>NC_073692.1:49635686-49809163 GCF_029784155.1 Uranotaenia lowii | reverse complement strand
ATACAAAAAAAACGAAAGGGACATTGCGTGTTATTGAGAAGTAACCCCTCCCTCTTTCTAAAGCAGATGAATGGAATCGTTCCTGGTTGCATGTCGAAATCAACCTATCGCTGCTTCCAGGTGCTCCAGCAGAATCTTTAAGCTTTTCCTAAATCATAAATTCAGCGTTTAATGCATGACGTGGGACGGTAATGGAAACCACTTCAGAGTGAGTAATTTTTTGTTGATTTTTCTTTTCTTAGTTTCAATTATATGCAGTTCTCTAGGTTTGGTTTGAGTTATTAAGAGCTGCAGTTTTTTTTAGCTTCGTTTGTTTCAAATGAGACCACATATATTCAGGGCTATTGGAAGCGAAATTATAGGTATTAAAATTTTACTGCTTCTGATTATTATGTTTTAATTAAATTGTCCAGACCTCTTGGACTGTGCAAGGAAGCAACAAACTACGACGCCCTGAAAGTTGAGCATAAAACAAATGACCATTTTGCGTTTTGGTTTTGGTGCAAGTAGTCTTAGTTCCGTTCGAGTTTTGCATGGCTAATGGTTTTTGATATTTTGCAATTAAAATTAAACTACACTCTTTCTCTCTCCTGAACGACTCCATTAGTGGAGGACGAGTGCAGCTTTCTTTGTTTGTTTAATTATGTTTGCAAAATGAGCAGGTTTATTTTCTGTTCAAATTATTCACGACGCAGGAGATTAAGACAAAGTAAAGAGTTTTATTGCCTATGAATGATGCCGTTTTTACCTCTTCACATGTTTTTTTGAAGCAAAAATACTAATATATTTTGAAATGTAAGCTGACCAACCAATTATCACCTTTCTTGTAAGGCAGTGAAGACAGCTTCAAGTTTGAGGTACCCAGGTACAGGATAGTTTGACCTCTTTATAAATTGAAAATGGAACTGCATCTGAATCCAAGGGTTCAAAATCTGCAGACGGAATTATTTAGTTTTGGCATTGTAACACTTGGCATTACACACTTCAATCAACAATTAGACTGAGTCGATTTGGGGTTATTTTTGAATTTCTCAAACCCTGGGCCCTGGGGTATTAAAAGATTTGTTTTGGTTCAAAACTCATCAATGATTTCTTGCAGAATTTATAAAGTGGCACAAAAACCATAAGCAGACACGGTTCCAATGAAGAAACAATAAATTATGTTTATTTGTCAGTATAAAATATTCAATTTTCCCATACAAACCTAAAAGTTCAAATTTTCTCATGTAAACGTTATATAAAAATTCTACAAAAAATCATGGATGAGTTTTGAACCAAAACGAAGCTCTAAAGATTCCAGGGTTTGAAAAATTCGAAAATGACCACAAATCGACTCAGTCTTATCGAACACATCAATTTTGTAGGAAAAAGAATTAAAAAAAAAATTATTTTAATCCTGAACCTACAGATCTTTTGCTTGTTACAGAACTCCAGTCATCCACAGTTTAAATGACTGTATATGGATTGTACAGATAGTCATTCGCCCAATTCCATCAGCTGTTCTGTAAAAGGTGCCTTACATTACACACCATATTTGTGCAACCGGTTGCTTAAAATTGAAGCGGATCGAAATGTTCGTACTGTTCATCGCTCTCATGTCTGTCACTTCCTAGTTTTGTGATTTCCTCTTTAATTTGTGTGAGAAAAATAGAGTAAAATTAATATCTTCAAGAAAAAATGGCCACAAAAAATCTTCTTTTTCGACTTCTGCCTGTTGACATTTAACTTCAATCGACCTCGAAATCATGTATAGTTTCTCCTAGAAGGTCATCACGTCCGCAGGTTCGTGTTTTATGTTTTCAGGAGTGAAAAAAAAATCGTTTGACTATCAGTTCAGCACGAATGTCTGACGAGAATAAAAGCCTCTCTATAGCCTCTCTGACTAAATTGACTAAATTGACCTAATTAACAAAATTGACAAAATCGATAAAATTGACAAAATAAACGAAATTGACAAAATTCAAAAAATGTACAAAACTGAAAAATTGACGAAATTGACAGAACTAACAAAATTGACAAAATTGCCACAATTCACAAAATTGATCAAATTGACAAAATTGGGAAAATTGACAAAATTTATAAAATTGACAAAATTTATAAATTGACAAAACTGACAAAATGGACAAAGTTGACAAAAGTGACAAAATTGTCAGAATTGACGAAATCGACTTAATTGACAAAATTGACAAAATTGACAAAATTGATCAAATTGATAAAATTGGCAAAATTGGTAAACTCTAGAAAATTGCCAAAATTGACAAAATTTACGAAATACAGGAAATTGACAGTATTGGCAAAATTGACAAAATTGACAAAATTGACAAAACTAAAAAAAAAGGCAAAATTGGCGAAATTGACAAAATTGACAAATAGCAAAATTGACAAAATTGACGAAATTGACGTAATGGACAGTATTGACCAATTTGACAAAATTGACAAAATTTACTAAATAGACAAAACAGACAAAATTAAAGAAATTGACAAAATTGATAAACTTGACCGAAATTGAGAAAATTGATAAAATTGACAAAATTGGCTAAATTGAAAAATTTTATAAAATTGACAAAATTTATAAAATTGACAAAACTGACAAAATGGACAAAGTTGACAAAATTGGCAAAATCCAAAAAAATTAACGAAATTGACAAAATTTACAAAATTTATAAAATTAAAAAAGTTGAAAAAATTGCCAAAATTGACCAAATTGACTTTATTGACAAAATCGACAAAATTGATAAAATTGTTAAAATTGGCAAAATCTAGAAAATTGACGAAATTGACAAAATTTACGAAATAAAGGAAATTGACAGTATTGACAAAGTTGACGAAATTGACAAAATTGACAAAACTGACAAAATTGACAAAACTGAAAAAATTGACAAAATTGGAAAAATTCACAAAATTGAAAAAATTGACGAAATTGACGAAATGGACAGTATTGACCAATTAAACAAAATTGACCAAATTGAAAAAATTTACAAAATAGAAAAAACTGACAATATTGACAAGATTCACGAAATTGACAAAATTGATAAAATTGACCAAAATTGACAAAACTGATAAAATTGACAAAACTGATAAAATTGATAAAATTGACTTTATTGAAAAAATTGACAAATTTGACGAAACTGACAAAATTGACAAAATTTAAAAATTGGCAAAATTGCCAAAATTGACAAAATTGACTAAATGGACAAAGTTGACAAAATTGACCAAATCGAGAAAATTGACGAAATTGACGAAATTGACAAAATTGACTTAATTGACATAGTTGACAAAATTGACAAAATTGGCAGAATCTAGAAAATTGACAAAATGGAGGAAATTGACAAAATTGGCAAAATCGAGAGAGTTTACAAAATTGCCGAAATTGACAAAATTGACAAAACTGAAAAGATTGACAAACTAGACAAAATTAGCAAAATCGAGAAAATTGACGAAATGGACAAAATTGGCAAAATTGGCAAAATCGACAAAATTGACGAAATCGACAAATTTGGCAAAATTGAAAAAATTGACAAAACTGACAAAATGGACAAAAATGGCAAAATTGGCAAAATCTAAAAAATTGACGAAATTGATAAAGTTGACAAAATTGACAAAATTGCTGGAATTGACTTAATTGACAAAATTGGCAAAATTGACAAAATTGATAAAATTGGCAAGATTATCGAAATTTAGAAAATTGACAAAATTTACGAAATAAAGGAATTCGACAGTATTGACAAATTTGACAAAATTGACAAAAATTACAAAATTGACAAAATTGCAGAATCGAGAAAATTGACAAAGTTGACGAAATCGACAAAACTGAAAAAATTGACAAAATTGACAAAACTAAAAAAATTGATTAAATTGAATCTTTTGATTTTCTGAATCTTTTGATTGTTTTGAATTTTCTGAATTTTTTGAATCTTTAGAATCTTTTTAATCTTTGGATCTTTTGAATCTTTTGAATCTTTTGAATCTTTTGAATCTCTTGAATCTTTTGTATCTTTTGAATCTTTTGAATCTTTTGAATCTTTTGAATCTTTTGAATCTTTTGAATCTTTTGAATTTTTGGAATCTTTTGAATCTTTTGAATCTTTTGAGTCTTTTGAATCTTTGGAATCTTTTGTGTGGCCTACTGGCCTAGTTGACCTGTTATTTTATAATTAATAACGTCCATCGCCCTAACGACTCTCATTCTATTAATTTGATTGTACAAATATTGTCAAATAGCGCAATTTGACAAACGATACCCCAGTAAAAGCTTCAATAAATAGTTCTGAAACAACATCCCAAAACTGTTAATTATCGCTGTGGGAAGGTTCATTTAATTCATCCAATACTCCTTACAACTACAATCCCCAACCCCGAGAATCTGAAATAGTTCAATTCATCAAAAAACAATTACATTTTGAATTTTGAATTTTAAATTTGGATCCGGCTCGAAGGACCGCAATGGACCTTTTTTACTGTTTTTACTGATTACCGGTTTTTCTTTTGGAAGATTGACGCCCAGTTGAGCTTTGGACAAACGACGTCGTACGAATTGCTCCAATAAATAATTTTCCAAATTCAGTTCTCTAGCTGTAAATTATGGCTGACCCCCATTCAAAAAAAAACCAACAAACAATTCTTCCACCGAAATGATCGCAAACTCCGAAGTAACTCAATCTTCCAACAAGCGCACAGCATTGAAACATTCCCGAAATTGAAAACAGTCAAATTTAGATTTATCACACCATAAGCCGTGGTAGTAAGGTCGTAATGGCCAAGCTCCAAAAAAGGAGGAAGAAAAGTCACCAAAACCGGGGAGAAAATCATTCCCAATCGGGTTGACGGAGGCCGCAAAAATCCTTTTGCCATCGATGCCCCAACAAACGATCAGCAGCGAACCCGAACTATGATGATTTGGCGAGGTGGGGTGGGGGAACACTCCCAAAGCAAAGTAAAGAAACACTCAATCGATGAGGCGGGAAAATGGGGGGGACCCGAAAGCCGTATCGTAAATATCACGCTCGAAATCAAAATAAGTAAGAGTTCATAAAACATTCGTAAAAGTGATCCGAAATTGAAATGTCTCATTCGGTCGGTCGTCCCGAGGAGGCGGCAGAAAAGGAAGGTCTCTACTCTCTGCCGAGAAGGTACCCAAATGTATTATTTACAAATGGGATTTTATCTCGGCGAAGAGCGTTTTGGCTTGTCCCCGGCTAAACGTGGATTGGAGAGCAGTCTCTTTCTGGTCTTAAAGTCTTTAAATGGGGCATTTTATGTCGCCTGGAATGGGCCAAAACCACCATCAGGATAAAAGAGTGTCGCATTATTTTATTTTCTCCTGGGTGCGTACTCAAGCACATATGAGAGCTATAATGTAGGCACCAAATCGCTGGAAAGCCACCCAAACGCCGAAAACAAAAACTGTGGGCTCTGAGCCGGAGATCTTTTTTTTTAGAAGGATGGGTCATTTTCGAGAAAGTGAGACATAAAGTTGCCATAAGTGCTCCGGAATGAAGACGGATGAAGGGTTTCGTTGGGGTGCAAAAGTGTAAACATTATGTTTATTCGCACTTCTCCGGGGCTTTTTCTTCCGGGGCTGGTCCTCTTTCTAGTCTATTGCGTGTTCGCGACAGGCCATTTGGGTTCGAGTCTCCTTAGAAAAGAAAAGGGAAACACGGTTTTACGTCCTGCGATATGACGGCCATATCTTAAATATTTTAGTTAAATTCGGCTGACACGCAGCCGGAAAAAAGGGCGACAGCCTTCTGCCATCGTTTATTGTCAATCCTGTCGAAAAGACGTTTGGCAGAATGAGATGTATTTGCGGATTTTATGCGCCATCCAGATAAAAAACCGAAAGCCGTGAATTTCGAATGAACATCAATCTTGAAGACCGTCAGTTTTATGTTGATTTCAAGTGAAAAACGGGCGGCGTACTTAAAAAACATCAATAAATTCCGTCATCGCTCAACACACTCATACACAACATATGCTAATCAAAAACCGAAAAGTTGCCACCAGAGCCAGTTAAATCCAATAAAAACCAGTCCTAGTTTACCGAGAGCAAATAAAATATTGAAATTATTACACTCCTAAGTCGTCAGGAGTAAGTAGGATCAAAACCCGAAATTCAGCGCACATACTCATCCCCCCTTTCCAGTGACAGCAAACGAAAAAAAAACAAAAAAAGACGAGCCATGACCCCACCGATTGTCATAAAAAAGTTTACAGCGTCACAAAATTTAAATTAACGAGAACAAATGAATGCGCTAAAACCAGAAAAAAAACAGATTAAAATACGAAACGAAACGAAAAGAAATGGACCCAATGTTTTATGTTCTGTTTTTTTTTTCTTCTCCTTTACATCATCCCCCCTTTCCTTAAGAGTGGACGAACGAACGATCGGCCGAATCCACTGGAGCGCAGCTGGTTGCAACTCAATCTTGTTGATTACTGCTGCTGGTTGCTGCTGATGCTACTACATATTACTCGGTAACAAAAAAAAGTACCTACTCAGTACTAATTGAGGTTCGCGGAAACATGTGTAAACGGTTTTTTTTGCTTCTTCAACCGTTTAAATGATTATCTTTTAATAGTTGGAACTGCTTTTTTAGCAAACGAAAACAAATTAAGTTCAACCTTCAAAAATTTAAGTTTCCGTAAATTTGGTTGGAATATTATTAAATTTCTCAATTCTGCGTCTTCTGACTTTTCTATCATGAATGTAGATCTACAAATTTCTGCATTGGAGTCAATTTTCAACAATCACGAGCAACAACAAAAAAAAAGCTTTGCGAAAATTATGTTTTACCCATGCATACTCGCTGCTTAAAATTTAAACGGAAAATGTTCTGTAATGGATTTCAATCAGCTACAACTTAGACAATAATATGATCAATACAGAAAAAATATCCGGGAATTTCTAGGCTTTGAGTCAAAATGACCAAATCTATTAAAAAAAATTAATCAAAATGAGTAAACTATTTTAAAAAAATGAAAAAAAAACAACAAAAAATTTAAAAAAACCAGAAAACTAGTAAAATGAAATAAAAACAACAAAAAAATATTGACGAAAGTAGAAAAAATACACTTCCAATGGAAAAGGCAAAACAACGAAAATAGTTAACTGATAAAAAAAAAGTTCGAAAAATAACTGGACCAATAAAAAAAATTAAAAAAAATTAAAGGATTAAAAACTTAAAAATAAAAACTAATAAATCGACAAAAACCAAAAAAACATTTTTTTTTATGAATTAACTAATACAAAATGGCGACAAAATGAAAAAAAATAAATCCATCTAAAAAACGAAATTGACGAAATTGAAAAAAAAATGCACAAAATAGACAAGGTAGTTTCCAAAAAATTGTCTTATTTGAACAAAATCATGAAACTTGCAAAATTGGCAACATTGACTCAATTGAAAAAATTTCCAAAATTGACACATTTGACAAAATTGACAAAAAAAAACAAAAATAAAACCAAAGTGATAAAACCTACAATATTCACAAACCAAACAAATAAAGCAAATTTTTGAATTTTAACAAAACTAAAAAACTGGAAAAATTAAAAAATTAACTGAATTTACCAAATTGGCAAAATTGAAAAAAAATGACAAAGTTGGCAGAATTGACAAAATTGGCAGAATTGAAAAAATCAAAACAAATTACAAAATTCAGAAAATTTAAAAAATTTTCAAAAATAGAAAAATAAATAAATTAAAAAAAATGACAAAATTGGAAAAATTGGAAAAAAATGACCAAATTGAAAAAAAGATGAAATTGACAAAATTCAGAAAAATGACAAAATTGACAAAAAATGACGAAATTGACAAAATTGAGAAAATTGACAAATTTGATAACATTGCGAAAATTGACAAACTTGAGAAAAATGACAAAATTGAGAAAATAGATTAAATGACAAAATTGATACTTTTAAACAAATTGACAAACTTGAAAAAATTTACATAATTGACAAAATTGACAAAATTGAAAAAATTGACAAAATCGACAAAATTAGTGGAATTCGTAAAATTCATAAAATTGAAAAAAATTACAAGATCAACAAAACTTGGGAAAAAGACCAATAAAAAAAATTAAAAAATGACAAAAATGAGAGAAATAAAATAATTAACAAAATTGACATGCCTAAATTGATAAACTTGAAAAAATTTACAAAAGTGACAAATTTGACAAAATTGTCAAAATTGAAAAATTGAGAAAATTGAAAAAATTGAGAAAATAGACAAAATTGACAAACTTAAAAAAATTGGCAAACTTGAAAAAATTGACCAAATTGACAAAATTGACCAAATTATCAAAATGAAAAAAATTGAAAAATTAACCAAATTGACCACATTGAAAAAATCGATCAAATTGACATATTGACAAATTTAAAAAATTTGAAAAATTGGACAAAATTTACAAAATTGACAAAATTCACAAATTGGCTAATAAGCAAAATGGCTAAAGTTGAAAAAATTGACAAAATTGTCAAAATTGATGAAATTGACAAAATTGAAAATTGACATAATTGAAGAATTTGACAAAAATGACAGAATGGACGAAATTGACAAAAATGGCAAAATTGAATAAAATTGACAAAGTTGACCAGATTTTAAAAAAAATGTTAAAATTGACATAATGCCAGAATTTACAAAATTCGAGAAATTGACAGAATTGACAAAATTAATGAAATTGACAAATTGACAAAACTGTCAAAATTTTCAAAATTAACAAAATTGATAAAACTGGCAATTTGCAAAGTGACAAAAAAGAACAAATTGACAAAATTGATAAAATTGACAAAATTGACAAAAAAGCCAAAATTGACAAAATTGTATAAAATTGAAAAAAATGACAAAATGATCAAAATTGACAAAATTGAAAAAAAAAACAAAACAGACAGAAATGAAAAAATTGACAAAACTGACAAATTTAACAGAATTGACAAAATAGACAAAATTGATAATATTGACCAAATTGATAAAAAAAATTAACAAATTGAAAAAAAAATCAGAAAATTGACCAAACTAATAAAATAATCAAAATTAAAAAAACCGACAAAGTAGACAAAACAAACGAAAACGACAAAAATGACAAATCTGTCAAAAGTGACAAAAATGACATAAATTACGAAAATTACAGAAATGACAAAAATGACAAAAATGACAAAAATGACAAAAATGACAAAAATGACAAAAATGACAAAAATGACAAAAATGACAAAAATGACAAAAATGACAAAAATGACAAAAATGACAAAAATGACAAAAATGACAAAAATGACAAAAATGACAAAAATGACAAAAATGACAAAAATGACAAAAATGACAAAAATGACAAAAATGACAAAAATGACAAAAATGACAAAAATGACAAAAATGACAAAAATGACAAAAATGACAAAAATGACAAAAATGACAAAAATGACAAAAATGACAAAAATGACAAAAATGACAAAAATGACAAAAATGACAAAAATGACAAAAATGACAAAAATGACAAAAATGACAAAAATGACAAAAATGACAAAAATGACAAAAATGACAAAAATGACAAAAATGACAAAAATGACAAAAATGACAAAAATGACAAAAATGACAAAAATGACAATAATTACAAAAATTACAAAAATTACGAAAATGACAAAAATGACAAAAATGACAAAAATGACAAAAATGACAAAAATGACAAAAATGACAAAAATGACAAAAATGACAAAAATGACAAAAATGACAAAAATGACAAAAATGACAAAAATGACAAAAATGACAAAAATGACAAAAATGACAAAAATGACAAAAATGACAAAAATTGCAAAAATTACAAAAATTACAAAAATTACAAAAATTACAAAAATGACAAAAATGACAAGAATGACAAAAATGACAAAAATGACAAAAATGACAAAAATGATAAAAATGACAAAAATGACAAAATGACAAAAATGACAAAAAATACAAAAAATACATAAAATACAAAAAATACAAAAAATACAAAAAATACAAAAAATACAAAAATGACAAAAATGACAAAAATGACAAAAATGACAAAAATGACAAAAATGACAAAAATGACAAAAATGACAATAATTACAAAAATTACAAAAATTACAAAAATGACAAAAATGACAAAAATGACAAAAATGACAAAAATGACAAAAATGACAAAAATGACAAAAATGACAAAAATGACAAAAATGACAAAAATGACAAAAATGACAAAAATGACAAAAATGACAAAAATGACAAAAATGACAAAAATGACAAAAATGACAAAAATGACAAAAATGACAAAAATGACAAAAATGACAAAAATGACAAAAATGACAAAAATGACAAAAATGACAAAAATGACAAAAATGACAAAAATGACAAAAATGACAAAAATGACAAAAATGACAAAAATGACAAAAATGACAAAAATGACAAAAATGACAAAAATGACAAAAATGACAAAAATGACAAAAATGACAAAAATGACAAAAATGACAAAAATGACAAAAATGACAAAAATGACAAAAATTACAAAAATTACAAAAATTACAAAAATTACAAAAATTACAAAAATTACAAAAATGACAAAAATGACAAAAATGACAAAAATGACAAAAATGACAAGAATGACAAAAATGACAAAAATGACAAAAATGATAAAAATGACAAAAATGACAAAATGACAAAAATGACAAAAAATACAAAAAATACAAAAAATACAAAAAATACAAAAATTACAAAAATGACAAAAATGACAAAAATGACAAAAATGACAAAAATGACAAAAATGACAAAAATGACAAAAATGACAAAAATGACAAAAATGACAAAAATGACAAAAATGACAAAAATGACAAAAATGACAAAAATGACAAAAATGACAAAAATGACAAAAATGACAAAAATGACAAAAATGACAAAAATGACAAAAATGACAAAAATGACAAAAATGACAAAAATGACAAAAATGACAAAAATGACAAAAATGACAAAAATGACAAAAATGACAAAAATGACAAAAATTACAAAAATTACAAAAATTACAAAAATGACAAAAATGACAAAAATGACAAGAATGACAAAAATGACAAAAATGACAAAAATGACAAAAATGATAAAAATGACAAAAATGACAAAATGACAAAAATGACAAAAAATACAAAAAATACAAAAAATACAAAAAATACAAAAATTACAAAAATTACAAAAATGACAAAAATGACAAAAATGACAAAAATGACAAAAATGACAAAAATGACAAAAATGACAAAAATGACAAAAATGACAAAAATGACAAAAATGACAAAAATGACAAAAATGACAAAAATGACAAAAATGACAAAAATTACAAAAATTACAAAAATGACAAAAATGACCAAAATGACAAGAATGACAAAAATGACAAAAATGACAAAAATGACAAAAATGACAAAATGACAAAAATGACAAAAAATACAAAAAATACAAAAATTACAAAAATTTAAAGAATGACAAAAATAACAAAAATGACAATTTTGTCTTTTTTGTCATTTTGTCATTTTTGTCATTTTTGTCATTTTTGTCATTTTTGTCATTTTTGTCATTTTTGTCATTTTTGTCATTTTTGTCTTTTTTGTTATTTTTTGTCATTTTTGTCATTTTTGTCATTTTTGTCATTTTTGTCATTTTTGTCATTTTTGTCATTTTTGTCATTTTTGTCATTTTTGTCATTTTTGTCATTTTTGTCATTTTTGTCATTTTTGTCATTTTTGTCATTTTTGTCATTTTTGTCATTTTTGTCATTTTTGTAATTTTTGTCATTTTTGTCATTTTTGTCATTTTTTGTCATTTTTGTCATTTTTGTCATTTTTGTCATTTTTGTCATTTTTGTCATTTTTGTCATTTTTGTCATTTTTGTCATTTTTGTCATTTTTGTCATTTTTGTCATTTTTGTCATTTTTGTCATTTTTGTCATTTTTGTCATTTTTGTCATTTTTGTCATTTTTGTCATTTTTGTCATTTTTGTCATTTTTGTCATTTTTGTCATTTTTGTCATTTTTGTCATTTTTGTCATTTTTGTCATTTTTGTCATTTTTGTCATTTTTGTCATTTTTGTCATTTTTGTCATTTTTGTCATTTTTGTCATTTTTGTCATTTTTGTCATTTTTGTCATTTTTGTCATTTTTGTCATTTTTGTCATTTTTGTCATTTTTGTCATTTTTGTCATTTTTGTCATTTTTGTCATTTTTGTCATTTTTGTCATTTTTGTCATTTTTGTCATTTTTGTCATTTTTGTCATTTTTGTCATTTTTGTCATTTTTGTCATTTTTGTCATTTTTTTCAATTGTGTCAATTGTTATAATATTATAATTTTTTTTTAAATTTTGTCATTTTTTTTTTATATTGTCGGTTCTGTCGACGTTGTTAATTTTTTTATCAATATTGTCAATTTTGCCATTTTTTCCAATTCAATTTTTTTCTCGTCATTTTTGCCGCCATCATTCCAAATTCAAAAATATTGTCGGTTTTGGTCGTTTTTGTCATATTTGTCATTTTTGTTAGTTTTTTCACTTTTGTTTTTTTTTAACATTTTCATCATATTCATATATTTACTTTTTTTTTAAGTTTCTGTTAATTTTGTGATTTTTTTTGTCTTTTTTTTATCTTCTTAAATATTTCTGTTGTTTTTATCATTTTTGTCATTTTAGGAGTTTCGTAAATTTGGTCATTTTCGTTATTTTTGTCATTTAGGCCGTTTTTGTCACTTTTGGCATTTTCAAAAATTTCTGTAATTTTTGTAATTATTATTATTTCCGTAATTTTCTGTTATAGTTATCATTTTTGTCGATTTTGTTTTTTTTTTAACTTTTTGTCGATCCTGGAATTTTGTTGTTGTTATCTTCGTCTTTTTGTCTCTATTTACTATTTTGTTATTTATGCTTTTCTTGTCATTATCGTTATTTTCCTAATTTTTGAAATTTTGTCATTGTTTTTATTTTGGAATTCTTGTTAGGTTGAATCATTTTATTTTCTTGTATTTATCTTTTTAATTTTGTTGTTTTTTGTTGTTTGTGTCAGTTTTTGTTGTTTTTTTTTAAATTTTTTATATTGTTTCGTTTTTTTTTTTGAAATTTATGTTATTTGGGTCATTTTTGTCTTTTTGTTTTTATAGAATTTCTGTCTTTTTTTGTTTCTTTAGTCTTTTTTTCTCTGTTTTTTAATTTTTGTCATTAGTGTCATTTTTGTTATTTGTTATTTTTGTCATTTTTTTTATTAAGTTAATTTGGTATTTTGCGTTATATTGTGTTATTTTTGTAATTTTTGTCATTTTCGTCGATTCAGCAATTTAGTAATTTTTCGTCTTTTTTACGCTTCGGTTGTTTTTGTCGTTTTTTTTTTAGTTTTTGTCAATTTGAAAATTGTGTCATTTTTGTCATTTTAACTTTTTTAAATAAATTACTATCCTCATTTTTTTTAGTTTTGTTATTTTTGTGAAATTAGTTTTTTTTAGTCAGTTTTGTCTTTCTTTAGTTTTATTTCTATCATTTGTAATTTTTTACCCTTTTTGTTGTATTGACTTTTTTTTTACTCGTTAGACTCTATTGATTCGTTTGATTTTAATGATTTTTTTCATTTGACATACAAGAATTTTTTTCAAATAGAAAAAATGTTTTTTTTTCAACAAAAAAAAATTTCAGAAAAAAACTTAAATTTAGGGCTTATAGTTTTTTGGTAGTTTATTTGAAACGAATTTTACGACTTAAGCTATTTATGCAGTTTTTGGACTGTTATTTCAGCTTGAAAAACGTTGATTTACTTTCAATTTTTTTTATTATACGCCTTTAAGGAAGCCTTGCATTACTTCATGTTTCCAAAAATTTCATTTGAGAAAAAAAGGGGTTTTACGAACCTTCAATTGGTTCCAAAAATAATTATCCCTTGCCTAATCCAAAAGCAACGTTTCGTTTGTGAGTTAAAAAGGGATTGCTAATTTCATTTTCTTGTCATTCATTGCGCATTCTTTCTAAAAAGCGGCATCTCTTAAGTCCTGACATTGAAATATTTATATAAATTATTCTAAATATGACGTACAATGCTCGACAAGTTTTTATTGTTTAGTATATGGCATCCTAGTATTGAAGAGGTTAAAACTTTCAAAACATATTTATAAACCTCTACTATTACTAAGCAATCTTGGAAAAACAGCTTATTTGTAGAATGAAAATTGAATTGCGATTTTGGCATTATTATCTTGAAGATTGGCATGAATATTTGAGAGACCGAGAAGTTACTTTAATGATCATTATAAATAGTTGTGAGTTTTTTTTAACTTACTGGTCAATCTGGGATAGTGGTGTTTGAAAAGTCTTACCTGTAAATAGAAAAAAAAAGAAACAATCTTAGTTAAAATGTTTAAATCGATTTAGAAAAATTCGAAAAAAAATGACATAGTGTTGAATAGAGGTTTGAAAAGAGTAGTAATTTTTATTACTTTTAGTAATATAATTGAAAAAAAAAAAATTAAAAATTGAATGAATAGTAAAATTTTTAAATATTGAGGTTATATCTGAATCATGTTCTTTGACTTTTAAATTGATTCATTAACCTTTTGAAGTTTCGTTCTTCTTGGATTCTGTATACAAATCAGAACCATACACTTAAAATCGTGGGAAAAACGTGAAAAAAACTAAACGAAAGTTCCAATAAAAATTGAAATCAGAGTAAGTGAGCAGTGGGTGGTTTGTTTATTCGACTCTATCGATTCGTCCGTTTCTCGGGAGGAAACGAAAAAAAAGGTGAAGGAAAAGTATCAACAAGTGTTTTATGGAAAACACCTACACATTTGCCAGACCAGAAAGTTAGTGCCGGGCACAATCACTATACACCACTCTTGCTTGCTTGATTACCATTAATAAATTCGCTTTCGTTTCTGGAAGTGATTAAAGGAAAATCCTTCGTCCTCCGGCGGTTTTGATTGTTGGTCATCGTTGGTTCATGTAAGGTTTTGTGGGTAGAATTGCTAGTAAAATACCGCCCATTTTCCTGACCGAGACCCCCGGTTAAGCAGATGAAGCCATCATCATCATCATCGGCATATTCTAAGGTTCCGAGATATTGTAATGGGACTCAAACTCGCGACCAAGTAGATGCCCAATTAGGCGCCACTACTTAGGTCTTAGGTTTTCCACCGGGCTGATTGAACCTCAATGAAAACTCCATCAACAGCTGGGCTGGAACTTGTGATGCCACTAATGTGTTAATTTGAGTTGCGCACGCGGCGAAGTCGCGATTCCACTAATTTCCCAACAAAGTGAACCAAGAATCAGAAATACCATTTTGTCAGGCAACCGTTTTTATCTTCGTGGGAAAACTAATTGCTTCACGGAGAGCTTGTGGTCATTGAATGTTGTTCATGCTTGTGCAAACACCCAACATCATGTGTCATAAAAGATTGTAGCTACTTATGAATGAAAACGGATAAGTCATTTATCAAATTGTAGTTAACCTGGTGCTGCGGTGAGCTGTCGATTGGTAATTGATAAACAAGACCTAGCTGACGGTATCAGTCAGCCAATAATGAAATAGCACACGAGTCGGATGTTCCTTCATGCTCGACTCATGCTATATGATCATTAGTGCGTTTAGCGATACCTTCCAGCTAAATACACCCTATCAAAGCGATGACATTTGTAGGCTTCAACAGGCTCGGCGTGGAACATGGGAGATCCTTTACGCACTTCCATCCACACATCCAATCAGGTGTTAATGACCTGGCAATTTGTCAATGCACGTAAAAATCAGTAATACTTATCGAGTAGCTGTATCAAATTGATTCTTGATTGTCTCTGGTATCGAGGGAAAAAAAATACTAACAACAGTGCTAAGGCGCTAATTAACGCCATAAGTTAAGCTTTCGAGCTGTTGTTAGCGAATTAACGAGTTTCAATCCACTCTAGTAGGTAGCATTCACACACGATATGGTGCTGGTGTTAATGGAATGTGCTGTTTCGCGTTAACAAAATCGTTGAAAGCCGTATCAGGTTTGCACGAATAGGTTCCGATATTTTTTTTTGTTTTTGTTATTGGTTTTTTTGACTTTCACAGTGCACTTGTTGATTTGTATTAGGATCCCAAATTTGAGTTAGATTCGAAACATGACTTCCTCTCTTCAAATATCTGAAATCAAATTTCAGTGCAGGTCGCTAAACCGGTAAACTCGGTTAATCAAGAGAGAAAATTCGTCAATGATCACACAAATTGTGCAGCCAATGATTGAATTTGTGGTAATTTGTGGCAATTTGTTAGAGAAAATTAAAAAGTTTAAGTTAAAATGAGAGAAACCGGTGCTCAAAGAGAGTAAAAATGTACTTATTGTTGCAAATTGTTGCAATTTGTGAAGCAGTTGTGGAATTTTGATCATTACCACTCCAAATGCAAAGAATTCTCCCTTGATTTCAATCTCTTGCCGCGACGATTACGGCCCCCTCTTACTAACCCAAAGTTAGGAAAAATACTCCCGGCACATAAAAACTTTATAAGTAAAATGCCTTAATAAAACCTTTTGTAAATAAAAAAAAAAATTTCAATCTCTTGCTCTAAACTAGTTATTTTTAGAAATTATTTTTTATTCCTTTTCCAGGTGTAAAAAAAATAGTTTTTTCTTTGAAGAATATGGAAGATCATCAAAAACAATAAAAATGTTCATCCCTCTACAATTCTCATGTTCAGGGGTGGGGTGATGTGGCAAAGAAATCACCTTGGAAAGTGACAAATAACTTCAAACTTGCACTTCTTAATTGTTTAACTAATAAATCAGTTTTCTTGTCAAACTAATGTTATCTTCAAACGGCAAAAAAAATATTTTAAAATAAAGGTGTCTGGTGCTATTTTTTTTTAATAAATTAAAATTCAAATTAATCGTGATGCAGGTTCATATTTTATGATAAAAAATGGTACTCATTTAGAATTTTTATTTAAAACTAACTGTTCTTTCATTCCTGCTTTGATTGGAAATAGAAAATATTCAATAAGGAAGAGAATTTGAACCTCATTTTCAAACCTGTTCCATTTTTGATCGCGTCAATCAATTTTGATGAAACTCTCCCAGGTTCTAGATCAAACATTTTTACATCATTTGACAAAATTTCAATTATTTACAATGAACATTGTCAAAAATACAGCAAATTTTGTGAAGCAAACTCAAGTTTATCTTTTTAACGAGAATAGCTGTAATTTTTTTTTCTCAGTCATAGTACAATCTTCAAATTTTGTGAAGTGTTAGTTGGATAGTTGAACTAGATTTTGTGAAATTTTTATGAAAAAATATCAATCCAGACAGAAATGGCAGCTGGTCAAAGTTGGAAGCAGGTGCGCTGCTGCACGCGATGTCATTCTATTTCGAACGCAACGATACCTATTGTTAATAATTTTTATTATTTTCGAGAATTCTGAGTTTCTATGATTTTACCCAAAAATTCTGCGATGGTTTTCTTGTGATGGAAATAGTATAATTTTTTTTTTTTAAAGTCATAAAAAATTTGGGGTTAAATCCCACCTATGAAGCTTCAAAACATGTCAAGCAAATTGTTCTTCTCTTAGCTTAAAATTTTAAATTGTAATAAAAATTTTAAGCAACGAATAAATTGAATCAAGAGTAACATTCTCGACTCAGAACTAAGGCCAAAACCTAGAAATCTTATCCCAAGTTCACAATTCTACTAAGATTTTAAAAAATATTCTGGTGAGCATATGTTTGAATCATTTCCGATGTTCTGGTTCCAATTTTTATTTAAATCTGAATTTGTTGCCTGTGACCGGACTTTGCAATCTTTATCTTTAAAGTTTGTTATTCTTGGTTTTCAGTTCGATTTATCATTGCCAAAATCCTTATTCGAATCTTGCTTCACATTTAAAACTAAAATTATATTAATTTTCCATGTTCGAAACTCATCATTCCGGAATTATCAATGAAAATTTTCAAAAAAACAAACCAAGATTTGGATTTGAAATTTTTACTCCTAATTCTTATGCAGAGTTGAAACTTCAAAAAGTTCCTAATGGTGATAAAGAATTGAAATATCAGAGTGCCATCATTCGGAATTTCCATTCCCATTCACTATTTAAATTACAAATGAATGATTGAAAAAAAAATCCATACATAAAATCAGAGCTTAAAAATTCGAACAGAAAATTTCTGTTTAAGGATTCTGTCTGTTCTGTACATGATTCTAAATTGATTCCAAATCTAATCTAATCCATATCTAATTGGGAATTTTTGTTTGGAATTTAGATTCAAAAATCGATTTTAAAATAGGAATTCAAATTTTTTTATTATTTATTAATATGATCTAAACTTATTTTCATAATTGCGTTTCAAGAAAAATCTTAATTTTAGTTTTAATTTCGTTTTCACAGAACTTTAATCATGAAACAAATTATTAATGATAATTTATTAACTTGTACTTGATTTTCAGGTTCAGGAAAATTCAGCTGGAAATACATTTTACTGGTTTGTTGTTTAACATTATTCATATTGTAGATACTTCAAAAACAAAGAAGTCAACTAAAATCTGAATGTATCGAGTTTACAAGAGTTCCTGAATCCAGAGACTAGAGGCCTGAGCAAGACCTGAGACAAGGGAATTAAGACCAAGGTTGCCAAAAAAAAATCTGTGTTTTTGCAAAAAAATATTCTGACTTTCTGTGATTGTACCCGAAAATTCTGTGATGGTTATCTGTGATACTATCTCCATTAATTCCAGTGAAAAGTCACGACAGATTGGGTGTTTTTTTATATTTTACTTCAGAAAAATAAATAAATATTTACAATTCTATCATATTTTTCCAATTCATAGATAGATATCCAAAAATTTTGTAGATATTAAAATTAATTATTCTGAAAAAACCTACAAAATTTCAAAAAAAAAAAGGGAAATCTGTGATTTTTTATTAAATTCTGTGCTCTGTGACACAGATTCTGTGATAAAAATGGGTTCAAAATTCTGTGAAAATTATTGATTTTTCTGTGATTTTAGCAACCTTGCTTAAGACCTGAGACATGAACAATGAGCATGATTCGCGAGACCAGCGTTGTGAGAAGTGCGAAGTAAGACTAGAAAAATCTGTGACATAACTTAGACATGAGACCTGAGTCCTGAGACATGGGACTTCAGACCTGAGATATGATACGTGAGACCAGAGATGTGAAAAGTAGTAAGTGGCACTTGTAACGTGGCAAGTGGGACGTTGAACGCGGATTTCGAGACGTGAGAAGTGAGACGTAGCATGTTTGAAGTCATACGTGTGAAATGAAATATGAGAAGTGCAACGTGAAGAGCTAGATGTGAAAATAAAAAACTGAGACGTAAGACGTGAGAAGAGAAAAGTGAGATGTCAGAAGGGTGAAGCAAGATGTAAGACATGAGAAGTGAGAAATGAGACGTGAGGAGTGAAAAGTCAAGTTAAGCTTATCATTTAAATGATTTTAGAAAGTATTTTCAAACGTGACCATTTAATTTCAAAATCTAAACGTAAATTAACTTAAACATGAATAATTTGATAGGATACCAAAAATATAAATATAATACTTTGTTTAAGCAAAACATCATTGAAAAAATTAGTCATCACGGCCTCTCATGTATTCTGCCTTAATACTCATGTCTCAGGATTGAGATCTCAAGTGTGTCTTAGTTCTCATGTCTCTGTATTCAGGTTCCAGATCTCACCTTTCAAGCCTCTGAGTTAAGCTCTCCCATCTTAACAAATTTCTAGAAATTTTCCATTGAAAAGGACTTAGAAGATTTTGTATAATCTGCTTACACTTTTTTTTATAACACGGAACAGCTAGGTTATTCATTCATTATTGTTGCTTTGCCCATTACAAAACTCAAAACCTAAGCGCCATTTTACGAAAAATGTTCGAAAAAAAAAACAAAAAACACAGATTTACAAAACCTGCGAAACACAACTTGATATATTTAAAAAAAATAATGGCAGAAGTTCAGTTTTTCACATTTCATAAATCCAATTTTGCAAAAATGTTCTAAATGATCTAAATAAAGTCAACTAAGCATAATAATTAGAGAAAAAAAAAAGTTCTTGACTGAGCAACTTTCATGAGCGATAGTCCATCACAGATAAATTGATTTCCTGGAACATGTTTTCCGAACATTTTTTTTAGCACCAAATGATTAAAAATAAAACAAAAAATTGCCAATGATGCATAAAAGGATCACAATTTAACGATTCAAAAACTAAAGAGAAGACAAGGTAGTTAATTTTATCATGACATTTCGAGGAAGGAATGGAAAAGATCCTCGTCTAAAATCAAGTGAAATCGATAATTTCTAAGCACGGAGACCATTTTTTCAGAAATTTCGCCTTTCGCATTACAGTATGTTAGCTTGAGAGAAGTTAGTTATATTTTAAGGTCTTTAAAGGTAAAATAAAATCAAAATAATAAATTCTTTCATGCACATTTACATATCCTGAAGTCTTTTTGCATTTGAAGAATTTAAATAGTCTGAGAGTTTAAACCTGCTACGAAAAATGTCCTTTTGTTCAAATCTTATGATTCTGTTTTAGTACATTTCGTTCCTGAAAATTATCAAATTTTCAAGGTGATGCAAAATCCGTTGGTTTTTTTGAGAAGTTCATGAAATTTTCGGCTTATGATCTTCCTTTTCATTGACCCTCATGTTTCTCTTAAAAATTCCTATCAATTTTTTGTAGAGAAATGAATCCAACTTAGATGAAATTTCAGGGACTAGATAAGAGAAAATCGATGTTGAAAAACATGCGAAAAAAATTCGCCTTGTCTCCCGGTGAGACTTGAACCCACATCTTGCGCCTCTCCGGGGCCCATGTATTAACATTCTACTACAGGAGACCAACCTGGCGTATGAATATTATACTGGTTGAGTGTCGATGTCTATCGGAATGAAGGGAATAGTTCTCCCATGTGATCATAATCATTTTTCTTGGTCTATTTCTATTCCCATCATTTCATCTTACGGTAGTTGGAATCAAGTTTGGACATTTTTAAGCACGGCAAGATTTGCATTGCCTTCTCATATCCTGCACGGGTTGTCAGTTATGATGAGAAATGATGCGTTTGCCGTATTTGGATATCCAGCCAATTTCGGTGTTTGGCACCGCCTTATTTCTATTTTTAAATTGCGACCCAGAGATGGGTCTTGACTCAAACATTCAGTCAGCGAAACTTTTTTTGTAGAGAAATGAATCCAACTTAGATGAAATTTCAGGGACTAGATAAGAGAAAATCGATGTTGAAAAACATGCGAAAAAAATTCGCCTTGTCTCCCGGTGAGACTTGAACCCACATCTTGCGCCTCTCCGGGGCCCATGTATTAACATTCTACTACAGGAGACCAACCTGGCGTATGAATATTATACTGGTTGAGTGTCGATGTCTATCGGAATGAATGAAGTTTCGCTGACTGAATGTTTGAGTCAAGACCCATCTCTGGGTCGCAATTTAAAAATAGAAATAAGGCGGTGCCAAACACCGAAATTGGCTGGATATCCAAATACGGCAAACGCATCATTTCTCATCATAACTGACAACCCGTGCAGGATATGAGAAGGCAATGCAAATCTTGCCGTGCTTAAAAATGTCCAAACTTGATTCCAACTACCGTAGATGAAATGATGGGAATAGAAATAGACCAAGAAAAATGATTATGATCACATGGGAGAACTATTCCCTTCATTCCGATAGACATCGACACTCAACCAGTATAATATTCATACGCCAGGTTGGTCTCCTGTAGTAGAATGTTAATACATGGGCCCCGGAGAGGCGCAAGATGTGGGTTCAAGTCTCACCGGGAGACAAGGCGAATTTTTTTCGCATGTTTTTCAACATCGATTTTCTCTTATCTAGTCCCTGAAATTTCATCTAAGTTGGATTCATTTCTCTACAAAAAAAGTTTCGCTGACTGAATGTTTGAGTCAAGACCCATCTCTGGGTCGCAATTTAAAAAAAAAAAAAAAAAAAAAATTCCTATCAATTTTCGATCATTTTCTAGTTTATATTCTTCGCCGAAAATTGGCACATTGTTAATGATATTCAATAGTTATTTCGGGATTTAAAAATTAAAATAAAAAATGAAAAAATGAAAAGTTTAAATGCAATTTTTTATGTTTTAAACTTTGCTAGCATCAGCACGGTTCAGAACAGTTTTTACGTTCAAACAATTAGTTAACATTGCTAATTTATTAATTTTAATTACAAGTTGTTTTTGCTTCAAGGGTTTTCAAGCTGTTTTATATTATTTTCTGTTATCTTAACTTATTGTCAGTAATGAGTTGTCTCAAAGTATTCTTTTGATTTAGTTTTTTGTCCTTTTTTGCTGAGTTTTAACACGTATTTTCAAAAGAGTTTTCCTGGCTCTGCATATTTGCGTTTCAGTTTTGGCTTTTGGTTAATTCAGCTTACAAATTTGTTATTTTTGCAGTTAATTGTAAGTTTAAGTTTTAATGCAGCGTATAGCTTGTTCGTCAAACATCATTCAAAATTTTAAGTTGTTTATCACCAGTTGAAACTTTGCTTTTTCCCCAGGAACGGGTTCAGCCCAGAAGGGGCTGCCCAGCAACACCCAGTCCCTGGTCTAGAGCCACGGGGACTAATGGGTTTGGGCGCTCAAGGCCTCTTTTGTTCCTGGGTCTCAGGGCGTTTGTTAGGCTGGGGGAGTTTTCGGATGGGTGGATTCCTAAAAGATAAATACCTTGGTTTCAAATCAGATGTATTCGGCGAATTCTCGATGAAAAGTACACGGGGTCGGGATGATAACGGGACAATCGTCTCACTCGGTCGGGTCGTCTTGGTCGCACGCACTGGGCGACGCCTGGATGGAACGGGAGGAACGGCGCGGTACCACGCACCACACTCACGGCTAGTTCGGTCTCTCTCCTCGGCTTGGGTAGACCAACCACGCGCTATAGGCTATGCGCGCACCTCGGTCTTCGACTCCACAGTCGCCTCACTCGGACGAGACGTGTTGATGGGACGGGAGAGGTAGTGCGGTACCACGCACTACCAGCTGGATGATACGATCTCTCTCTCGACTTGGACTGGCCAACCAGACTGACTAAGCCACGCGTAGTGCTGTTTTACGCACACCAGGCTGGCTGTCGATGGTCTGGTGGACACTGCTAGCTAGGCGCGCTGGCTTGGCGCGCACCTCGGGCTTCGATAGGATGCTGACCAAAATGACCACCCACACCATGGAGAAGGGATTCGGTCCAAGCTGGTCTCTGGCTGCGGCGATGATCGGTCCGAACTACTCAAGCGGTTTGCGTGCTTTATTGCTGATGGACACACGTGCTGGTTTCGGAGTCGTTTCAGCTTCGTTAGGCACACACCACAAAACAGACACACTAAGGTTGTTGTCGCACCACGGATCGTTTGCTGGGTACGTCTGCCTTCGATCACTGCCGGGAACCAAGAGACTTGGTGATTTGTCTCGCCTCAGCAAGAAACCTCGGCTCGGCTCTGCTTGCGTTTTTCCAAAACGCGTGAATCTTGCGGCGCTGCGTTATAGGCGTACGCAAGCCGTGAAACCCATGTGCGTTCCTCTATTTTCGCCTACTTTTCGCAGTCCACCACGTGTTTGAATTTGAATCCGCCGTTGTCTTTCTAATCTAAGCTATTTATAATGTTTTAACCTAACTCCAACCCATCAGTTACTTTATTTAAAAAAAAATCAAATCAATGTTACTCGTTCGGTAACAGTCCCCCTCTGGTCAAATAAAAAAAAACTATTGGGATTATATAATTCAAATGGTTTTTTTTCTCTAAAATTTAAAAGGAATTTTAACGTTAAATTATTTATTATTTAAGCAAAACAAAAACATCATTGGCTCATTTCGGTGAATTCGATAATCGTCAACATTATCAATTTTTTTCAATTAACAATTAATCGAACATGCCTCCATCATTCTTCGAAGGAACTTTCAAACAATTTTTTTTTCGATATCAAAATCCTCGACCAAACAACACCCTTCACTTGACACGAAAAGAGAACGGGATCAACTATCCATGGACCTGTTCAAAAACATTCAATCAACATCTTCCACGAACCTTTGATCAGTCTTGTGCACGTGCACTTAATTCTACAAATCGCGAATAAGGTTGTCGATGGAACAAATAAGGATCATTGATCGAATGAGACGATACAGAAATAAACCGAATAGTTATCATCCACTGAACAGATGAATGAATCGAGGTTGATTCCGGTTAGAGGGGATTGGAGTGTCTTGTCTGAGCCTACAATAGCTGTGACTAGTTTTCACTTTCATGAATGAGTTGCGGACAGAAATCTTCATCGTTTCGCGAGTGTTGATGCCATATGAGTGATCGAAAGAGTTGAATGAAGTCGAGAGCTTATTATTCTTTACGATGTGGACCATTGGCCAAATATCTCGCGAACCGATTATTTACCGCCGACTACTCGATTTGATATATCAATCAGAGATAGTTCTGATGATTACTTTGATTGGTTTCTTCTTAACCGGTCTAAGAAGATCTTCTACCATATCATCAATTTTCTTGATACGCGCGCGTTAATGAATTTTCGTGGACGTCTCCACATCAATTTTGATTTCGATGAATGAAACTATTAGATACGTATCTGGGTTTATTCACGACGATTACGAAATTGTTTCGAGTTAATAGATTGAATGTTCCGAGTTATCCGATTTTTTCGAAAGATGCAACCGCACCACGAACCGCCAGAGTGATCAGTTCCCACGATCGAAGAGTAGTCACATCCAAAAATTCGACTATATTTTTAGATAACCTGTCTGTCTTCTAGGCAGCTTTCAGTAAGCATGCCGGCCAAACTCCGATGTTTTGACCATCGGCGTTTGCTAACTCATACGAAGATGAGCCATACCTTTTTAGTACCGTACAAGGCAAGTATTGAGGACCTAATTTCGAGTTATAAAACTCAGCGGAGCTAGACAACTTTGTGTTCTTTTTATAAACCGTATCACCGACGGAAAACGGTTTCGCGTGTTTACGTGAACGTAAATTGTAATTCCGAGTAGAGGTTTCATGAGCTTTAATAAGATTGTTGCGAACACTTTCATACAGTTTTGGATGTTCATTACGAATTCTTTCCAGTCTGTTTTCTACCGATTGTTCATTTGGGTTTACGAACAACTTATGATCGCATCCCTTTAACACAACTTCCTCACCTCTTGCAACGCGAAACGGACTATACGACGTAGATGAGTGGATTGTCGAGTTTATTACAACTTCTATTTCGGATAAACGTAAGTCCCAGTCACGCTGACTGGTCCGCGCGTAAGAACGGATAGCTGTGTTGATAGCGCGGTTGACACGCTCCACCGGGTTTGCTTGCGAATGGTAACGCGACGTAAGCCAATGTTTAATTTCGTATCTCGACATTAATGAACCGAACTCTTTGGAGGTAAAAGTGGAACCATTATCTGTTAAAATTACGGCAGGCACGGAGTTTCGATAAAACCAATGATCTACTAGCTCAGTCGAAAGTGATTTTACCGAGATTTGAGGAAAAGCTTTTATCTGTACCCACTTACTAAATAGATCTAATGCGACCAAGATATATTGCTTTCCACTTTTAGACCGCGGCAATGGTCCGATGTAATCCAGAGCGATGATCTCCCACGGTCTGGTCGGAGTACGCATGTCTCCCATCAACGGTGTTGTAGCGGTGTTTGGAGGTTTTATTTCCTTACAAACCTGACACTTTCTGATGTACGACTTAACGTCCTTTGTCATCCCTGGCCAATAATATTGTTGCCGAATTTTAGCCAGAGTTTTCTCTGCACCCTGATGCATGAATTGATCATGTGCTGCGGTTAAAATATCTTGTTTATGATCTTCAGGAACGACGATTTTCCAATCAAATCGATGATCGGTTAGATCGTCCTGGAAAACGTATTTCAAAAGATTGTCTCCTTCCAACCGAAAATCTGGGTAATCTTCAGGATTGGTGTCGACCTTATATTTCAAATCATTATACCACGATGACTTTGAAGTACTTTGGATGGCCATCACACTACGTGAAAGCGCATCGGGTACAACGTTGTCTCGTCCCCGACGATGGACGATTGTCATGTCATACTGTTGTAATGATAAACTCCACCGACTCAGTCTGGAGGATGTTTTCCACTTGGAACGCATTATAAACGTCAATGCTGACGAATCTGTCACAAGTGTAAAGTGACTACCCTCTATGTATCCTCGAAAGTGTTCAATAGATAGAAGAGCGGCAAGTCCTTCTTTTTCTGTAGCATGATAGGATCTTTCTGGTGTTGTTAGTTTCTTTGAATAATACTCGATGACGTGCTCCTGATCAGCCAGGCGTTGCGTAAGCACGCCAGCCACAGCGTGGTTACTCGCATCGGTATGTAAGATGAACTCGTGATCAAAATCAGCACTTGCTAGGATAGGTGATGTTATCAGTTTCTCTTTAATTACTTGGAATGCTACTTCTGCCTCAGATGTCCACTTGATGGTCTTATTTTTAGTTTTTAAAAGTTCGGATAATGGAGCAGTTATCTTACTATAATCGGCAATGAATCGCCGATAATAGTTTGACATGCCAAGGAATCTCCTAAGCTTAGTCACTGTCACAGGTCTTTCATATTCTACAATAGGTCTTATCTTCTCAGGGTTTACCTGTAGACCTCGAGAAGAAAGGATGTAGCCGAGGAAAGGTATTTCCTCCAGGCAGAAGTGAGACTTTTCCAGCTTGATTGACAAATTCGCCTGTCGTAAACGCTTGGAGATCTCGGAGAGAAGCCGAAGGTGGTCCTCGAATGTCTCTGTGACCAGGACGATGTCGTCCAGGTACACAAAGACATTCGGCTCCAGCTCACCGTTTCCTAACACCCTGGACATAAGCCGCGCCAAGCTAGCCGGACTGTTTAGCAGACCATAGGGGCATCGGCGGAAGGCGAACATCCCACGCCCCTGAACACTAAATGCGCAATACTTGCGAGATTCCCGTGCCAGGGGTATTTGGAGGAACGCTTCCGTCAAGTCTATGGTCGACAAAAACTTAGCCCGGGGTAACCGGCTCAGAATCCGTCCAGGATGAGGAAGCGGATACGCGTCACGAACGGTTCTCTCGTTGAGCTTCCTTGCGTCGAGACAGAGGCGAATTTGACCAGATGGCTTTCGAATTGGTACTACATTCAGAGACCAATCCGAATTGGACTCCTCAATTATTCCTCTTGCCAACAATCGATCGATTTCAGCGAATAATCCTTCCTGAATTTTAGGAGCCAATGGATAGGGGTATAAACGAATTGGTTTAGCTGATTTAAATTCATCTTTGATCACAATATGGTGTTCACACAAATCGGTAGTGTCCAGATAATCAGAGTCGGCAGTTTTGAAAGATCGTTTGACTTCTTCTAATGACGCTAATTGCTCAAGGCTAAGCCTTGGCTTTTCAGTGTCCGTCAGCTGTTTGACTGGACTTTTAGAAATGGTGGCGATTGCTGGATATATCCCAAAACGTTCCCAAAAGTCAATCCCACAAATGCAATCTTTGGTTAAAGACGGAGCTACTAAGGTTTTGATGATTCTGGTTTTATTGTTGTATCTAAAAGGAAGTAAAACTTCTCCGATGACTTCGAGATTCGAGCCATCTGCTGTTCGTAGCTCTACACTATCTGACAAGGGTCGAATTTTAACACGATTCAAACGATCAAAGACTCTGGAGTTGATAAAAGTTAAGCTGCTACCCGAATCAAGTAAAGCTTGAATCGGAATGTCATAGATTGTTAAATCTATGTGTGGACGATTATCAAAGATGTTACTTATAGTAATCTTGTGAATTTGTGGTTTTTCTTCTTCATGCTCAACGGTGTGTCTTGGAATATAAAACTTTTCAAAATTTGTTAAGTCCGGTAATAAATCAAATCCTACAGTTTGCGCGTCTTGAAGTTCCTGCGGCTTTAGGACTTCCTCGACAAGTTTTTTCGACAATATGGGCAGTTTTCTGAGGTGAAACCTTTGAACGCACACCGATAACAGAAAACTCTACGAGGAATCGGACATGTTTCCAAATCATGGAGGTCTCCACAATTGTAGCATTCTCCTTCCCCAGGTGGTACATAACTATCTACTATTCGTTGAAAATTACTACTTCTACTTGTTCCTAATCCAGGGTCTGAAGATTTGTTGGATGTTTTATTGACAGTGGGTTTCGAATAATTTTGGGATTTGTATTCACTATTTACAAAGGTCTTTTGACCAGTAGGTTTCGCGAATTTCGGATTTGGTTTTGAAAACGGGTTTTTATAACTTTGATCAGGGAAATTTTTCGGATTTTTGGGACGGTCATAACCTTCAAACGGACGAGACAAATTAGGAGATTTTCTACCCTCTGAGATGGCACAATTTTCCTTTTTAGTCGGACCAAACACTCGGGAAAACACTGAAAAGTCTGTTGCATCTAAATCCTTCCCCAAACTTAAAAGATCTTTCATGGAACGAACATTTTTCCCGACCAACGTTTTTCGTGAATCGTAGCGTAAATTCGACTTCAAAATTTCCACCCGTTCTGATTCAGAAATAGGGTGATTCATTGCTAGAAAAAGTTTTTCCATTTGTAGCACGAAGCTCTGGAACGATTCTCCCCTCTGTTGTCGAGTTGAATAAATTTTTGCACGTAAAACCGAATCTAAATCTGGGTGTCGAAACTCATTTTTCAATTCATTTACCAAATGAGCCCACCCTGTTAATTGCTGACGATGCACGGTGTACCAATTAAGAGCTGCCCCCTCAAACAAATGCACAGCGGAATCGAACAAATCAAGCGAATTCGCTTGCTCAGAAATGGCTAGTTGATGGACATGATTAATGAACTCGTTCAAACCTAAACCTTGATCATTTCCGGAGTACTTCTTGATTTTCCACTGTGAAACCGGAATCACTTTCCTTCGCGAATAGTTCTGAGAACTCGGGAAAAGTCGCGGACTCTGCTCGAACGGCGGTTGCGCGGAAGTTATCGGAATCGGGCTGATGTTAAAATTGGGAATTTCTGAGGGTTCGTGAGTACGGACATTAGACATTGCGGGTACTTCTTCCAAAAATGGATTCGAATCACGTAAATACGGTGCTGAACAAGGAGGAATTTCTTCCTCGGGAGACAAAAACGGATTGGTTTTGTTCAACGTCGGAATTTCGGTAGAACGCGGACACGGAATTGTCTCAGTTTGGACCGGAAGACTAGAAGGGTGGTTCGACGCGGTAGCCTGAAACTGGGCGGTAACGATGGTAGTCAACTTATTTATTTCTTCACGCATACTGCTGTTTTGCTTTGCTAACGCTTGAACCAAAATACCGACATCTTTCATCGCCCTATCGAACTCTTCTTTCGTCACAAATTCTGGCTCAACAACTCGTTTCGGAATAGCACCGGTTCTTCGTTTTTCCGCGAACGTGAATCTATGATTGTCAAACTGCTCGGACTCATGTTCTTTATCGAGAAACGCGTTTTCAGACCAAAAACTCTCATTCAAAAGATCCAAAACTTTCCGAAACACTAGGTCACTTTCGAAACGAATTTCACCGATCGCGTGGTTTTTTATAATGGCTAATCGATGACCTAGGTGGAGTAAACGAGCTTTCAAATGCGACGTCTGGCTCCTGGGCAACGAGGTTACCATTTGATGAATTTCGCGGTAATTTTTCTTACAAATTTCAAAATCTATTTCGGGATCTATGTCGTAGTGAAGCTCAAAATTCACACCGTCGGCTTCATCTCGCAGAATTTGCTTAAGCAAACTCGCACGTTTTTGACGCGACGCATCTTCCGCGACGATAACTTTGCGAAGAAGAAGCTCATAGTCAAGCTCTTCCGATTGTAAATCGTTTGGGCACATCGCACTATACACCACCGCGAAATCGGTACCGGAAACCGACGAACGACGCGAACGCATGATAGTCAGAGAAAGAACAAAATTGTCGAGGTCACAAATGCTCGTGGAAGCTGTTGCCACTTAAAATCGCCAAGAAATAGAAAGCACTTGTACTTTTACACCCCGCTCACTTCACGGTCAATATTCACGTGTAACTCAGCTTCGGATAACTTATTTACCGCGTGTTTAAAAATACCTGTACCCCGAATAATCAGCCTTGTTATGTGGTTTTCCCACCGCGAAATCAAAATCAAAAAAATTCACCAAAAATAAGCCTCTGATGCGACCAGAGGAGACATTTACTTTTACAAAAGCTACTTTTGGAAAACTCCCCCTCCGCCAGGTGAAAGGAAAAATATTCAAAGAATATTTTTCCTCTCCTGAGAACCTTTTTGGTTGGGCGCCAGGTGAAACTATGCTTTTTCCCCAGGAACGGGTTCAGCCCAGAAGGGGCTGCCCAGCAACACCCAGTCCCTGGTCTAGAGCCACGGGGACTAATGGGTTTGGGCGCTCAAGGCCTCTTTTGTTCCTGGGTCTCAGGGCGTTTGTTAGGCTGGGGGAGTTTTCGGATGGGTGGATTCCTAAAAGATAAATACCTTGGTTTCAAATCAGATGTATTCGGCGAATTCTCGATGAAAAGTACACGGGGTCGGGATGATAACGGGACAATCGTCTCACTCGGTCGGGTCGTCTTGGTCGCACGCACTGGGCGACGCCTGGATGGAACGGGAGGAACGGCGCGGTACCACGCACCACACTCACGGCTAGTTCGGTCTCTCTCCTCGGCTTGGGTAGACCAACCACGCGCTATAGGCTATGCGCGCACCTCGGTCTTCGACTCCACAGTCGCCTCACTCGGACGAGACGTGTTGATGGGACGGGAGAGGTAGTGCGGTACCACGCACTACCAGCTGGATGATACGATCTCTCTCTCGACTTGGACTGGCCAACCAGACTGACTAAGCCACGCGTAGTGCTGTTTTACGCACACCAGGCTGGCTGTCGATGGTCTGGTGGACACTGCTAGCTAGGCGCGCTGGCTTGGCGCGCACCTCGGGCTTCGATAGGATGCTGACCAAAATGACCACCCACACCATGGAGAAGGGATTCGGTCCAAGCTGGTCTCTGGCTGCGGCGATGATCGGTCCGAACTACTCAAGCGGTTTGCGTGCTTTATTGCTGATGGACACACGTGCTGGTTTCGGAGTCGTTTCAGCTTCGTTAGGCACACACCACAAAACAGACACACTAAGGTTGTTGTCGCACCACGGATCGTTTGCTGGGTACGTCTGCCTTCGATCACTGCCGGGAACCAAGAGACTTGGTGATTTGTCTCGCCTCAGCAAGAAACCTCGGCTCGGCTCTGCTTGCGTTTTTCCAAAACGCGTGAATCTTGCGGCGCTGCGTTATAGGCGTACGCAAGCCGTGAAACCCATGTGCGTTCCTCTATTTTCGCCTACTTTTCGCAGTCCACCACGTGTTTGAATTTGAATCCGCCGTTGTCTTTCTAATCTAAGCTATTTATAATGTTTTAACCTAACTCCAACCCATCAGTTACTTTATTTAAAAAAAAATCAAATCAATGTTACTCGTTCGGTAACACAGTGTTAAAAAGCTAGAGTGAAATTTACAAAAAAGAGTTCAAATTGAAAAAAAAACACCTCTTCATTTTCAAATTTAACTTAAATAAAACATAAGTGCAGCACTCAGCCTAACAAACATCGGGCAGCTTAAACTTAAATTGATGGATATTAACTCACTTATCACTCACATCAATCGATTGCTCCCATAAAAGAGTGAGAGCAAAAAAAAAATGGTTTTACCCACTCTGAACTGTTGCCGCGCTCGAAACATTTCCGACAACAATTTATGAACGTCCGAATAAATTACTCAATTTTTTGCATTCAAGCTGACGAGCTGTTTGCCATTTTTTTTTTATATTGTCGATACCTGACGAAAGTTTTGTTGCAGAAAAAAAACCGCCTGGCACCCCCAGAAGCTTTTGGTGTCGATGCCGGAGGTTTTGATGCACACGAGACTCGAGTTCTCATTAAATAGTGCAGTTGTTGTTTTTGACATCCCCACTTTTATTACCCAACGTTTATTTTTTTGCGTTGTTCCTCTTTCCGAACAAATAACTCCCGGATACTTGCTCGGGCAGCTTATGATCTCGATAATTGTACCCAATAATGGGTATCAGATCGAGGCAGATATCACCGGCAACAGCTTCATCGCTCATATCTTGATCGGAAAAATTTTTGAAAAAAAAGTTCCGCACTTATCATCTCCCTTGTTTCCGTTTTTTCTCTGTTTTTTTTTTTTGGTTGATGTCTACATGTGGTATCTTATCTCGAAACATTCGCGCGCTTCCCGCTGCCGGTTTCATAATTTAATTCATTTTTTTTAAACGGCGTATAAAATTGTTAAGTGCTCGCCGCTGCTCTTACTTTCGCCCCAGCTTTGATGGGTCCAGTTTTTGAATAAACAATTATTCGGCTTTTGGATCCCCTTTTTATAGGTTATGTTCATACCCGTTTTTCTTAATCGAAAGACGATCTGGTTTCGAATTTGGGAGAGAATTAAGAAGAAAAAACGACGCTCAACTGCCCCGTTTGTAGTTTTTAAGGTTTTTTATTCTCTTGTATTAATTAATAAGTGCTTGAGTGTTCCTGGGAATGGTCTTGGGGGATAATTGTATTTTTTTCTGTGTTGTTTCGAAACGCTAAACGTTGCTTGAGATCGCAAAAAATAGTGCATTCGAGGAATTTTGGATTGGTATAATTAGTAGACAAACTAGGGGGCAATTGCAAATGAACATAAGTGTGAAATCTCTTGTTTTGATGAGCACTTTTCAAGGTAATTGAAAACTTTTTTCTCTCACGACTGTAAGGAGTTTATAAAAGTCAGTTTTCAGTTTATAGAATGTTACATAAGATCAAATCTTATGCCCGTTACGACATCACCGCTTAGTTCTTTAATTGGCATAAATTTTTACTCGAAAATCCCCACCTACGTCGAAACTGTCGAAACCAATTTTTAACGGTCGCCATGGAAGAAAAAGGGCTTTTCCCAGAAAAAATTGCCAAAAGCTGAATCTATGTACGATGTGTCGAAAACCACATATTTTCAAAATTTTTGAAATTCTTACTTCCTCTAGAATAAGATACAATTGGGTGAAGAAAAGTAAAAACTCTATCAACTCTCCTTTTAACGGTCGCCATAGAACAAGTTAAGCACTGAAACTGAACTGAAACTGAACTGAAACTGAACTGAAAGTGAACTGAAACTGAACTGAAACTGAACTGAAACTGAACTGAAACTGAACTGAAACTGAACTGAAACTGAACTGAAACTGAACTGAAACTGAACTGAAACTGAACTGAAACTGAACTGAAACTGAACTGAAACTGAACTGAAACTGAACTGAAACTGAACTGAAACTGAACTGAACTGAAACTGAACTGAACTGAAACTGAACTGAAACTGAACTGAAACTGAACTGAAACTGAACTGAAACTGAACTGAAACTGAACTGAAACTGAACTGAAACTGAACTGAAACTGAACTTAAACTGAACTGAAACTGAACTGAAACTGAACTGAAACTGAACTGAAACTGAACTGAAACTGAACTGAAACTGAACTGAAACTAACCTGAAACTGAACTGAAACTGAACTGAAACTGAACTGAAAGTGAAACTAATAATTATCAAAATTATTTAATTTTAATAAAAAAAAAAAAACCTTACAAAAGTATTCAAAATTTGAAAAAAAAAATTAAATTTTGCAAAAATATGCAACAATTAAAAAATCCAAGAAACATTAACGAAACCAAACATAAAAAATCTTTAGAAATCTCAAACGAAAACCAAATTTTTTTAAAAATCTGCAAAAATTTACAAAAAATATACTATTTGATTATATTATGTAATCTTTGTGATGTTGTTTCTGTACATTTTTACATTTTTTCTATTTATTCGGGAAAAAAATAAAAATTTATGAACTTTTTAATGTAAAAAATGGAAAATTTACAAATATGATAAAAATTACAAAAAATATTCAAGATAAATAAAAAATTACCAAAAATTATAAAAATCTTTTTAACGGTCGCCATTGGATAAGACTCATATAATACAAACGTACAAAAAATTGAAACTCTTCCAACCAATTTTTGACGGTCGCCATGGAACGAGGCCTCGTTCAGAAGATTTTTTGAAACAACTTTCTTACGGTCGCCATGGAACGAAATAAAGGAGTTTATTTATAGGACAGATTCGAGTTTTAAACAGTTCAGAATTATTCAAATTGCCTACCAAAACTATGCACTTCCTAACCGAGAAAATTCATAAAATCGAAAATTCCTCAATTTGCATCCTAGAACATGGAAGCCAACTAATTTTGACTAATAACACTATTGATGTTGACGGGGCGCTAGCTAACTTTGGAGCCCAGAAACCTACCAATTTTCATCAGCTAATTTGGATGGTTAGCTGCAGATGAATAAGTACGGTGAAAATTTGCATAAAATTTACAGTTTTCCACTGACCCATCAGGCTCTTGACTCCATTCCTCGGTATAGCTAGGCCTCAGCGAACACAAAATTATCGTCTCACTTAGTTACTGCAAGTGGAAGTGAGGTGCACTTGTGCATTTTTTTTTTTAATATGTAGTTTGCTTCTTCTAGCTAGAACAAGTGTGAGCTCTTAATAACATGTGAAACTGAGTTAATTTTATAGTCAACCTGGCTGGGCTTGGGTTCTGAGTTGGATTTGGGGTGGAGGAAAAAAAAGAGAGAAAATAAAGAAGCGAGGGGTGTGGAACCGAAAACCGAAGGCCATCATCGCTTACCGTTGACGACGACTTCGACGTAGACGACGACGTTGCTGAATACGCTTAAGCAAATAGAGTACTTAAAACGTTACATTGTTTAGGGTACCTACTCTTTGCTGATTCTTGAGTTTTCGGTTCGAAGTACCTCTATACCTATGTGTATTTTTTCCCTCTGTGTGTTTTTGTTTTCATTCAAAGAGGGAAAGAGCAGTTTCGCGAGTTGATTATTGTTTCGCCATAAAGTGACGTCCCAGTTCCGATGATGGGTTTCACGCGGTCGCGACCAGGTTTTGACGGGTGAAACGGCACATTCTACCGGTTTATGACACATTTTGTGTGAAATCGATTCCAAGCCCCTGGGCTGCCTTGGTTGGGATTTGGAGCTCTTGAATTGTGAACAGGGAGAAGAGGGGAGGATTTTCTGGTCACGCCGCCGCCGCCGCCGCAGCCAGTTTCGTTTCGGTCGTTGGGTGGGTTGTTTGACGTTTTTTTTGCCTGTTCATTTATTTGCTCTCTCCAGAATTGGGGAAGGTTTACGCCTGGGCGAGCAAAAGGCAAATAATTTGCATAATAGTTTTAGTGCTTTGACGGTAATTTATCAGCATAAGCGACAGAGTCCGGCGACCGGGGGGAACTTCAGAGTTTTACGATACTGGCAGAAAATTGGATTGGAAATTAAGTAAATGCGTTCTTTCGCTCGTTTGTTTATTGTGGTGTTGGACTAGATCTGGAGTGAGATTTTTAGATGAGACCATTCCTGAATCCTGCAAAAACATATCAAAAAACCTTGAAGATTGAGTTTTACCTTTGTAAGAAACTTTCAATTTACCCTTTCAACGTCAGGAGAAGGGGATCAACGTTCCTCGTCCAGCTTTAGTGGGCACAATCAATCACTGTCCAATTGAGTGGATTAGAGAAATATGGTGGAACCGGAGTATTTAATTTAGCTTTCGACCATCACAAACAGAGAAAAAAAACTCACGCCCGAATGGCTTCAAATAACTCATAAACAGCGAACAGGGTCAATTATGCTTTTTAACAAACGGCGCGATTGCCATCATATTAAAACCAAACTGTTGTTTCTCTGCATCAATCATCCGTCCTGAGCGAAAACGAGCTTATTCGTATTCAACGACGACTTTCCTCGAAGAACGAATCGTAGAAATCGCCCAGTCAATCAGCCATGTCTAGCGAAAATCTCGAAAACGAATCTCGAATCGCTACAGAACAGAAATCAATTTCAGAAATCGCTCTTATCAGCCATAAATCCTTCTCGGTTGGGGAAACGAGATTGAAAAAGAATATCCAATTCATACCGTATGACTCCGGGAAAACGGAAACCGGAACGAGCTGCAACCGATCCATTTCTGTTTAGTAGAGTGGAGTCCAATTTTCAAGTTTGCTACCCACACCGGGGACTGTAAATCCCACACCCGGAAGCAAAAAATCTATTTATTCGCAGTTTCGATTTGATCGAATGTAGTTTTGAGCCACAGTTTTATCCACTTTCCAAAAGGATTCGCTACTCGTTTTCTCCGAAAGAACAGAAGTATAGCGCCTCGTTTCGGAGTCCCAAACAGAAAGAACATCGATTTCTCGTACATTTCCCGGTTATTGATTTGGTTCGAATGTTGCCGAGTCGAAGAAGACAGAGTAAAAAAAACAGCCGGAAACCAGGAAAGCGAAAAGATAATTTATTCGCTGCTCCGCTTCCATATGTCAGAGCGAATTTTTCCGGAAGTGTGCGCGGAATTTTCCCATTTTTTTTTTTCGTTGGTTTCAGGACAAGATGTCGCTTCTGGAACTGGCGTTAAAAAATGTTTCCGCTTTAGAACGCTGAGAAGAAAAAAAATATTGCCAACATTCAAATGCGGTTTCTTCCGGTGACGTACATAAATATTTGTGTGGTATATCTATTTGTTGAGAAAAATTGAAAAATTGGAATTTCGGTAAAAGTACATCTAAATGTCAAACGAAGGAATTTTACCTCCGGCTTAGGTTCCAGAATTGAGCCAGTTGTGGACAACCAACAGCTACTGAATGTTTGATGATGAGTAATTTGAATTTATTTTTGCTGTCGTTGAATTTCATCGGTTGTCACCGCATTGCTCAAATTAAAGATTCAGTGAATCTTATTTTTAGTGGTACACACTTGATTTGTGTCTTTGAGAGGTTTATAAATGTGTTTGTAACCTTTCAATTTAAAGAAATTATTTGCGTGTACTGAAAATTCAAAAGAGGTACAATTCCATCTTCTGATTACAAATTGAACTCAACACTGTTACAGGCTACTATTGATATTCCATCAATTCTTCTACAACTTTAAAAAATGACATCTTATAAAACTCTAACAGTTCTAGGTTTTTACTTTTTTCACTATATTAATATAACTACGAGTCTAACTCGTGATAGAAATGCCTAACTGTTTACAACTTTTCTTTCGATTATAGTTGCCTAAACGTTCTTGTGTAATTTTGTCAACTCGACTAGATCAGTCTTTCAATTCGAAAATATTTCTCAGTGGTAATTGACATTTTTTCGTGGAGATTTCGATTTCGAATATTTTCCTTATTTAACAAATTTTAGATTACTGCTTCTCGTTTCAAGTCAGGTTTTTGAAGGTCTGGAAGTAAGTCTCAGAAAAAAAAGCCTTTACCAGATTCGCAACGGGTAATATACCTTGGCGGATAACCACGAACCTGACTTGTGCCAATTTAAATAATATTGAAATAACTCAAATGTGGTCTCTACTTGAAGTATAGAAACACTGATCATTTTTGTTCCATGGCGAACGTCAAAATATGGATTAAAAAGTGTTGTCATTATTTTTATTTTGTTATTAAAAATTACTCTTTCGCTCTATTATTTTCTTATGGCGACCGTGATAAAAACACTTCATCTCTATGGTTAAACCAGGTTTAGTTGGGTTATCGTTTGAAGCATCACCCAAAAAAAACTTATAGAAAACCTATCTTTTACTTCCATCTTGCTATTCGCAAACTGAAAAATCGACCGAAGATAACCTTTAAATGTATGTAAAGGGGAACTGGGTATAAAAGGCACAGAGCCGACATGATGCGCCACCATCAGTATTTCACTAAACAAACATTTTATATGTTTGTTTGCTTACATTTAATTTTAAACACCTTTTGGAATCAAGTAGTTTCACGTTACTACGGTAAATTCATTTTTTAACTGAAAATTTTTCTTGAAAAAAATACCCATGGGGTGGAAGTTTAAAATCATGAAACCATTTTCATTTTTGTCATTTTAGTCATTTTAGTCATTTTTGTCATTTTGTCAATTTTGTCATTTTTGTAATTTTGGTAATTTTTGTCATTTTTGTCATTTTTGTCATTTTTGTCATTTTTGTCATTTCAAGTAATTTTTTCAGTTTTGTAATTTTTGTCATTTTTGTCATTTTGTCATTTTTTGAATTTTTGTCATTTTTGTCATTTTTGACATTTTTGTCATTTTTGTCATTTTTGTCATTTTTGTCATTTTTGTCATTTTTGTCATTTTTGTCATTTTTGTCATTTTTGTCATTTTTGTCATTTTTGTCATTTTTGTCATTTTTGTCATTTTTGTCATTTTTGTCAGTTTTGTAATTTTTGGCATTTATGGTCATTTTTGTCATTTTTTTTATTTTTGTAGTTTTTGTCATTTTTGTCATTTTTGTCACTTTTATTATTTTTGTCATTTTTGTCATTTTTGTCATTTTTGTTATTTTCGTCATTTTTGTCATTTTTGTCATTTTTGTCATTTTTGTCATTTTTGTCATTTTTGTCATTTTTGGCATTTTTGTCATTTTTGTCATTTTTGCCATTTTTGTCATTTTTGTCATTTTTGTCCTTTTTGTCATTTTTTGTCATTTTTGTAATTTTTGTCATTTTTTTGTCATTTTTTTTTGTGTTATTTTTTTGTCATTTTTTTGTCATTTTTGTCATTTTTTGTCATTTTTGTCATTTATGTCATTTTTGTCATTTTTGACATTTTTGTCATTTTTGTTATTTTTGTCATTTTTGTCATTTTTGTCATTTTTGTCATTTTTGTCATTTTTGTCATTTTTGTTATTGAAATGACAAAATTTTTGTCGTTTTTGTCATTTTTGTCATTTTTGTCATTTTTTGTTCTTTTGGTCTTTTTTGTCATTTTTGTCATTTTTGTCATTTTTGTCATTTTGGTCATTTTTGTCATTTTTGTCATTTTTATCATTTTTGTCATTTTTGTCGTTTTTGTCATTTTTGTCTTTTTTGTCATTTCTGCTTATTTTGTTGTTATTGTCATTTTTGTCATTTTTTGTTCTTTTGGTCTTTTTTGTCATTTTTGTCATTTTTGTCATTTTGGTCATTTTTGTCATTTTTTGTCATTTTTATCATTTTTGTCATTTTTGTCGTTTTTGTCATTTTTGTCATTTCTGTCATTTTGGTCATTTCTGCTTATTTTGTTGTTATTGTCATTTTTGTAATTTTTGTCATTTTTGTCATTTTTGTCATTTTTGTCGTTTTTTGCTTATATTGCCGTTATTGTCATTTTTGTCTTTTTTCCATTTTTATTGTTTCTAAATTTTTTGTCATTTGCGTTATTTTTATCATTTTTTGTCATTTTTGTCACTATTCACATATTTTTCATTTTTGTTATTTTACTTCTTTATTCCAATGTTGTTTTGAAACAGGAAAATCGAATCTTTTAACTGCAATTTAGCATAGAATCTAATTGAATCCAACAACTTTTAACAACCAACTTTGTTTGGAAATTTACGGACACTTGAAAAGTTCTGACTAGCCGATTTGTTATTTTTTGAAATAACGAGTAAAAAAGAAAATATTCTGTATTCAAAATGTTTTGAAACACTTTGGAAAAAATCCATAGAAATACTAAAGAAAAAAATTCACAAACAGAATTTGATTTTTTTTCCCCTTTGAATAAACCGCTTTGAGAGTTTTGATCTTCACTTGAAGAATATGTGCGGTGAATAAATCAATTCTTAGCCAAGATTCCTTCAAGTATAATTAAAAATTTAAATTTTTGAGTTTTTTTTTATCTTCCTTCTTCAAATTTTTCCCTTGACAATATGCTCTCTGTTATCTTAATTTTATTAGAATTTAGTTTTTTCGATCAGCAAGCAGCAAGCGACCAAGGGCCTAAACGACAAAAGGGGAATCCATCCGGCTGGCTGGGCTACAACCCATTAACTGCTGAGTAAGGCATGCGATAGGAAATTGCTTTCACATCGATCTAGTCTCCAAGATAGCCCCCGCCATGACCCCATTCACTCATTCATTCATTCTTGAGGGGTTGGGGTAGGCGTCCCACAATTGCCACCACAAAGTGGAACTTCCCAATGGAATGTCTCGGATGCTCTCTGGTCTACTCTCTATACTGAAAACATGCGGCGCCCATAAAGACCATTCGGACTCAACCATCCATAACAGGTGGTGCTTTCTTTCGGGGAGAGCCAAATTCTACCGGAGGCATTCTACCGAATCTGGTCAAAGTTCCATTTTCCCTATCCCAAGAAAGACAGCAGCATGTGGTACCTAGTATATACTCTACTACAATGGCAAATGGTTCGGCACCACCCAGCCCTAATAGTTAGAGTTCCGAAATTGGAATGCGTTTTCGCATGAGATAATCGCTTCAGCTACTACTAGGAGTAAACTGAACACCATTTAAAGTCGTCCTGCTTCTTGCCTTCCCTCGGAGCCAGCCAGCTAAGACAGGACGACGAAGAATGGGATGCGATAGAACTCGGTGCCATCGTTCAGGGCCATTTTGTGTAACCTATCCAAGTTTAGGTTCCTCTTGTCTAACCACCCACACCCAACCCACTGGAAGAGGATGTCTAGCACCGAATGAATAGCTACGAAATAAAACGGAGACAAAACACATTTTGCTGGCAAGAATCATTTTTCACCTTCTTTTCTTTCGGTGTGGAGTCGTCCTTTTTTCTTTTTTTTCTCGACATCCCATACCAGGGCCGGATTTAGCCTTCAATATTTTCACTCGGATACGATTACCTCCCTTAAATCCGGAGCTGGCTTCCACCCACCACCTCCATTCACTCGTTCGGTAAGGGGGGATGAATCCTTTGGAGCAATTGCTTTCTTTCTTCCTTTCTTTTTTATTTCTCTCTGTTTTCTCTTGGCTGGACCACCACCAGGTTGGGTTTTGTTCTGCTGCACACTTTAATAATGGTTTAATAAAAATGAAACGAAGGCAATCTACCTCGGTCGTCCGTCGCCATCTTCCGACAACGACACTTCCACTACGCTTTTGGGGTGTCCACAGAAGAGAAGCGCCAGGCTAATACTGATGATATCCGGAACGAGAAAAAATGGACTCTCGTGTAGAAACAGAAGCAGCAGTTGCCATGCTGTGGCCTCCGGGCGGCCAGAGAAACAAGTGTAACAACTCTTCCTACTAGAAGCAAGAGACGAACGACGAAGATAAGAACTCAGCATTCCACGTGTGGATTTGTGTTTGTGTGTGACTCTGAGTTCGTTCGGTAGAAGGATATGTCCTGTATGTATGTGCGGAAACTTGGCAGAATGTATCGCTCGTAAAGGATTTTGTTTCCTTTTTTTTCGACCGAAGTACAAAAATCTCCCTCCAGCAGCAGCTAGTGGTTTGGCAAAGTGGCGGAATAACCGAGTACCGGAAGGCTAATGGACTCTCATCTTCTTACAGTCTTCAACCCGACGACTAAGAAGAAAAGTAAGGGGGGATGATGGCAGCCGCAGCAGCAAAGCTTCCTCGGTGGGATAAGCTCCATGGACTTTGTCTTGGCGATATCATAAATCTTGGTGCTGTTAGATCCACATGACACCTATCGGGGCAGTTTGAGAAATGTTTTCTTCTCGCACACGGCACCGGCACCGGTCCCGGATCCATGGGAGAAACTTTCGGAAGGTACACCCGGTTGTAGTCTTTGAATCTACCCACCACCCTCTGACAAGGGCACGAGAAGCAGATGGAAGAAAGTAGTTTTGTTGCGCTTGGTAGCTGTTTAAGGTTGGTGGAGGAAATTTAATTTCGTTCTTAAATTTTTCTATCAACTATTTTAAACCATACACTTATTCACTTCATGGATTATTATGACTTTTGGTTCCATATTGAAAAGATTTGTGATTTGTTTCGTGATATCTGAGTTGATGCTTTTCGAAGTGGTTTTAACCTACACTTCCTTAGATAATTATGGTTTAGTTATCATTGCTACGAGTTTTTTTTTTCAGCTAGATATCAGTAGTGAGCAAACGCTAAAAACTTTTTTTTCCGAAAACGGTTCGCTTGTCATCCGCAGTCATCAAAACATTTCTGACGGTCGCCATGGAATAAGACTCATACAATATCATCCTGTAGCAAAGTTACAGCTCTTAAAACCAATCTTGACGGTCGCCAGGCAATAAGGTAACATAAGTTCAAAAGTAGTATTTCCCACCAAAACAACGACTTTATCATATAAAAATGTATGGTCATTTTTCATACTTATTAATTTTGATTTCGCAGAGTGAATTAAAATTTTGCAAGGTTGTCGAAATCACAAAAAAATCCATAATTTCACAGAATTTTGAGCGAATTTCACCACAGAATCTGTGTCACAGAACACAGAATTTGGGTAATATTCACAGATTTCACAGATTTTTTTTAATATTGTAGGGTTAGTTGCCCTACTTTGGACCCATTAAGCGGTGGTTTTTAAATAATCATGTTTTCTCATAAATGGACGGGAAGTTTATACATATCTTTCAGTATATTTATAGATAGTTCATGATCTTACCTGCAAGTTGCAATGCAAATTTTCATCATTTGTTTTGCCGTTATTGAAAGATTTGCACAGATATGGGTGATCAAAATTTCCAACTTTGAACCTACTGTTCCTATTTTGGCACTGAACTAATTCCTTTCATTGGACCTTGAACTAAACTTCCTATAAAAAGTGTGATTTCTTTTAAAATAAATAAACAAACTCATTGAAAATGTAATCTTCAATCAATTATGATCATAAAAAAAATATTGCAGCTTTTTGTCATCTAAAAAAATTAAAATTTCTGTTATTAACATACATAACACTTTCATTCCCCGTCATCTCTATCAGCAGAACAATAGCTGAAACTTGTTTGTGTTTAGTTACTTGTAGTTTATTTCTGTAAAGCTGGTAAAAAATGTTAGAAATATTCAATATTGGCTCTAAATGATGCCCCAATTAAAAAATCGAATCTTTGTTTGTTTGTTCGTATTGAAACAAAGTTTTGGTGATGTCAGGTCTAAACATGGAACATCAAAGTCGAAAGTTTCTTTCATTGACAAAAATACGGAACAAAAATTAAAAAATATCAAAACTAACAAAAATAACAAATATAACAAAAATAACAAAAATAAAAAAAAACCAAAATAACCAAAATTACAAAAATAACTAAAAAGATACAAAAGTCATTTTTGTTTTTTTTTTTTCATTTTAGTCATTTTTATCATTTTTGGCATTTTTGTCATTTTTGTCATTTTTGCAACTTTTGTCATTTTTGTCATTTTTATCATTTTTGTCATTTTCGCGATTTCCGCCATTTTCGCCATTTTGTCATTTTTGTCATTTTCGTCGTTTTCGTCATTTTTGTCTTTTTGTCATTTTTGTCATTTTTGTCATTTTTGTCATTTTTGCATTTTTTAGTTATCACAAAATCGACGAAAAATTAAAAATTAAAAAATGTGACGATAAAAAAATACGACAAAAATTACTTAAGTAAAAATAATTTCAAAAATGATTGAAATGATTTAAGTGACAAAAATGAAACAAAAATTTGGCAAAACCTTTGAAGATGAGGCAAAAATTTGCAAGGAAAAGATTAAAATAAATATACAAAAACCAAACTCACTCATGATTAAAGTAAACAAAAATCATTACAGAATCTAGGTAAATGATAAGCCAATAAAGGCAAAATGGTAAAATAAGTGGTTATTAATGTTTTTATTTATGGCTCCAAAACGAATTGTTTTAGTTTTATAAAAAAAATCATTGAAGATTTTCGGGAAGCCTAAAATGATGAAACAAAAATTTTATTTTTAATTTTTTTTTTTGAGTTATTTCTGGGTTTCGAAAATATTTGACCGGATATTGATCAGATTTTAAGTCGTCAATTTTGAAATAAAATTCTTAGATTTTGCCAGGTTTTTATATAAAATTGCCCGGATACGTGCTGAAAAAGTTATGGATATCTTAATTTGAGCATGTTCTAACATTTTACCTCATTTTTGTCATTCTTGTTGTTTTTAAAATTTTCGCCAATTCATTCATTTCTGATTTTTTTTTTTTTGCAATTTTCCCCTTTTATGTAATTTTGTAGTAGTTTGCCTTATTTTTGTCATTATGTTTCATTTTCTTCCCATCACTGCCTTCGTTTCATCATTCTTTTATTTTAGTAATTTTGCTTTTTTTTCAGTTTGCCTTATTTTTGTCTCATTTTTGCCTCGTTTGTGCCCTATTTTTGTCATTTTTGTCTATTTGTTATTTTATCATTTTGGCAAAAGAGAGGTAAAAATCAGAAAAAAAACTAGGTAACCTTTAGGCAAATATGAGGCAAAACTAAAGCGAAATCTACTAAATTGATACAAAAATAAGGCAAAATGACAAGAATGATAACAATGCGGCAAAAATAATACAAAAATGAGGCAAAGATGAGGCAAAATTGAATCATTTTTGCCCTATTTTTGTTATTATTTTTATCATTTTGGCATAAGTGAGTCAAAATCAGAAAAAAAAATATAGGTAACCTGAGGCAAAACTAAAGCAAAAACAACTAAGATATTACCAAAATAAGGTAATAATGTCCTGGACATCTTATTTGGGGTATTGATAAGGCAATAATGAGGCCTAAATAAGGCAGAAATGACAAAACTTATAAAAATGATGGAGCTGATAAAAATGACATAAACTTAGCAGAACGCAGTAAGAATGAAAAAATAATGAGGTGAACTGATACAAAAATGTTAAGAGTGACAATAGTGAGGCAATAATGAGACAACAGTAAGGAAAAATGTGGCAATGTGGGAAAATAACGAATTACAAAGTAAAATAATAAAATTGACAAAACTGGTTGTAACAAAATGACGAAATAAATAATCAAACTGACAAAAAAATGATGAAACTAACAAAAATGTTGTAAAACTAGTTAGAATGAGGCGTAAATTGCACCCTTAATGATTCTTTTTTAGCACGGCTCTAATCTGCCTTATCGGCTAGCTCCTGTTATTGCCCATTTTTGTATTCTTCTATACTCTGTAAAGTTTAAAATTCTTGTTTTCCTTGTTAAATTGTTCCATTTCGTTTGTATTTTGTGTTAATTTTACGGAGACTGACAAAATTTCCTTAACCTAGTTCTAGGTGGTGGGATTCGATCCCTGGAGCTCTGGCTTATGGACCAGACACGTTCGCCATTAGGCTAAACTACCACCTTAATAATGAAGCATTGGTGAAATAATAATGAGACAGAACTGAGACAAAAGTGTCAAAAATGATTTTTGTATTCCGTTCAAATTGTGAAACCATCTCTGAATTCTGATTTTCAACCCTGAAGATGGGTTTCGAAATGGAATAGGATTTTCAAGTTTCATCCGCAATTCTGTTAAACTTGAAAATTCTAAAAAAATCTCACCCTCGAGTATCGACATTCTTACGTTAGAACAGTCCCGATTACCCAGAGAGAGAGAGAGAGAGAGAGAGAGCGCCAAGATTAATTACATACCACCATGCACATCAATTTCGCGCTTATTGGCATTCGGCTTACCCTACTTTCAGGCGTCAGACATTTTTCGGGAGGGACCGAGCGAAAACATTTTAGAAATTTAATTACTCAAATACCTAGGCATTGTTTTGGCTACGCTCGCTTGTCCTATATCTCTGGTCTTCCGGGCGGATGCTTCCGTTTTGGTGTTTTTCCCCACTTTTTACTGGTGGATCGTGTTTTTTTGTGCCTTTTTCAATAACGCCTTGGACGCCCGCCGGCCGGAAGCAGAAGCGAAAAATTCCAGTCTGACACCCGGCGTAGTAACAGCCAACTCCGGAAGACGCAGCTAGACTGAAGAGAAAATTAAAAATAAAATACTTGAGCTCTCTCCTCCAGTAGTCGAGACCTTTCAGGATCGATGAATGGGATCCAACTTTACATTCCGGGACATCAAGCAAGTCCGAAGGAGGAGGAAGTTCCTGTTTCTCGTTAGAGTCGGAGGAATTTGTAGTGTACTGCCGAGTACAAGTATTGCGCTTTTCTGTTGCCGGGATAGACATTTTCTTCAAAAGAATGAAGAAAAAAAACCCGGTGCTATCCCACTTTAATGTAAATTATGTTGAATTCGAAATGTGCTGCTGCTCCTAGTTCTCCTAGCGGAGCCATCCGAAAGGGCACAAGACTTCTCCTTTTCCTTTTGCCAACTGCCAGCTTGGGAATTGGTATGGAAGTGGGACCGGATCGTGAGATACCGTGGCGCAAGACGATGGTCATAAATCATTTGTAGGGGATTTTTTTTTTATTATTTTCCTATGTCCTTCGAGAAGGGTGTTTCTGCCGGTTTTTTTTTCTTGGTAATGTTTCTCGTTTTGCTCCGGAGAAAATCTACTCCCACCTGCTGCTACAGTGCTGAACATTTTCGTTTTACTGGTTCTGAAGTTACTTTCTGGCAAACCCGAATCGTGATGGATCTTTGGAGAGAAAAAAAATACTCCGGTCCTCGGTGCCCGAAAACGGAATAATTTTCGCAACTCTCTGTCTGGATAACCTTTGGTGAAAATTCTGAGCAAGAACTGAGTTGGTCTGCCAGAAAAAAAACGGAAAATGATAAAAATAAAATTATGATAAATGAAGGTACTCTAATGGTCACATTTAATGATTCCTCTCTTTCCGAATGCTTAGCTGGTGGACTGTTGCGTTTGTACGGAAAAATTCACATCTGACTCCCGTTCCTTCCTTAAAAGCTCCACAATTTCACTATCAACATTACCCGGAACTTTCTCCCTCCACCTTCCCAATCGAAGGAAAGGAAGTGGGTACGAATTCATCGCATCACATCTCTCACACGCTGCCTGACTGGCGTTCGGGCAATCAATGTAATGGATTCTGAGGAAAAATCCCTCCATCGAATTTCCTCCTCTAATGTTTGTTTTCGTTCGTTTCCTGTCACCACCCTCGGGATTCTTCCCTTTTTTGGCCAAAAGCAGCCCGGTTCCAGAAAAAGCCCCGTCTCATGAGTCAGTCAGTCACTTCGGTCGGTCAGAGTCCAGTCAGTCACACCGAGGATGTGGAAAGATTGATGAAATATTTGCCATTTTCTTAAATTTACTGCCTTTTCGGGAAGTTGACTTCAGGACCGACTCGGACTGTTAGCTTAGTTGAGCTGTGGCAGGGAAACGGGGAAAAAGAGTGAATCGAGTGCCAAAAACCCTTATCCCGAACGAAGACGAATTGGAATTTGCTACTTAAAGCAGCCGTGTTGAGCTCTGCTGGGACTGTGTGAGAGTTTCAGAGTGAAAAACAGAATCAAGCGTTAATCTGGAAATTTATCCCATAGAAGGGAAAAAAACAAAATAAATATTCATGAAGAAAGAAAAACTATTGTTTAAACAGAAATCAGCTACATACAATCTTGTCTTAGAAAAAAAATTGACTTCGATTGCTTTTTTAATTTTTTCTAATTATTGCTTCAAGTTTGCTTGACCTAAATATTGACTTCAATTATTTAAATTTAGTCCCATTGTTGCTCGTTTTCATCTGTTTTTTCCTCACCTCTAAAGTGCATAAGCTTTTTTTAAAAGTTTATTTAGCTACTTTTTGTTATTTTCGTATCCGTTTATCATGTTGTCATCTTATTTTGTTTAATTCATACCTTAATTTCTACCATGTGATCCCATTTTAGCCATTCATCTTATTTTTAACCTTTTCGATTTTTTTTCTTTCAATTGTTTTTGTCATTTTGTTTGATTTCATTCCCATCACTTCCTGAATTTGGCTTAGACTTAATAAATTTGGCCACATTTTATCTCAATTTTTTTGTTGTCATCTTCATCATTTCTGAAGTTTTAGTAAGTCTCGTTATTCTTTTAATTTGCCTAATTGTTGTCTTTTTTTATTGTCCCGCTTTTGCCCCATTTTTGGTTTGTTTGTTTGACTAAATAGCTTAAATTACAACAATGATTCAAATGACAAAAATAAGGTAGAAAAGGAGGCATAAATGAGGCAAAAATAATAAAAAATTTCAAAAAGACAAAAATGAGATAAAAATGAGGCAAAATCGAGACAAAAATAAGGTCGAATACGAGGTAAAAATTAATTAAAAATTGGCAGAAATGATGCAAAAAGAGGTAACAATGAGGCAATAAATAATAGATAAACAAAAATACAGGAATTCGGAAATCATGGACAAAATAAGGACAAAACTGAGGCAAAAATGACATAAATAAGGTCAACATAGGGCAAAAACTGAATCAAACAATATTCAAATATGTCCAAAATAACAAAATTGACAAAAATGAACAAAACTACATTAACAAGATAATAATAAGGCATGAGAGAGGCAAAAATGATAACAATGACAAAAGAATAACAGAAAACGCAGAAACAAGTTCATGTCATTTTTGTCATTTTTTTCATTTTGTGTCATTTTTGATATTTTTGCCATTTTTATCATTTTTGTCAGTTATGTCTTATTAGACATTTTTAGCTTTTTTTATGATTTTTGTCATTTAAGTCATTTTTTTCATTTTTGTCATTTTTAACATTTTTGTCTTTTTTGTTATATTTGATTATTTATGTTTTTTTTTCGTTGAAGATTAATGTATGTCATTCTTTTCATTTTTTTCGAGTGAATTTTAGGAATTATGTTCGTCAAGTTATGTCGTAAGACGGAATACTATGTAAATAATCTTTTCATTTTTGTCCTTTTGGTCATTTTTGTCTTTTGTGTTTTTTTTGTCATTTTTGTAATTTTTGTCATTTTTGTCATTTTTGTTATTTTGGTTATTTTTGTCATATTTGTCATTTATTTTAATTTTTGACATTTTGAACAATTTGGTAATTTTTATAATTTGTTTGTTTTTTTTTCATTTTGGTTATTTTGGTCATTTATGTTATTTTTTTTTGTCATTTTTTTTCTTTAGTTTCGTTTATGTCATTTTTGTCATTTCTATCATTTTCATAATTTTTGTCATTTGTGTTTGTTAGTTTGTAATTTTTGACATTTCTTAATTCTTGTTTTTTTAAATTTTGTCATTAATGTCATTTTTGTTATTTTTTTATTTTTGTCATTTTTGGCTTTTGTATTTGTAATTTTTTAAATTTTTGTAATTTTTTTTTTTTGTCATTCTTGTCATTTTGTCATTTTTCTCTTTTTTTCATTTTTGTCATTTTGTCATTTTGGTCTTTTTTGACATTTTAGTCATTTTTGAAATTTGGTTATTTTGGTCTTTTTTTCCTTTGTAATTTTCTTCTTTTCTATGTCATTTTTGTCATTCTTATCATTTTGTCATTTTGGTAATTTTTGTCATTTTGCCATTTTTGTCATTTTGCCATTTTTGTCGTTTTTGTCATTTTTGATTGTCATTTTTGGCTGTGTTGGACATTTATTTTTTTTTATTTTGTAATTTTTTTCTTTTCAGTTTAATTTGTGTCATGGTTGTCATTCTTATTATTTTGGTCATTTCTGTAATTTTTGCGTTTTTTGTAATTTTTGACAGACATTTTTGGCAATTTTTTCATTTTGGTCATTTATGTATTTTTCTTTTTTTGGTTTTTTTTTGTTTAGTTTAATTTATATAATTTTGTCATTTTTATAATTTTTCGTCCTTTTTTGTCTTTTTCATATTTTTATTATTTTTGTAATTCATTTTCGTCCTTTTTGTCATTTTTGTCTTTTTTTAAATTTTTGTCATTTTTTGTCAGTTTTGTAATTTTTGCCACTCTTGTGATTTTCGTCATTTTTGTCATTTAGTTCATTTTTGTAACATTATTTTATGTCTTTAATGCCATTTTTGTCGCTAATTTCAGCATGAAAATATTGGATGTTTGGGATTATCAGTGTTTTAATGTGAGCGATTTTATTTGGAAGACTAGTTACTTGACACGAGAGACGAAAAACTGAAATGTCCCTTAGAAATTTATAAAATCTGATTTTCAACTCTTGATATTATTTTATGAATTCCAAATTTGTTTTACTTTTCATCGCCTTCACCCAAGGTTGCCAAAAAAAAAATTCTGTGTTTTTTAGTTTTCTGTGAATTTATAAAAAAAAATCCTGTGATGATTTTCTGTGATACAATTTTCTTTGATTTCGTTGAAAAATCGTGACAAATTGGGTATTTTTTTACATTTTACTTAAGAAAAATCGAATTAAAATTAATAAATTTAAAGCTTTAAAATCCAAATGCATTTGAATATTAAAAACATTAATTTTGGAAATATGTACCTAGGGTGAGTGCTCCTACTTTGTACCTACTTTAGTCCTAAAATGCCGAAAATTGTACATAATTCATTTTGCTGGCATAGAATAAAGATATTCCTATGCACATAATGAATCCAACAATACCTTTTTTTTGCCATTAAAAGTCTATCTGATAAAATTTTCAAAGTGTTTTGAAATGCATCTCCTCATCAGTGGTAAATCAGACAGCTCAATTAGTAGGGCGTGTATTGGAAAATGAGAGTATTTAAGGAAAAATCACGAATCATACTACCTTTTTTTCCTAAAACTCATGAAAATCAATGGAAAACTCGAAAAATTTGCAGAGGATCCAAATTGTTCCATTTTTGTTCTATTTTTGTTCCATTTTTTTCCTTTTTTGCCATTTTTTGTTCCATGTTTTTTCCACTTTTGATCCATTTTTTTTTCATTTTTGTTTCTTTTTTTGTTCATTTTTGTTCTATATCTGTTATATTGGTACCATTTGGTTTGATTTTGTTCCACTTTTGTTCCATCTTTGTTCCATGTATGTTTCATATTTGTTCCATGTTTGTTCTATTTTTGTTCCATTTTGTCATTTTTGTCAACTTCCTAATTTTTATTATTTTAGATATTTTTGTCGTTTCCTCAATTTTGCCTTATAGTTTCGTTAGTTTTATCTTATGTTTCCTAACGTTGACTCATTTTTGTCAATGTTATATTTTGCTACATTTTTGTTTTACTTTGACTGAAAATTTTTCCACAGCTTTCCTCATTTTTGTTCAATTTTGACTCATTTTCCGTTCGTTTTTGCTATAACTGACCTACTTTTACTTTTTCAACCGCATTGTGTCTCTATTGCCACATTAAACCACAATTTGGGTTATTGCGTATTGGAATATGTTGTTGATGTTATTTAAAAAAATACTACGCCTTTGAATCTTTTCTAACCGGTAGGTAGCTGTCAATTTTGTCATTTTTGTCATTTTTGTTCCATTTTTGGTTTATTTTTGTTTCATTTATATTCCACTTTTATTCTACTTTCGTTCCATTTTTGTTCCATTTTAGTTCCATTTTTGATTTTTTTTTGTACCATTTCTGTTCCATTTTTGATTCATTTTTGTTTCATTTTTTCCCCTTTTTTGTTTTTATTTTGTTCCATCTTTGTTCCATATTTGTACCAGTTTTGAACCATTTCGTTCGTTTCGTTTTTGCCATTTTTGGCAATTTTGTTAAATTTTTATTTCTTGGCAATTCTGTCAAGTTTTTCAATTTTGGCATTTTTGTCCATCTTTGTCCATTTTTTGTCATTTTTGTCATTTTTGTCATTTTCGTCATTTTTGGCATTTTTGTCATTTGAGTTATTTTGTTATTTTATTTATTTTTGTTATTTTTATCATTTTTGCCATTTTTTACATTTTTGTCATTTTTGTCATTTATGTCATTGTTTTTCATTTCTATCATTTTTGTCATTTTTCTTTTTTTTTTAAATCTTTTCAAGGCAATTTTTTGCCTCATCGGCTTTGGTTTGCCTCATTTGCAATCTTTATGTGTAATCACCGTTTGATGTTTCCATTAAATTTAGATCTATTTAGTCCGTAAAATTTCCTTTAATTCAAAGGTTTCTATGAATCCACAGAAATTTTTCTTTTTCCGCTGTTCCATAACCAGCAAAGGGTTAACCAAAGGAAAATAAAAATATTATTTATAAATTAAACAGAAGCTCATTTAAATTTATATCCCTCGCATTAATCTTTACCCTTCCCGAATGGAACTTTCTAGCTGAGTAGCAGCAGTAGAAAAAGCATGAACCTAGAAGAAAAAAGAAAACGGGTGGTGGGGAAAAGACATCCCAATTGGATTGGAACTGCTGAGCTGAGTGGAGGAAAATTAACGATCAGCTTTTAAGATAAGAAGTTCAACCCCAACACTGGCTGACTGACTGGCTGAAGAAGAAAGCTTCCTTCTAGTTACAGAAAGTCAACCACTCTTTGAGGAATGGGTTGGAAAAGGAAGCTAAATAACCTTCGACCGACTTAGAAGAGACAGGGACATCAACAACGTGGTTCTATGGAGATGGTCATTGATCGTTTTCCTATTGCCTTCGATTGGTTTCGGGAATGAGTTGGTAATTATCTATAATTTACAAATTGTTACAGGAAAGGTGGGCGCGGCGCGCAGTTCAATGATTAGATTAATGCCATAAAATATGAAAAATTTGGACCGAATTTGACATCGTGCTTGGCTGCTTGGAAGCGAGCTTCGTTTGAGTCGTTTAACCCTGGTTAAAAGCTTCGAAAACAGAAGACGAATGTATACAACGTAGGGAAAGAGTTAAAGTCATTATTTTAACTGGTGTAGAGATAACGATAATAATTAGAAAAAGAGTTCGCTTTCTGGAATTGGACGTGAGTTGGAGGAACTTGGCAAGAGATACGGGGGCAATTCGCCGAGTTTGGACCTAGCCTTGGAGCAACGTCGTGGTGTCTCTGCAGGATCTACATAGTTATAAATTCTCCGCTAATTATTTGAATAAATTATCCATTTCTTATCCCTTTTGCCGAGGTGCTTTGCGCTATAAGAAGAAAAAAACGACGACGGATGAGACGTTTGTGAGAAACATCTTGCTGCAGCAGGCTGCAGAGGGAGGTCGAGTGCGGAGATGAAAATAAAAGTTCTGGCTAGAAGTTTCTGAGCAGCTTCGTGGTTCGTGGAATGAAGCCATCGTCCTTCTTATTTGAGAAAACATTAGCGCAGAATTTTTTTCTCAAATTTTTATTTTTGTCATTCTTGTTATTTCTATAATTATTGTACCTTATCGTAGTTTTTGCAAATTTTTTTAAATTTTTTTTCGAAATTTCAGTGAATTTTGTAATTTTTTTTTTAATAACATATGTCACTTTTGTTATTTTTGCCTCAATTTTGATTTATTTTGTCTTCTTCCTGCATGATTTTTTGCCTTAATTTATATATGATGACTTTCTTTCTACCTCATCTCTGTCTCATTTTTGCCTCAATTTTGCCTTATTCTTGCATCAATTTTGCTTAATTTTGGTCTCATTCTTGCTTAATTTTTTGCCTCATTTTTAAGGGGTTTGCCTTATTTTTGTTTTATTTTTGCCACATTTCTGCCTTATTTTTGTCTCGCATTTGCCTCATTTCTGCTTTATTTTTGGCTTATATTTTTGCGTCATTTTTGTCATAATAATTTGAATTATTTTTGTATTTTTTAAATAGGTAATTTTCGTCAACTTGGCCAAGTTTGTCACTTTGTTCATTTTTGTCATTTTTAAAAAAAAATTGTCATTTTTGTTGTTTATATCATTCTAGTCATTTTCATGGTTTTAAATATTTGCCTATCATTTTTGCGTTATTTTTAAGGCTCATTTCTCTTTTTCTATCCAACCTTTACAAATTGCTGCCTCATCGGCTTTGGTTTTGCCTTATTGGCAATCTATAAGTTTTGTCACCATCATTTTTGTATTTTTTAAATTTTGTAATTATTCTCATTTTCGTCATTTTTGTCATTTGTGCCTATCATGTTTTTTATTATTTTTTGTCATTTTTGTCTTTTTCGTCATTTTCGTCATTCCTATCATTTTTGTCATTTTTGTATCATTTTTGTATTATTTTTGTATTATTTTTGTCATTTTTGTCCCATTTTTGTTATTTTTGTCTTTTTTTTTCATGTTTGTCATTTTTGTCATTTTTCCCATTTTGGCCAATTTTGTAATTTCTTTCAGTATTTTTTTCAGTTTTTGTCATATTTGATATTTTTGTCATTTTTGTAATTTTTGTCATTTTTGTCATTTTTTGTCGATTTTGTCATTTTTGACATTTTTGTCATTTTTGTTATTTTTGTCATTTTTGTCATTTTATGTCATTAGTGTCGTTTTTGTCATTTTTGTCATTTTTGCTATTTTTGCCATTTTTGTCATTTTGTCATTTTTGTTATTTTTGTCATTTCTGTCATTTCTGTCATTTTTGTAATTTTTGTCATTTTTGTCATTTTTGTCATTTTTGTCATTTTTGTCATTTTTGTCATTTTTGTCATTTTTGTCATTTTTGTCATTTTTGTCATTTTTGTCATTTTTGTCATTTTTGTCATTTTTGTCATTTTTGTCATTTTTGTCATTTTTGTCATTTTTGTCATTTTTGTCATTTTTGTCATTTTTGTCATTTTTGTCATTTTTGTCATTTTTGTCATTTTTGTCATTTTTGTCATTTTTGTCATTTTTGTCATTTTTGTCATTTTTGTCATTTTTGTCATTTTTGTCATTTTTGTCATTTTTGTCATTTTTGTCATTTTTGTCATTTTTGTCATTTTTGTCATTTTTGTCATTTTTGTCATTTTTGTCATTCTTGTCATTTTGGTCATTTTTGTAATTTGTGTCACTTTTGTCAATTTTTGAAATTTTTGATTATTTGTCATTTCTTTTATTTTTAGTCGTTTTTGTCAATTTTGTCATTTTTGTCATTTTTGTCATTTTTGTCATTTTTGTCATTTTTGTCATTTTTGTCATTTTTGTCATTTTTGTCATTTTTGTCATTTTTGTCATTTTTGTCATTTTTGTCATTTTTGTCATTTTTGTCATTTTTGTCATTTTTGTCATTTTTGTCATTTTTGTCATTTTTGTCATTTTTGTCATTTTTGTCATTTTTGTCATTTTTGTCATTTTTGTCATTTTTGTCATTTTTGTCATTTTTGTCATTTTTGTCATTTTTGTCATTTTTGTCATTTTTGTCATTTTTGTCATTTTTGTCATTTTTGTCATTTTTGTCATTTTTGTCATTTTTGTCATTTTTGTCATTTTTGTCATTTTTGTCATTTTTGTCATTTTTGTCATTTTTGTCATTTTTGTCATTTTTGTCATTTTTGTCATTTTTGTCATTTTTGTCATTTTTGTCACGTTTGTCATTTTCATCATTTTCATCATTTTTGTTATTTTTGTCATTTTTGTCATTTTTGTCATTTTTGTCATTTTTGTCATTTTTGTCATTTTTGTCATTTTTGTCATTTTTGTCATTTTTGTCATTTTTGTCATTTTTGTCATTTTTGTCATTTTTGTCATTTTTGTCATTTTTGTCATTTTTGTCATTTTTGTCATTTTTGTCATTTTTGTCATTTTTGTCATTTTTGTCATTTTTGTCATTTTTGTCATTTTTGTCATTTTTGTCATTTTTGTCATTTTTGTCATTTTTGTCATTTTTGTCATTTTTGTCATTTTTGTCATTTTTATCATTTTTGTCATTTTTGTCATTTTTGTCATTTTGGTCATTTTTGTCATTTTTGTCATTTTTGTCATTTTTGTCATTTTTGTCATTTTTGTCATTTTTGTCATTTTTGTCATTTTTGTCATTTTTGTCATTTTTGTCATTTTTGTCATTTTTGTCATTTTTGTCATTTTTGTCATTTTTGTCATTTTTGTCACGTTTGTCATTTTCATCATTTTCATCATTTTTGTTATTTTTGTTATTTTTGTCATTTTTGTCATTTTTGTCATTTTTGTCATTTTTGTCATTTTTGTCATTTTTGTCATTTTTGTCATTTTTGTCATTTTTGTCATTTTTGTCATTTTTGTCATTTTTGTCATTTTTGTCATTTTTGTCATTTTTGTCATTTTTGTCATTTTTGTCATTTTTGTCATTTTTGTCATTTTTGTCATTTTTGTCATTTTTGTCATTTTTGTCATTTTTGTCATTTTTGTCATTTTTGTCATTTTTGTCATTTTTGTCATTTTTGTCATTTTTGTCATTTTTGTCATTTTTGTCATTTTTGTCATTTTTGTCATTTTTGTCATTTTTGTCATTTTTGTCATTTTTGTCATTTTTGTCATTTTTGTCATTTTTGTCATTTTTGTCATTTTTGTCATTTTTGTCATTTTTGTCATTTTTGTCATTTTTGTCATTTTTGTCATTTTTGTCATTTTTGTCATTTTTGTCATTTTTGTCATTTTTGTCATTTTTGTCATTTTTGTCATTTTTGTCATTTTTGTCATTTTTGTCATTTTTGTCATTTTTGTCATTTTTGTCATTTTTGTCATTTTTGTCATTTTTGTCATTTTTGTCATTTTTGTCATTTTTGTCATTCTTGTCATTTTGGTCATTTTTGTAATTTGTGTCACTTTTGTCAATTTTTGAAATTTTTGATTATTTGTCATTTCTTTTATTTTTAGTCGTTTTTGTCAATTTTGTCATTTTTGTCATTTTTGTCATTTTTGTCATTTTTGTCATTTTTGTCATTTTTGTCATTTTTGTCATTTTTGTCATTTTTGTCATTTTTGTCATTTTTGTCATTTTTGTCATTTTTGTCATTTTTGTCATTTTTGTCATTTTTGTCATTTTTGTCATTTTTGTCATTTTTGTCATTTTTGTCATTTTTGTCATTTTTGTCATTTTTGTCATTTTTGTCATTTTTGTCATTTTTGTCATTTTTGTCATTTTTGTCATTTTTGTCATTTTTGTCATTTTTGTCATTTTTGTCATTTTTGTCATTTTTGTCATTTTTGTCATTTTTGTCATTTTTGTCATTTTTGTCATTTTTGTCATTTTTGTCATTTTTGTCATTTTTGTCATTTTTGTCATTTTTGTCATTTTTGTCATTTTTGTCATTTTTGTCATTTTTGTCATTTTTGTCATTTTTGTCACGTTTGTCATTTTCATCATTTTCATCATTTTTGTTATTTTTGTCATTTTTGTCATTTTTGTCATTTTTGTCATTTTTGTCATTTTTGTCATTTTTGTCATTTTTGTCATTTTTGTCATTTTTGTCATTTTTGTCATTTTTGTCATTTTTGTCATTTTTGTCATTTTTGTCATTTTTGTCATTTTTGTCATTTTTGTCATTTTTGTCATTTTTGTCATTTTTGTCATTTTTGTCATTTTTGTCATTTTTGTCATTTTTGTCATTTTTGTCATTTTTGTCATTTTTGTCATTTTTATCATTTTTGTCATTTTTGTCATTTTTGTCATTTTGGTCATTTTTGTCATTTTTGTCATTTTTGTCATTTTTGTCATTTTTGTCATTTTTGTCATTTTTGTCATTTTTGTCATTTTTGTCATTTTTGTCATTTTTGTCATTTTTGTCATTTTTGTCATTTTTGTCATTTTTGTCATTTTTGTCATTTTTGTCATTTTTGTCACGTTTGTCATTTTCATCATTTTCATCATTTTTGTTATTTTTGTTATTTTTGTCATTTTTGTCATTTTTGTCATTTTTGTCATTTTTGTCATTTTTGTCATTTTTGTCATTTTTGTCATTTTTGTCATTTTTGTCATTTTTGTCATTTTTGTCATTTTTGTCATTTTTGTCATTTTTGTCATTTTTGTCATTTTTGTCATTTTTGTCATTTTTGTCATTTTTGTCATTTTTGTCATTTTTGTCATTTTTGTCATTTTTGTCATTTTTGTCATTTTTGTCATTTTTGTCATTTTTGTCATTTTTGTCATTTTTGTCATTTTTGTCATTTTTGTCATTTTTGTCATTTTTGTCATTTTTGTCATTTTTGTCATTTTTGTCATTTTTGTCATTTTTGTCATTTTTGTCATTTTTGTCATTTTTGTCATTTTTGTCATTTTTGTCATTTTTGTCATTTTTGTCATTTTTGTCATTTTTGTCATTTTTGTCATTTTTGTCATTTTTGTCATTTTTGTCATTTTTGTCATTTTTGTCATTTTTGTCATTTTTGTCATTTTTGTCACGATTGTCATTTTCATCATTTTCATCATTTTCATCATTTTTGTTATTTTTGCCATTTTTGTCATTTTTGTCATTTTTGTCATTTTTGTCATTTTTGTCATTTTTGTCATTTTTGTCATTTTTGTCATTTTTGTCATTTTTGTCATTTTTGTCATTTTTGTCATTTTTGTCATTTTTGTCATTTTTGTCATTTTTGTCATTTTTGTCGTTTTTGTCATTTTTGTCATTTTTGTCATTTTTGTCATTTTTGTCATTTTTGTCATTTTTGTCATTTTTGTCATTTTTGTCATTTTTGTCATTTTTGTCATTTTTGTCATTTTTGTCATTTTTGTCATTTTTGTCATTTTTGTCATTTTTGTCATTTTTGTCATTTTTGTCATTTTTGTCATTTTTGTCATTTTTGTCACGTTTGTCATTTTCATCATTTTCATCATTTTTGTTATTTTTGTCATTTTTGTCATTTTTGTCATTTTTGTCATTTTTGTCATTTTTGTCATTTTTGTCATTTTTGTCATTTTTGTCATTTTTGTCATTTTTGTCATTTTTGTCATTTTTGTCATTTTTGTCATTTTTGTCATTTTTGTCATTTTTGTCATTTTTGTCATTTTTGTCATTTTTGTCATTTTTGTCATTTTTGTCATTTTTGTCATTTTTGTCATTTTTGTCATTTTTGTCATTTTTGTCATTTTTGTCATTTTTGTCATTTTTGTCATTTTTGTCATTTTTGTCATTTTTGTCATTTTTGTCATTTTTGTCATTTTTGTCATTTTTGTCATTTTTGTCATTTTTGTCATTTTTGTCATTTTTGTCATTTTTGTCATTTTTTGTCATTTTTGTCATTTTTGTCATTTTTGTCATTTTTGTCATTTTTGTCATTTTTGTCATTTTTGTCATTTTTGTCATTTTTGTCATTTTTGTCATTTTTGTCATTTTTGTCATTTTTGTCATTTTTGTCATTTTTGTCATTTTTGTCATTTTTGTCATTTTTGTCATTTTTGTCATTTTTGTCATTTTTGTCATTTTTGTCATTTTTGTCATTTTTGTCATTTTTGTCATTTTTGTCATTTTTGTCATTTTTGTCATTTTTGTCATTTTTGTCATTTTTGTCATTTTTGTCATTTTTGTCATTTTTGTCATTTTTGTCATTTTTGTCATTTTTGTCATTTTTGTCATTTTTGTCATTTTTGTCATTTTTGTCATTTTTGTCATTTTTGTCATTTTTGTCATTTTTGACATTTTTGTCATTTTTGTCATTTTTGTCATTTTTGTCATTTTTGTCAATTTTGTCAAAAATGATAAAAATGACAACGATGACAAAAATGACAAAAATGTTAAAAATGACAAAAATTATTAAAAAATATTACAAATGGCAAACATGACAAAAAAAAAAACAAAATGACAAAAATCACAAAAATGACAAAAATACAAAAATTGCAAAATAACAAAATTACAAAAATTGCAAAAATTACAAAATTACAAAAATTATATAAATTACAAAAATGACAAAAATGAAAAAAATGACAAAAATGGAACGAAAATGAAAAAAATGACAAAAATGGAACGAAAATGGATCAAACTTGGAATCAAAATGGAGCTTTAATGGAACAAAAATAGAACAAAAATGGAACCATTTTGTTCCATTTTGGATTTACTCTTGTTCCGTTTTTGTTCATTTTTTTTCTTTTTTGATTTATTTAAGTTTTGGTAATTTTTTTTTCACTTTCGTTCCATTTTTTGATCCATTTTGTTCGATTTTTGTTCCATATTTGTCATTTTCGTAATTTTTGTCACTTTAATCTTTTTTGTCATTTTTGTTAGTTTTTGTTCCATTTTTGTAAAACTTTAGTTGTATTTTTGTTTCAATTTTTTCCGATTTTGTTCCGTTATTGTTATTTTTTGTTCCATTTTCGTACCAATTTAGTTCAAAAATGATAAAAATGACAAAAATGACCACAATGACAAAAAACACAAAAATGACAACGATGACCAAAATGCCAAAAATGACAAAAAGGTTGGAAATGACAAAAATGACATAAATTATTCAAAATTATTCAAAATGGCAAAAATGACAAAAATGGCAAAAATGACAAAAATGTCAAAAATAACAAAAATGACAAAAACTATAAAAATGACAAATGTGACAAAAATGACAAAAATGATTAATATGACAAAAATGACAAAAATTACAAAAACGACAAAAATGACAAAAATGGAACAAATGACAAAAATGGAACAAATGACAAAAATGGAACGAAAATGAATGAAAGTGGAATTAAAATGGAACAAAATGGATCAAAATGGATCAAAATGGAACAAAATAGAACAAAAATGGAACAATTTTGTTACATTTTTGTTCCATTTTTGTTACATGTTTGTTAAAAAAAATGGAACAAAAATGGAACAATTTTGTTTCATTTTTGTTCTAATTTTGTTACATGTTTGTTCTTTTTTAGTTCCTCTTTGGATCCATTTTTGTCATTTGTTCTATTTCTGTCATATTTGTCATTTTTGTCTAATTTTTAATTTTTGATATTGTTTGTCACTTTTGACATTTTTGTCATTTTTGACATTTTTCTTCAATTATTTTGTCATTTTATTAGCCTTGTTTTTGTCTCGGTTTAGCCTTATTTTGCGTATTTCTGCCTTATTCTACTTATTATTTCATTCATTCATCAGTTTTGCCTTTTTCCATATTTTTTCCCGTTTTTCCTGAATGTTGTCTTATATTTCCGTATCTCTGTCTAAGTTTTCCTAACTCTTACTTAGTTTTGTCTAACTAAAATTTTGCTTCATTTTTGTTTTACTCTGGTTGAAAATTTTGCCTCAGCTTTTCCTAATTTCGGTTTTTGTCTTCATGTTTGTTCAATTTTGACTCATTTTTCGTTCTTATTTGCTTTTACTGACCTACTTTTACGCGTTCGATCTTATTTGTGCCTTTTTTCCTCATTGAACGACTATTTGGATTGTTGAGTATTGGAAATCAAAATGTTATTAAAAAAATACTACGCCTTTGAATCGTTTCTAACCGGTTGGTAGCTGCTTTTGACATTCCCAACGCAGATCCATTTGCACATTTTAATTTTTCCGTTTGCCTCCTCCTGCATCTCAACCTTTACGTGCAGCGGTGAGTGAGGGTAGATGTTTGAAGGCCTTTCCAAGCAGAGGGCGCCGTACAGGGGAAAAATAAATTATGAGAAAATAAATAACAAAAGTTTTTCTCATTTTCACCTCCACGTACCGCAAGTTTTCTTCGGGGCAAGCTAAGAATTGAAGGATTTGTTTTTTTTTACCCTGTTAGCTTTTTTTCAAGGATGCCTTCCAAAGTAGAGAAAAGAGAGGCTCTAAAAATGCAAAAGTCAGTTTCAGTATATTTTCCGGAATAAAAGAGCTGCAGTCACAACAAATTCCGGCCATTTTTCTTCTTCTTAGAAGTGAAGAACTTTATCGCCTTTTCCCCACCCTTCGTCTTAATCCTGTCCCATCCCGGAAGCTTCCCTCAGGTGATCCTTTGGGGGTGGTTCCGGGAGGATAAAACACGGGATGAGTAACTGACGACGGCGACGGCGAAAAAAGGAAACGAAACTGGAACGAAAAATAATGCAGCTCCCTAAAAAAACTTTCCGATGTGACCGTCCGTCCGGAGCAGACGAATAAAAACAGCCGAACCGGACCGGTACAGTCATTTTTTTATTGTAATCACAATAATTTTATTGCAGCATTTCTGTATAATTACAGTTTTTTTTTTACTACATTGGCGTCTCTCTAAACCCTGAACGAGGCCAAGGGGTGAGGCAATGAAGGACAGGAAACAGAACATAGAACTTTGTTTGTACAAGCTTGATAAGACCCATACAGGCAGCCATCCGTCGGACATTGTTTGTACAACAGAAGCACACAAACAAACCCACACTTTGGGTCAGCCAGCTTGTTAACGCCAGCACAGGTCACAATTGGCGACAGTCAGCCATTACATTGGCGGCCAAATGTGAAACAAGCACTATTTAAAACTAATATCAGCCGGAGGGAACCAACTAAACTTCACACTAAAACCGCCTCAATCATCATCATGGCGGCAGGGAGGCTTCCGAATTACTACCATAGGTATCTACATATCTACTTTGGGTGTATGATGGTCAAAATTAAAAGAGTGTGAGTTTAATGGCGGGATCTTGTCCATTAGCTAATGGATAATTTGATGCCAACAGCGGGGGCCGCATAAAGAATTGAAGGGAGGTAATGCGATTGTCAATGTTTATCACTGCATGATATTATGAATATTATTTCATGGATGGGGAAAATGATAGTGTACTTAACAAATGAATGGCTTTATGGCTCCGTTGGTTAAAATTTACTTGAGCAAAAATTCCCAAAATATTTAGAAATTATCGCAGTACGATTCAACTAACTTATTTTTTATCATCCACGATTTTTTGTAATTTTTGCCTCATCTGTGCCTTATCTTCTCCATTTTTTTTTAAATTTTACTTTATTGCCTTATCTTTGCCTCATCTTTGCCTCATTCTGCCTCATCGTTTCCTAGTTTTGCAATTTTTTTTCCCTCACATTCCCCTCACTTTTATCATTTTTTCCTAATTTTCGTGTCATGTTCCCCTCTTTGTCTAATTTTAATCATTTTTATTATATTTGAATTTTTCCTATTTTTGTCAATTTAGTGATTTTTGCATTTTTTTGCCCTCTGATTCAGAACAATCCTGTTCTTATGAAAAGCGATATTTCTTATGCCCAACATGTTACTGTCATCCGTTTCCAGAACCCGTAGTGTCTAAATAAACTTTGAAAAAGTTTATTTTTATCACTCCAATAACAAGATTCAGAACAGGTAATAAAATGATGAAAAACTTTCGCAATCAAGCAACACATTAAAATCAACATAAATAAGTACCAAAAGTTGATGCTGTGCCTCAGCTTGTTGACGAATTTCACCATTCCGTCATAAATTTCTCTTCAAGTACCAACTCCAAAATCGTAAAAAAGGCAGAAATTTTTCGAGGGATTTCCGTACTCACCTCTTAGCGCCTTCATGTGGGCCACCGCCATCCGCAGGATCGTCAGCTTGTCCGGCTTCCGGGCTAGGGCACTGCAGGTGGGCACCATGTCGGACAGCTCGGTGATGTAGGCCGTCATTTTGTTTCGCCTCCGCCGCTCGATCTCGCAGTGGTTTTCTCGGCTGTAAGCAGAAAGATAGAAATAGAAAAAAAACATTAGGATTGTGGTAGAAGTTTTTTAAAAAGGAACGAAAAAAAAAAATTAAGAACAAGAGAAGTGTACAAAAAACATAAGAAATGGTTTAAAGAATTAATATAAAGAATTTAAAAAACAAAATTGGTAAGGGAAGCCGAACCAAATTTTGAATAAAATTTGATTATGAACTATCATCGATTGCCAATTTTGGACTCTCCATCTCGATTTTAGCTTAGCTTCGCTTATAAGACAGGTCATATCGACTTTTGAATGTCGATTTTAGATTTTCGACATGTGATTCTCGACTCCTTAACAAGGTTGCCGAAATCACAGAAAAATCTGAAATTTCACAGAATTTTGAGCAAATTTTCATCACAGAATCTGTGTCACAGAATGACAGAACACAAAATTTTGAAATATTCACAGATTTCACAGAATTTTTGAATTTTTTATGAATTTTCAAAAATATAATTTTTTTGATCAATAAAAAATTTAGATTTCTTGCCAAAAATTAGAAAAGTACGAATAAATTGGTAATGTTAATTGATTTTTCCAACTAAAATGTCAAAAAGACCCAAGTTATCATGAACTTTCCATAAAATTAAAGGAAACAGCATCACAGAAAACGATCACAGAATTATTGCGTAAAATCACAGAAAGTCAGAATTTTTTTTCTCAAAAACACAGAACCTTGCTCCTTAATCTCGATTTTCGACTATCGGTTATTGACTTTCAACTCTTGACTCTAGCGAGAACCAACTATGTACTTGCTTCGATTCTTGATGCTCAGCTCTCGACTTTCAATTCTCTTCTCTACTCTACTCTACTCTACTCTACTCTACTCTACTCTACTCTACTCTACTCGACTCTACTCTACTCTACTCTACTCTACTCTACTCTACTCTACTCTACTCTACTCTACTCTACTCTACTCTACTCTACTCTACTCTGCTCTACTCTACTCTACTCTACTCTATTCTATTCTATTCTATTCTATTCTACTCTACTCTACTCTACTCGACTCTACTCTACTCTACTCTACTCTACTCTACTCTACTCTACTCTACTCTACTCTCATCTACTCTCAATTTTTCTCTACTCTCATTTCTACTCTACTCTCAATTCTACTCTACTCTCAATTCTACACTACTCTCATTTCTACACTACTCTTAATTTTACTCTACTCTCAATTCTACTCTGTTCTCAATTCTACTCTACTCTCAATTCTACTCTATTCTCAATTCTACTCCACTATCAATTCTACTCTACTCTTGTCAACTTCTCTTTTCTCATTTTTCGACAATTTATGGAATCTCGTATTTTATCGACTGGATTCTTAAATTTTTAGGATTACCATCATTTGACGATTCTTGCTTTTCTCGCCCTTAACAGACTTCATTCTTGACTGTTTTCGATTTGATTGTCGACTTTTCTCGAATCGATTGTCAACTTTTCTACACAAAATTCCCAATTTCGACTATACTAGACTTTTCCAAAGTCGATTGTAGATTATTCCCGAACCAATTGTTGACTTTTCTTGAATAAACTTTGATTTTTTTCTGACTTTTTTGTTGACCCTTTGTCTCGTTTTTTTAGCTAATAACCTTCAATTTCTCCGACTCCATCCTCATCTTTCATCGTCTAAATTGACTAAGAGAAGTTCGTCTAAGAGAAGTTAACACATTTTTCGACTGTTTATGAAATCTTGTTTTTGAGCGACTTGGTTCTTAAATTTTGTGGGTAAGCCTACCTTCATTCGACGATTCTTGACTCTTCTTGACATTTCCAGACATGATTTTTGTTTGTTTTCGATTCGATTGTCGACTTTTTTTCGACTCAATTGTCGATTTTTCTCGAATCGATTGTCGACTTTTCTCGAAACGATTGCCGACTTCTCTCTAATCGATTGTAGACTTTTCAACACACAATACCCAATTTCGACTTTTCTCGACTTTTCCAAACTCGATTGTAGATTATTCTCGAATCAATTGTCGGCTTTTCTCGATTCAAATTTGAGTTTTTCTGACTTTTTCGACGATTTTTTCCAAAAATACTTATTTTTTTTTTGACTCGATTCTCGACTTTTCCGCCTCGATTCTCGACTTTTCCCAATTTAATTGTTGACAATTTTCGAAACGATTGTCGACTTTTCTCGACACAATTTCTGACTTTTCTCGATCTGATTGTCGACCTTTCATGAATCGATTGTCGACTTTTCTACACACATTTCCCGATTTCGACTTTTCTCGAATCAATTGTCGGCTTTTCTTGATTAAACTTTGAGTTTTTCCGACTTTTTCGTCGATTTTTCTCGACAATACTTTTTTTTTGCCTCGATTCTCGACTTTTTTCGCCTCGATTCTCGACTTTTTCCAACTTGTTTGTAGACCATTGTCGAAATGATTGTCGACTTTTCTCGACTCAATTCCTGACTTTTCTCTATGCGATTGTCGACTTTTCTTCATTTTTCGACTCTCGCCTCTCGATTTTTTTTCTCTATTGGACCCGACAATTGAAAAATTCGGGCCTCAAAATATGACGAAATTTGAATGAACCATCGATAGGTTCTCTCTCAAATTTGAATCCAACCGACTCAAGCTGATCTTTCGGGCACCATTTAGATCAGCTTTTTTTTTCTTTAAAAAACTAAAGCCTTTGAACTCAAACCCCAAGCCGAAGTAAGTGAGGGGAGCGACTTTGATTATATGGAAGCCGATTGGCTTCCACCGGCGGCCATCAATTTTTATTTTTGACGAAAACGCCGAATTGAAAATTATGAAGCAGCAGCGGAAGGCAAGGCAAGAGAGGGCTGAGAAAAGGATCGTAATCGTAAAAACTAAGAGCGACCACAAGTTAAAAAAAACTAAAGAAAATCGACCCAAGGATGTAGCGCGCGAGCGAGCCATCCTTTTTTTCTGAAAGAATTCGGGTTATGAGGAATGTGTTGCTGTCGGAAGAAAAGTTGGGAAAAGAGGGTACTGCCACTTATGTGTGGGAAAATAAGGCACTCGATCCAGCAACACACAAATGACGTAATCTTGCAAAAGAAGAAAGCACCGGCAATTCGATTCGGTTCAACATCGGTCCGATGCAAGAAGGGTTACACCATCCAACAGATGTTGTGGGGGTGTGGCGGAAGCCTTCGATATCAGAGAGAAGAAAGAGGAAAAAAGCAAAGCGAAAAAAAAAGCCGCAGTGTATCGTAATAATAATAACAATTATTATTATTGTTATTTTACTTTATTTTTTATTGCGGTACCATTTGAAAGGTGGGCAGCAATGAAGATGAAGAAAAAGGGAACGCTCCAACGTCGCGTCGATTTGGGTGGTGGATACATTCGAGAAGCACCCATTCGGGAAGAAATCGGGTTGTTCGGATTGATTTCGCATAAGAAACATCAGAAGAAGTGCGCCGAACGAACTTCGCTGGCGATTTCAAGTTGCACAGTTTTGTGTCAAATACTTGAGTCACTTGAAAAATAAGAGAAGAACAACTCGAGCTTCGACTTTCAATTGTCGACTTTCGAATCTCGACTCTCGATTCTTGGAATCCGATTCGCAACACTCGACTCTCGATTCTAGACACTCGATTCTCGACTCTCGACATTGAACTTGATACTCGACTTTCGATTTTCGAATTTAGATTCTCGACTTTCGATTCTCCATTCTCTACTCTCGACTCTCTATTCTCGACTCTCTTTTTCTCAACTCTCGATTCTCGACTCTCGATTCGAAACTCTCGACACTAGATTCTCGAACCACAATTCTTTACTCTTTATTCCCGATTTTAGATTTTTGACTCTTGACTCTCTATTCTCGACTTTCGATTCATGATTCTCTATTTTCGACTCTCGACTCTCGATTGGACTTTCATTTGTCGATTATCGGCATTCGATTCTCGACATTCCATTCTCGACATTCGATTCTCGACTCTCGATTTAAGGCACTCGACATTCAAATTCCGACACTCGACTCTCGAGGTTCGGCTTGTGACTTTCGACATTCAACTCTCGACACTCGACTATCGATTCTCGACTCTCGTTTTACGGTACTGGTTCTCGGTTTTCGATTCTCGATTCTCGACATTCGACTCCCGACTGTCGATTTTCGATTCTCAACTCTCGACTGTCAACTTTCGATTTTAGAGTTTTGATTTTTGACTCTCGACACTCGACTTTCGACTATCGACCCGTGATTTTCGACATCCAAAATTCAAATTTTATTCTTCTCAAAATCCCCCGTTTGAAGCAAAAAATTTTACCGATACTGTTAAACCTCATCGCCATCCATCGTCACATCTATATTGTCTTTGCCGAGAGCGCGCATTTCTCCACGTGGCAGCCGCGGTTAAGTTTTCCACGTTTCCAATTCTTCCCATTTTTCCTCATCCATGTGTTATGAAAGGTTGAAACCAAAATGCTATGGCGGCAGAACACAACCGAAATAAAGGATAAAAAACCCCCATCGGTACAAATGACGGCGGAAAACGATTTGACCGTCGAAACAATCAAAACAGAAAATTTATAATCGACCATGAGAGCACAAATGCGGTTGGGAAATGGTACGGTATCGTATTGCACATGAAAGCGAACATGTCTTCCCACCGCCAAGTTTTTTTTTTGCGAATGAGTAGGAATCGTCCGCTAAAAAAAAAATTCTCGGTAAAATCGGCAAAAGCGCGATGTAGATATCGCCGCGCGCGATAGCTGCTAGCTCAATGATGATGACGATGGTAATAATACACATGAATTAATAAACGATTTCGTTGAGGTGTGACACGCAATCGAAATAAAATCATTGAGTTATGTGGGCTAATTAGTTTGGTTTCTTGATGGGCAGGAGAGGAAGTTGAAAGGAGGAAGGGAAAAAGAACGAGTTCTGCACTATTGAACATGATTTGATGAGCTGTCAAGCTGATGGGTATTGTTGTGCCTTATTTAAGTACATAATATCCTTTAAATTTAACTCATGTGTTGGCTGATATCTTACTTAACATTCATAACTTGAATTTTTCAACATTTAAATGTTGAAATTATGGCATAAAAATATGTTATTTCACTTCAAATATACAGCAAAACCAAATTGACACCTAAGGTTCTTTGTAATCATTTCATGAGAATTCCTAATTAAACCATGCTGCCGACTTTTCCTTTATCGATTCAAAAGTCTGTTTTCTCAACTCTCGAATTTTTCTAGACGACTTTCAACTTATCTCTATTTGTTTCCCGACTTTTCTCGACAAGACTTTCGAATGTCCGCTACATGATTCTAAACTTTTCCGTGCTCGACTCTCGAGTCTTCTTTAATTGACTCTTAACTTTTATCTAATCGACTCTCAACTTTTCTGTGCTTCCATCTCGAATTTTATCTGCTCAACTCAAGGAATTTCCGCGATTCGACTCTCGACTTTCTTAACTCGAATCTGAACATTTTCAACACGACACTCGTCGTAACTCTAATCGGCTCTAGTCGCACCTCTTCTCGATTCTCAACTTCTCTCTACTCGACTCTCGACTTTTCTCTACTAGAATCTAGACGTTTCTTTAGCCGACTCTCGACTTCTTATCTGAACTCTCTACTTTCCTCTACTCGACTATCGACTTTACTCTATTCGATCATCGACCTTTCTCTACTCGGCTCTCGACTTATCCCTATTAGACTCTCGACTTCTCTTTCCCCGAATCTCGACCAGACTCTTCGACCTCTGCTCGACTCTCCACTTCCCTTTAACCGGCTCTCGACTTCTTCGTTAAACTCTCGAATTTCCTCTAATCGTCTTTCGACTTTTCTATACTCAACTATCGACTTTTCTCTATCCGACTTTTGACTTTTCTTTACCCGATTATCGACATTTTTACTTAACTCTCGAATTTCCTGTATTCGAATCTCGCCTTTTCTCTCCTCGAATCTCAACTTTCCCCTACTCTACTCACGACTTTTTTCTTCTCGAAACTCAACTTTTCTTTACCTGACTCTCGACTTCTTAGCACAACTTTTCTCTACTGGTCTTTTGAATTTTCTCTACTCGACTCTCGACTTTACTCTTCTCGACTATCGACTTTTCTCTACTTGACTCTCGACTTCTCTTTACCCGACTCTCGATATCTTTACTCAACTCTCGAACGACCTCTGTTTGAATCTCGACTTTTCTCTCCTCGACTCTCGACTTTCCCTTACTTGACTCTTGGCTTTTCTCGACCCGACTCTTCCACCTCTACTCGACTCACAACTTTTCTCTACCCGACTCTCGACTTTTCTTTACCCGACTCTCAACTTCTTTGCTGAACTTTCAATTTTCCACTACTCGCCTTTCGATTTTTCTCTACTCGACTGTCGACTTTACTCTACTCGAATATAGACTTTTCTCTACTCGACTCTCGACTTCTCTTTACGCAACTCTCGACTTCTTTACACAACTCTCGAATTACCTCTGTTCGAATCTCGACTTTTCTCTCCTCGAATCTCGACTTTCCTCTACTCGACTCTCGAATTTTCTCTCCCCGAATCTCTACCCGACTCTTCGATCTCTAATAGACTCTCAACTTTTCCATACCCGACACTCGACTTTTCTTTACACGACTCTTGACTTCTTCGCTAAACTCTCGAATTTCCTCTACTCGTCTTTCGAATTTTCTCTATTCGAATCTCGACTTCACTCTACACGACTATCGACTTTTCTCTACTTTACTCTACTCTCGACTTCTTTTTTTCCCGACTCTTGACTTTTTTACTACCTCTGTTCGAATCTCGAATTTTCTCTCCTCGACTCTCGACTTTCCGCTATTCGACTCTCGATTTTTTTTTCTTCCTGAATCTCGATCCAAATCTACGACCCTTACTCGACTCTCAACTGCTCTCTACTGGACTATCGACTTTTCTTTACCAAACTCTCGACTTCTTAACTCAACTCTCGAATTTCCTCTACTTGACTCTCGATTTTTCTCTACTCGACTCTCGACGCGACTCTTCGATCTCTACTCGATTCTCGACATTTATCTACTCAATTCTTCCACTCGACTCTCAACTTTTCTGTTCACGACTCTCGACTTCTTTATTAAACTCTCGAACTTCCTGTACTCGATTCTAGAATTTTTTTTTACTCGACTCTCGACTTTTTTCTACTCGAATCTCGACTTTTATCTACTCGACTCTTGACTTTTCTTTACCGGACTCTCGACTTTTTATTCAACACTCGAATTGCTTCTACTCGATTCTCAAAATTCCTCTACTCGATTTTCGAATTTCCTCCTCTGGATTCTCGAATTTTCTCTACTCGATTCCCGAGTTTCCTCTACTCGATTCTCGATTTTTTTTTCACTCGACTCTCGACTTTCCTCTAATCGAATCTCGACTTTCCTCTAATGTCTACTCGACTCTTGACTTTTCATTACCGGACTCTAGACTTTTTTATTCAAAATTCTAATTTCCTCTACTCGAATCTCGAATTTCCTCTCCTCAGTTCTCGAATTTCCTTAACTTGATTCCCGTGTTTCCTCTTCTCGATTCTCGATTTTTTTTTCTACTCGATTCTCGACCTTGTCCTACTCGACTCCAGGTTTTTCTCTACTCGACTCACGAATTTTCTCTACTCGAATCTTAACTTTTATCAACCCGAAACTCGATTTACTTCCATTTGAATCTCAACTTTTCTCTTCTCGACTCTCGACTTTTCCCTACTCGATTCTCGACTTTTTTCACCCGACTCTGGACTCCTTTATTCAACCTTCGAATTTCCTCTACTCGATTTTCAATTTTTTTTTCTACACGATTCTCGGCTTGCACCTTCTCGACTCTCGACTTTTCCCTACTCGACTTTCGACTTTTCTCTATCTGACTCTCGACTTCTTTACTCAACTCTCGAATTATTCTCGACATTCGACTTTTCTCTACTCGACTCCCGAATTTTCACTACTCGACCCTCGACTATTCTTGACTCTAATCTGAATTTTTATCAACTCGACTTTCCTCTACTCGAATCTCGACTTTTTTCTACTCGACTCTCCAGCTCACACTGTTCGATCTCTTGTCGAGTGAAAAACTCGACTTTTCTCTACTCGACTTTCTTTCATTCTCTTATGTTTCGCTATTCGATTCTAGACTATTTCCATTTTGATTCTCGTTTTCAACTTTTTTTTTTTTAATTCAAATCTTACGTTTTTCCAAACCTTGGAAACCCAAAACAACAAATGTCAAGCTTTGGTCCAATGGGGGACCGAATGACATTCCGAAGTTATCGCAATTTTTTTCGTGGAATTGTTTAAAAAGTTTTTTACAACCGAACCGAGAGCCAGAGCCAGCTGGCACTTCTGCCCGCAACGTGGGCCGGAGTGACCCCCGGAATAAAACGGAAGGAGGGAAAAAGTTTTCTTTTACGCTTCCATCCAATAAGCCAATGACTGGACGGACATCAGTGTCTGTGGCTCTTTCGTGGGTTCGGGGATGGCGTTCGAGGGAGTTTCTAATTAAACTTTATATATGCTTCCAACTTTGCTTTTAATTACTGTTTGATTACTCTTTCCAACCCCCTTCTTGGTTTTATTTTTTTTCACTGTTTTCACCAGAAAACCCACGATAGAGAAGGGAAGGAGTTGTTTTAAGCTGGAAGGATTAGCTGTGCGGTAGTCTAACTAATGTTGTTGTTGTTGTCTGGATGAATGGATGGATGGATGGATTGTGTCGTAGTACTGCGGTGTTATTAGCTGCTAAAGGCTTTCTCCAAGTTTGCTTCACACCCGCACTCGCTGTTGTTATTGGTGTTGCCGTGGGGTGCAATAACCCTCTCCACAGAAAACCCTTCATTTCCTCCCGATTTGCCCCTAATGGGGTGGTGACTGACGACGATGGTGACGGCTTTTATTCAATATTAAAATCTCATTATTTTTTAATAGTATCGCAATAATCATCATCATCATCATCAGCGGCAGCAAAAGTAGAAACTTAACGACTTGGCACCAGGAAGAAATCCACCACATGGTCTTGGTCGGGTTTGTTCAAAGGTTGACGAATGGGCCTCACCATACCACACCCAAAAGAAACGGGAAAAGTGTAGAAGTATGATGAAAATAACAAACTAATTAAAGTTGTAGGTTTGAATAAATACTTCCTCGGGTTTGAATCGAAGGTGATATCTGGGGAAGCTAACTTTAAAAGGTGCCATACCGTTAAAACGGAAGTTGGTGGTCTTTTTACCGAAAATCTAGTTTCCGAAAGTACCGTTCTTGGACGGCTCTTTCGATTAATGCGTTTGCTTTTGAGTTTTGATCAAATCTCTCTTATCTAAATACATCTTCACTAATATATTAGTCAAATTTTAATTATAAATAATTTTACCAATACAAATTATGTGTCTGGCCTGAGGTCTATTCAACCAAACATTAATTATGTTGATGGTCATATCAAATTCCGTCTAGATCGTCTAGCTTCAGGTGAACGCTTCTGGCTCAAAATTTGTCAAACTGAGCGATGGATCAGTTTGATATTATGGTTTGTTTTGAGGTTCATTGAGTTCATCAGATCCAGGTTTCTCCGAATCCATCGAGTCGTAGTTCCGTATACATCAATCAGATAGTCCTCACAGCAGAACAGAGCAGATCAAAAGTCTTCAGGACAAAACTTTGTCAAAGCAAAAGTTTTGCTGCCTGTCATCTTCACGATTTTAAGAAAATCGATTTTATCATGTCGAAGATCCATGCGATCATAATTCTATCGAATTCAAGGTTCGTGAGGAGAAAGTGTTTTTCTTCTGCGGAATTTTAACCCAACGGATCATTAAGCTGAAGCATTACGAAAGATCATGCCAGAAATCCATGATGTCAGTCTGTTCCATCAACGATTCCATCTCACTGAGGTTTTCCGTTTCAAGCTAGAAGCCGGCCAGGCCCAAAGTCCTAAAAGACATTTTTCCTTGCCAGGTGAATATTATATCAAGTCTATAGGGTCTACACACTCAAATTTCAGACCGAAGGACAAAAGTCCTTAAGACCTAAGTTTCGTAAGACCCGAGACTTGTCAGGACTAAAAAGCGATATAAATGAGTCGATTTTAAATCGTTTCTAAGAAAATTTAGAAATAGTTCCGGAGAAGATTCTGTGAAGTTCCTGAGGAGATTCTGGTGATTTTTCGGGTGTATTCTGGAGAATTTTTGAGGGTATTCTAGAGAGTTCCCAAAAACTTTTGGATAGAATTTGAGGAAATGCTAAAAATTGTCTTAGTCGATAACGGACTTTGAAAAGTTCCTGAAGGGAATCTGAAGAATTTCTGTGGAACTCTGAAGAGTTCTTATGGGGACTTTGCAAGGTTCCTGATACTGCAGACTGTTGCTTAAGATTTTCTGAGAAGACTCATCCCCGGAGAGTTTTTGAATCCAGTTCCTTAGCGGTTTTTGAAAAAATTCTAAAGTGACTCTGAAGATTTTCTTTGAGAGCGTTGAAAAGATTCTGGACTCTAGAAAACATTTGAAAACCTAATCTGGGGAGTTCTTTGGAGTGTTCCTGGGGGAAATCTGGAGAGTTTCGGAGGGTACCTATTTCTAAGACTTCCAAAGAGGACTTTGGAGAGCTTCTTAGTCAATTTTCCTTATGATTCGAAGTGACTCAAGTTTTCTTCAGACTATGAGTATAAAGTCATTTGTATAACAAAATCAGTTTATTTTCCTACCAAAAAAAGGGTAAACTTTCTTCAGTGATGGCGAATTTTTCTTTCCAATGTTCCTGAAAATTTATCTTTTTTCCAAAATACCCATCGTTTCTTGAATCTGTCTAGCCTAGGATTGCCATCTGTCACGCAAAAGTGGGACATGTCCCGCTTTTTTGTTGAATGTCCGGCTGTTCCGGTTTTTTCTCAAAATTGCCCCCTTTGTTCCTCGGAAAACTTTTACAAAGTTCACTGACTTACACTAGAAAAATCAAACTTAAGCCTAAATTTGAATACATTCACAGTTAATTTTTGGCTCGATTTCCAGCAAAAAAAAATGCTGGAAAATTCCAACAATCCAAATTTTTGCTGGAAATCAGCAAACATTCTCGATCTTGCTGATTTTTCCAGCAATTTGCTTGGTCTTGCTTCTCCATGCTGAAAAATCAGCAATCGAACTGTCAAACTAGAATAAACATAACACAAGTCTCTTTTGGTTTAAAATTTACAAGTTCGAACATGGTTTTCTGCAATATTTTAAAAATTAAGGGGAATGGAGGTTAAATTAGCCATAACTCAATTTTCTAATGCGTGGTGTGCCTCAAACAGCTTTATTCGATTCATCAGAAAAAATCATACTAGGTAAGTCTAAATTGCTCCAAAATGGCTCAGTCTGCTGAACAAGCTATTTCTGAATTACATTAAAAATGTTGGGAAATTGAGGTTAAAACGGTCATTACTTCCGATGCGTGCGGTGGCTCAAATAGCCTTCCTCGATTTCTTGGAAAATTGGTTAAAAATTTTCAAGTCCGGACATGCTTTTCTGCAATATTTTGAAAATGTAGAGATTATTTTAAAAATTAGCCATTACTCCGATTTCCAATGCGTGCGGAGGCACAAATAACCTCAATTCGATTCCTTGGAAAAAAAATCACACAAGATGATTTCAAGTGGTTTGGAATTTTATGTCCAAACATGCTTTTTTCTGAATTAGTTGAAAAATGTAGGAGAATTGCGGGTAAAACAGCCATACCTCAATTTACCGATGCGTGCGGTGCCTCAAACTGCTTTCATTAGCTTTCTCAAAAAAAGAAACCAGCCATGATAGGCTTCATTTGGATCAAAATGTTCAAGTCCGAACTTACTTTTATCATTATTTATTGAAAAAAAAAAAAAAAATAAGGGAATTGAGGGTACAATCAGCCATAACTTCCTCTTCCGAAGCGTGTGGTGGCTGAAAAACCCTTCATTTGATTCCTTTGGAAATTAATCACACAAGATAGGTGAATTATTGTTCAAAATTGAGACTAGAAACTAAAACAGTGTTTTACTGGATGGTTTACAAAATAAAGGAGAACTAGGGGTTCAGAAGGCACTATATCATCGCTATACAATCGATTCTCCGGATATTTTCTGTAGAGGAAAGTATATTAGATATCATAGATTTGGTTTTTGTTGGAGGGAAAATACTCAATTTCTATGCGGTTTATCATTTTGTTTCCCCATTGTGGACTGGAGGCCTTCAAACTGAAGATTTACTCTACAGAAGGTGAGTTGTTTGGCGAAGGATCTGTGTAGAGGTTTTGCTATGAAATGTATGTATATTAGACTGAATCGATTTGGGATAATTTTTGAATTTCTTTAAACCCTGGGGTCTAAAAGGCCTCGTTTCAACTCTGATGTTTGTATGGGAAAATTGAATATTTTGTACTGAAAAATCAACATCATTTGATGTGATGTCTATTATTTTTTTGGTTTTCAATGCCAAAAGACATATCCCTTTTCAATAGCTTTGACAAAGTTGTTCAGCGACAAATTTTCTTTTAAGAATTTATAAATTGGCACAAAAACCAGAAGAAGCCTTGGTCCCACGGAAGAAAACATAATGATGTTGATTTTTTAGTACAAAATATTCAATTTTCCCATACAAACCTAAAAGTTCAAATTTACTCAGGTAAAAGTTTCTGAAAAATTCTGCTAAAATCATGGATGAGTTTTGAACCGAAACGAAACTTTTTAGATCCCAGAATTTGAAAAATTCGAAAAAGATTTCAAATCGACTCAGTCTAGTATATATGGCAAGAAGAAATATTTTGCAGAGGCCAAATGGTCCGTTAGGTTCTGTCACATTAAAGATCTCCTTCAAAACTAAAGCTTCACTAGGCCGAAGTTACGTTGAGCGATGATCTATCAGACCAACGTTCATCAATTCCACTATCAGGCCTAAGGATTTTTATGCCAAAGCACTATGGGACAGCCCCATACAATGAGGCGGCAAAAAGTATAATTCTACTATTTATGAACTTTTTTGAAGATGAAATGAGTTGTTTACATTCAAAACCCAATATAAATTATTTTCGGGTTTGGTTTTACATGTGTGCTCAGAAAGGACAATAAAATTGGAACATTAACTCGTAAAAATGCATAGTGTAGTTTTGAAACAATAATTGATTATATAAACTTATTTCGAAAACGCGTGTATTTTTTGAAATTCTGTGTTCACAAAAAATATGTGAGAGATTAAAGCAAAACCACTCAGGGTATTTCTGTTCAAGATTATTCAGTTTTGTATGAAGAATTAAAGAATACACGCAAAAAAATGCAGTATTAAAATTTTATAATTTTTGGGAAATAAGTAGTTTTTAAAAAATCTCAGTTATTTCTACAGATATCAAAATTCTCTCAAAACTTTTGGTCACAATCAATTACAAACATCATCCTGCACGTTATGAACAATGTTTGCTTAACCTTCCAAAGCCGTTCGCTAAAAATCCGTTTCGGGGTAATTTGAACTGTAGTTTGATTTCGTTCTCCTGGCTGTGAATGTTAACCGATTTTGATGATATTATATTCATTGTCTAGGTAATTTATTCTAATTATTCAACATTTCAAAATAAAGTTGATAAGTATTACCAGATTATCAGAAACTGGTCCAGAAAGTATAAAGTCCGAAAAATCAATTTTATTTTTAAAATACTCATAACTTCTGACAGCTTTTCTGTATTTAACTGTTTTATTAATGTTTGAAATTCTCAAGAATCCATCTACCCGACAATGTATAGATATGTTGGGGTCCAATGAAAGTGTTGACCGCTATGACTAATCTTCCGGTAGAAAAAAATCTTACTTGAAAAAAACGACATCCAATTTTGGCTTTGCTTAGCTGTATTTCATTTCCCAATGAACCGATTTTAAAAACTCAAATTTAAATTTTTTGGCGTTGATTTGATCATTATTTTCATAGAACATACTTGGTCTGAAAAAATTACCAGTTCATCAGTATATTGGAATGAAGATAAAGAGGTTTGAAATGTGCGCTTCGGGTCATATTGACCCGAACGGCTTTGGAGGGTTAATGATGTTTAACATAAAACATACTATTTTTGCAAAATGGTTGAAAATTACCCATTTTTTTGTTTTCATTATAACTTTGAAGGATGGAGAGGACTGGCAACGCTGCTTGCTTGCGCCAGACGCGTTGTTTTTCGTGTCCCAGTAAATTTGCTTTTTTAAAGGAATTTCTTGTGTGTTTCCAAGTAAAGTCGGTTTTAATTGTGAAGGAAGTTTTATTTTTTGCTATAGGAAAGTTTAGTGTTTCAGGAAAATCCCTTGTGGCTCGCATTTTAACTATCAAAAATCGGTTCATACTTGGAAATTCTAATCACGTTTTATGTGAGGGTGTTTTCTTCTATTTCCATCTCACTCCGTTCTGTAGAGGTATTATTCGAAGACCGAGATCGAAAATTTCAGTTGTGTTAACTGTTTTGTCCCTTTCATTCGAGTCGCTAAAAGTGTCTAGGGATCGGAAGAGTGGCTGTTCAATTTGTGTGTAGTGTGGTTTGTTAAATGGCAAGCAGAACGAACGCGAATTCGGCACAAAATATGTTATGGCTGCTAACTGGAAAATGTGAAAAGAGGAACAGGAATGAAAGAACGAAACGGATAATTTAACCTGGCTCGCCTGCTCGTTGGATTGCCACAGGTTCAATCGTGAATTTAGTTAATTTTCCTTAACCCTGGTTAAAGTTGTTACTGCTCTGGAGATAAAGTTGTTCTCAAAGTTTTACGATTTTGTACGGTTAGGAAAATTAGGATCTAGTTTGTTTTCGTTTCAAAACCTGTATTTGAAACTGAAACTGGTCATCAAACAAGCGATAGTTTATTTATTTTATGAAGTAAAATAAGTTAGGGAAACACTTAATTCTCTTGTTTTCTGTCGAGAGTGCATGCTCAAACGTAAAACTGTTTTTTTGCTCCGGTTGTGTTGTTCTTTTCTCCAATATAATTCGGCATTAAAGCGACAGATAGAACATGAATACAGTTTAATGGATGGAAGAACAAAACAGGCTATAACTTTCCGTGCGTCATTTTATCATCCTACTCGCTCTTGCAAAGTAATTTTAGGGCTTTTGTTTTTTTTCTTCTCGTGCGTGTAGTTTTTTTTTCATTCAAAAAATCCAAGCAACCTGATTGTGTGGAAGTGAAGTCAGCCCGAACAGGTGAAAAATTTCCTGATCAGCTGTTGGATTGAGTTCACGGGAAATAAACTAGGCAAAGTGTTACCATTTACTTTTACGTATTAGTATAGGAATTTTCTGTTAAGCATTAATTTTTCAAAAGAAATAACTAGAGATGTTTTAATCTTATGGTAAATTTGTAGTCTGCTTTTCTTGTAAGTTGCCCAACGTTCTCAAAGAGAAAATAAATTAGTAAATAGGCTCCATGCCACTTCATCTTGACCTGGGAAAACAGTGAAATGGACAAAAACTCAAAAATTTCAATTTTTCTCTAATTTACTTTATTACTTCTTGAGATAAGGTTGATGGATGGATTCAAGATAAACTCTGCTGGCTCGAAGGAAGGATTTGCCAGCTAACGGACGATATGAGACTCGACCGTAACCCTGATGTAAGTTGCAGGACACATCTGGTAAGTGATTTTATTTTTTTTTATTTTTATTTTTTATATTTTTTTTTACAATGATGCATAGCTACAAGGTTGTGAAAAAGATTTGTAATGTTAAATGATTACAAGTAATTATGGTGCTCATTGAACAAGATAATAAACACCTTAGAAAAATACATTGCGGTTGAGGAAGAATCCTGTTGAATTGTTGCTGACTGACGGGACCATAGATTTATAAATATGTCTTTTTGATTTGAGCTACTATACCTTATGTTCTATTTATACGTTATACCTATGACAGTCTAGTGGGTATTTTTTTTCTAATCCTTAACAATTGATTGAACTGAATTATAGGCCAAACTAGTATGATGGATTCATGGCATGGCATTTTAAGATAATTTCTGAAAAGGGGACGCAGCAATTGTTGGGATTTTCTAATGGAATTTGGATCCTAAATTTTTATCAAGAATTTTGGGAATTTATGACAGCCTAAAATATCTAAGAAGGTTACACTATATATCCAACACCGCTCATCCTCATCCCCTGTAATTGATAAAATAGTTTTTAAACGGTCTATAGGGAAAGCAGAGCAGAACATAGTATATTCACTTGGAAATCTCAGAGAGTGCTCATCAAAGTGTCTTATCGTGCGTACATAATTTTTAACTAATCGTCGAAGAGTATATGAGAAAAAATCGTGTCAATATTGTTGTTTTTTAAAGATCTTTTCCTATTAGCTATATTTAGGAATAAAGTTATTAAAGTTTTCAATAACAGTCCAACTACACTGAATGCAAATGGACAGGCACCTTCTAGTACAGATAGCGTGACAACATTCTAAGGAAGCATTTTACCCAAGCTTGGATATTGATACATCAACAATCTTGATCATATAGAAGCATGTTGAAACATATCAAAGTTAAGTTTCGCTTTCTGATGCTTTGGAAAATACTTATCAGAAGATCTAGTAAATAGAGAAATTTGAAATCATGGCCTAGCTGAAAAATTGAGTAGAGTAGATCAAAAAATAATTTTGTACACCTTGATTCTAAACGTTGCTCGGCTTATGCCTTATAACAAAATTTAAGAAATATTGATGATTTCAATTTCTCAGACCAAACCGGGAAAGCTAGTATTTGCAATATATCTATTTATTCATCGATCGATTTATCTTAGAATTACTCAAATAGCGTTCGTTTCAATTAATTATTGAGTTTCGTCAGAAAAAAGAGTTCAGAAGAAAACTAATCAATTTACAGTTTTTTTTTTTAAATTTTCAATAACTAACTTTCTTGGCAATATTTAAAAATTGCATTCATTATTTTAAACTAATTTCTCATAGATCGACCTGATCACATCATAAAACTTAGACATCCTTTTATAAGAGGCCGAGTTTAGCTAGGGACATTAAGAATCCATTTAACTGATCAATCAGAAAAAATGTTAGGTTTGCATATGTATTTATCCTTTGAAATGATTCCAAATAACTAATCTAAAAAGAAATAAAACAAAAACAAGAGAATAACAACTCTTTGTACCCTTTGAAGCATACCGTACAGTTCACAATCTATTATCATGTATTCCTTATGGCCTCCAGGCTTAATCAGGAGTTTCAATAGGAAACTTAGGCGGTTTAAACTATTAGGAGCTTAGGTTTCAAGTGGTTTTATCGCCTACCAAGGTGATTTTCCATACCACAGTACCTTTTCCCCAAACATTCAGCGTGGAGATTTGTGGAGGGATGGCGTACAGCCGGCCTCCGCTAAACATATCTCCACATGTGCTGCACTTCCCTTCCTCCTATCGACTACATGGACTTGGCCGGCGTCGTTATTGGTTCATATTAAAGAAGGAGGTTCTCAAAACTGTACAGTGAGATTGTGTTGCTTGATCCCAGCACCTTTCATTTGGTTCATTGTGCAATGTTGATTATCTCGAACCAATCACGGAGTGCAACCATTATGCCATTGGCCAGGAGGGGCCGCAGGTGGACCGTAGTTGATAGCAAGCTCAAGCTCAAGTTTCATTATAACTTTGAAGGATGCAAATATATGCAACTTTTTTTTCTTGCATTCGAATTATTAGACTCTTAGCTATGTTTGAAAGTCAAAAAAAGTTTTGGGAAACGCAAGGTTTTTTTCTTAGAGACCAAAATGTTTATACCTTTTGAATAAACCATAAAATTACTCATTTTTTACACTTTTTTGTTAAGCGTGTAAAAATGAAAAATATTTCGAAAAGAAGCTTAAAAAATAATATTTCTAACGATGTATTGGGAATTGGTGTAGCATTTCATTTAAAGGAGAAAAAATGATTTGAATATTATTGGATCAAAAGTATATTTTTAAAAATTTTCTAAGTCTGATGTCTGTGAAACGATAAGTGCTTATGATAATGATCTGAAAAATTGAGGATATCTTAGTTAAATATAAAGCTACAATCTGGTTTATGACAAATATCATTACGATGAAGTTAATTTTTGACTTTTTGCCGCCTCAAACCCCATAGTGCAAAGGTCAGAAGTTTGTTGGGTCATAAGTTAGTTAGAGTGAATATAGATCAGCAAGAAGATCCACCAAAAGAAGGTTTCATAAGGCACAAAATCGTCAAGCCAAATATCGATTCGGGCCAAGAGTCAATTAGACTAAGGGTCATGCGTCTGGTAGTAAATCTCCGGGGCTAAAGGTCTCATAGTTGTAAAACCTAGCGTTTTAGAGGCTATCAGACTTTATAAGGTTCCGCCTGAAGGTCTTTGAACTGAAGGTTCATAATACAGAAGACCTGTGAAGCGACAAAGTCTTCTGGCTAAGAAATTGTCTAGGCCCATCGGCCAAGATTGATCAAGTCCTAAATTTGGAAGGTCTAAGCTCTGTTACACTGAAAGTCTGTTGATCCAGATGATCAATCAATGGTTTAAATCGAAGGTTTGTCATATCACAGGACAAAACGTCATCAGACTGAGAATCATTATTTTATCAGAGTTGAGATTCGTCAAGTCAATGATCCAGAACGCTGGTAGAGTGTCAAGCCAGAAAGGATAGCCATAAGCTCATTAGTTCAGGTATACGTCAGGTTGGACATTCAATATCTGTAAAAGTATTAAATTTGGTGTAGGTCAAGTCCCAGATAATCGATTTTTGGTTACCATTTTTTTAAATAACACCAGGTCTCGACATTGCATGCATTTCCAAGTCATTTGGCATCAAAATTAAAATTTCGATTTTTACGATTTTCTTTGGTCCCCCCTTTGGTGATTTTTGAGGGTACAAAAACCGAAATTTTGAGCGCTTTGAGGCAGCCTTAAATTAAGTCCGATTGAGCTGAAATTTTGCTCAGGTCAGATTTGGGCAAATTTACAAAATGTATATGCTCGATTTTCAAAATTCGATAATGTCATATTTCCATACATCCATTGCCACCCAAAGGTCTTCCAATCTGTCAGGCCTGAGATTTCCTTCGTACCAGGTGACCTAAAAATTTGTTTTAAAATTTTCATCATGATCCGAATTAATAACATTCAATTTTTTAAGCTGACTAGGTATACAAATATTTTTGTTTTCGGATTAATGACTCTTAGTCGGAAACAACCAAACCCTCAACGTCATCCCTCAAGCCCTTTAACGACGATGGTTTCCGGCGAAAACTTTTCGCAAACTAGCTCCCGCTCCTTTGCCTCAGTAACAGTAATAAAAAGAAATAATTCTTCATGGCCCAATTAGGACCGGCATCGGCAGCTCAGAACAAACATGTGTGAAGGTTGACTAGTTAGGATGAAAAGAAAACATTCTCGGATAATAGTTCTTAAGGCGTTTGGGGCGAAAAGTAGGTGTCATAAGTTTAGTCAAAAATCCTTTCAAATTTTGTACGAACAGCAAACCGGTGCGGTAAGACATTCAGCTTAGGTTTTAATCCTCCTCCGGCGATGACGTAGGCCTGAGTAAAGACGGCCGGTCGAGAAGTGGTTGTTAAATTGTGTCCCTACAGGATTACATCAACACTTACTTCATCGGGTTTTGACGGCATTCAAAACCTAGGGCGGGAGAGAATTTTAAAAGGATGTTCTCATTGATGTGGTTTCCACTGAAAGTATCCGGAATTCTTTGACGATGAGGAAGGCCGACCGGGATCAAATGATGACGACGGCGATGATGATGGTGATGGTGATGATGTGTTCGGAACGTGTCAGTAACCGACTGACTGAGTTCAGAAGGATTCCCCTTCTTTTCTTGTCATAAAGAGTCTATACATACACCGAGTATTAAGGCGGGCAGATCCCTTTATAATAGCTTTTACTGTCCTACGTGTCGTTCCGTATACTTATGTATGGGGAGGTGGTTTTACTGCTTCCATTGCACCGATTCCGGAACAGATTCACCACCAGAGATGGTCAAACGAAAGGTTGGCATTCTGATGAAGAAGGGTGGCTCACAATCAAACTTTTCGTAATGAGTTTGCTTTCAGATTAATTGAAAGTAAAGATAAATAAAGAAATTAGTATCCATCAGCTAGGCGCCTCCTGGCCCCTGAAGGCGTCCGGTTTGGTCTTTCCTGTGTGAAAGACCTAAACTATCTACCACCCTTCTGTGCATCAACTCTCCTCCATTAAGGTCCATCCACCCTGCGGTGAATATGCAGTTGAAAATAATCGTTGTCATTAATTTATGGCCACTTTGGGTTTGCCCTCGGTTTAGAACATGAATCAGAACTGCAGTTTTCCCTGCTGCTGCCTCAAACTTCCGTGGCTCCCGAATCGACCAAATCAATTATAACCGGTAGTGGCCACCGGTGGTTGGTCACACATCGCCTGCAACTCTCCCCACCTCATTCAAAACCGGAGTGATACTTCACGAGGAGAAAGCACCACCAAATGACCCCCACCACTAACTTGCACCGAACCAACCAGTGATTATGGTAATCACCTAGCGATATGCACATTTCTTCCAACACGCTACTTTATCGCTCCGAAAAAAAAACCAGAAAAGGGTTACAAACTGCAGTTAGTAACTTTAGGCCAGGGGAAAATTCTACTGGAGTCCAAGTCCAGTAACAACTGGGGCCAAACTGCAGCACCACACGTGGACTAAACAGTTGCATGCAGTTCCACCAAACTAGCTAGTCAGCCGCGGCCAACAGACCATTTTGTGGAGACGAATACACAACCATGGACGGAAAAAGGCAATAACAAACAATCCATCTTGATGCATAGTCCAGGAACGCTTCGTTTGGTTGGACCATACTGGATTAGAGAGAAGGTTTGACGACGACGACAACGACGGAAAAGTGCAACAATTCGCCATCCGGCCATTGCAATGACTGCGAGCCGAGTTGTTTAGGCATACGGAGAAACCGTCCGTCAAATCGATACCTCCCGCCCGGGTGTTAGAGGCCGCTGCCGTTTAACGAGGGGTGCTCTGATGGTTTCGTGCAGAAGTTAAATGAAAATTTTGGCATTTTATATATTTTTCCAAATGCATTGAAAAAAATTTGACAGAAAAGAATAATGTAGAGTATAGGCATGTAAAACATAGTTAAATGAAAATATTTGAGGAAATTAGGTGCGTATTCATCACAGTGCGTAGTATTTAAGCTCACTTTCTTATGTAGTTGCTCAGTTTTTGGAATTGGATAGAATAACAGCAAAGATCCGTAGTAGGTAGGCTTTGACCCGACCAGATGAGAGATCAAATTACGAACTAGAGAGCGGGCAAAACATATGATTTTGTGTGCCGCCGCTCAAGTCAGCAAATAAACAAAATATGCATATAATCAAAATAAAAATAAAAATTAATGAAGGAAAAATACGAAAAAGCAACTGTTAATATATAGTTGAACGCATAAAATCAATAATAGAAGCATAACTGATTCAATCATAATTATAGTTAAATCAACCATAGCACTATGGTTAAATCAACTATTTGTAAAGTTGAATGCCCAACATCAATCAGTGTATTATAGTTGAACTTATTATATTTATGATTGAATCAATCATACTACTGTAGTTGAACCTGTAATATTTAAAGTTGAATGTATAAAAAAAATCATACATACATAGTTGAATATTTGATGCTTATAGTTGGTCAAGAATCAATCATCAATATAATCGAATATAGAGGAAAAATTGTTGATGAAACTATACTTACTACGTGCTGATAATTTCTGAAGGTACTTCTAAGACTTCCAAAAGGTACTCTGGAGAGTTGCTAAGTCGATTTCATATATTTTCTTTTAAAATTCAGAAAAAAGTTCTTGAAAAGATTCTGGAAGGTTTTTGAAAGCATTTTGATGAATTTTTGAGAGTATTCTGGAGAATTTCTGAGGATGCTCTGAGGAGTTCTGGATATGGATAGTTTTTGAGGGTACTCCTGAGACTTCCAAAGAGAACTTTGAAGAGTTGCTGACTGCTGAGTCGATTTCAAATAGTTTCTAAGAAAATTCAGAAAAAAATCCTGAGAAGATTCTGGAGAGTTCCTGGGAGGATTCTGGAGAGTTCTTGAGTGTATTCTGGAGAGTTTTTGAGGGTACTCTTAAGAGTTCTCAAAAGACTCTGGAAATTGTCTCAGTCGATAACGGATATTTCCTGAGAGACACTGAAAAGTTCTTTAGAGGAGTCTGGAGAATTTCTGTTGAACTCCGAAGAGTTCTTGAGGGGACTCCGCAGGTTTCCTGATACTTAATACCCTTACTCAAGATTTTCTGAGAAGACTTGTCCTCGGAGAATCTTTGAAACCATTCTGAATAGTTTTTTAACGGTCTTTGCAAAAATCCTAAGGTAACTTTGAAGTTTTTCTGTGAGAACGTTGAAAAGATTCTGGACTCTCTAGAAAACATATGAAAACCTAATCTGAGAGTTCCTTGGAGTCTTCCTGAGGGGAATCTGAAGAGTTTCTGAGGGTTCTCCTGAGACTTCCAAATAGGACCCTGTAGAGTACCTGAGTCGCTGTCGAATAGTTTCTTGGAAAACTCAGAAATAGTGACTGAGAAGATTCTGGAGAGTTCCTATGAGGATTCCGGTGAATTCTCGAGTGTATTCTGAAGAATTTCTGAGGGTGCTCTAAAAAGTTCCCAAAAGACTCTGGTAAGATTATACGAAAATGCTTGAAATTTTTTCAGACGACTACAGATATTTTCTGAGGGATTCTGAAGTGTTCTTGAGGAGAATCTGGAAAATTTCTTTGGGAAGTCTGAAGAGTTCTTGTAGACATTCCTCAGGGTTCCTGATATGACTCCGGTGAGTTCCAGGTGATCCTGGAGCCGTTTTGTTAGAACGCAAAAAGTTCCTTAAATGATTCTGGATTCTAAAAAACTTATGATCTTTTTTGGAAAGTTTTTCGGCATCTTGGAGAATTCCTGAGTAGATAATCTGGAGAGTTTCTGTGTGTACTTTAAAGACTTCTGAAGAGGTCAGGGGAGAGTTTCTGAGTCGTTCTTGTGTTCTCTGGTGAATTTTTGAGTAGATTCGGGAGGGTTCCTCAGTCGATTATGGAAAGTTTCTAAGGGACTCCGAAGAGTTGTTGAGAGAAATCTGCAGAATTTTTGTGAGAGCTTTGAAGAGTTACTGAGGGTACACTTATGACTTCCAAAGAGGACTATGGAGAATATCGAGTCGATTTTGGATAGTTTCTGAGGAACTCTAAAGAGTTCTTGAGTGGAATCTGAAGAATGTGGGAAGTCTGAAGAGTTCTTGTAGGAACTCCGCAGGGTTCCTGATAAGACATCGGTGAGTTCCTGGTGATTCTGAGGACTATTTGTAAGAACGCAAAAAGTCCTTCAAAGATTCTGGACTCTTGAAAACTTATGATCCTTTTCTGGAAAGTTCTTTGCCACTGAGGAGAGTTCTTAGGTGGATTATCTGGAGAGTTTCAGTGCGTGCTCTAAGGACTGGAGAGTTTCCGCGTCGATTTCGTTTAGTTTCTTGAGGGATTCAAAAAAAAGTTTCCGGATGGACTCTGAAGAGTTCCTGAGAAGATTTTCTTGTGTGTTCTCTGGAGAATTTTTGAGTGGATTCTGGAGAGTTCCTTAGTCGATTATGGATAGTTTCTGAGAGACTCAGAATAGTTCTTGAGGGAAACCTGCAGAATTTTTATGGAAGCGCTGAAGTGTTGTTAAGGGGACTCTGAAGAGTTACTGAGGGAACTCTGAAGAGTTTCTGAGGATGTTCTTATGCCTTCTAAAGAGGACTATGGAGAGTTCCCAAATCGATTTCGAATAGTTTCTGAGGAACTCTTAAAAGCTCTTGAGAAGAATCTGGAGAATTTCTGTGGGAAGTCTGAAGAGTTCTAGTGGGAACTTCGCAGGGTTCCTGATAAGACTCCGGTGATTTCCTGATGACTCTGAAGACTTTCTGCAAGAAGGCAAAAAGTTCCTCAAAGTATGCTGGACTCATCTGGAGTTCATCGGCACCTTGGAGAGTTCCTGGGTGAATAATCGGGAGAGTTTCTGTGCGTACTCTTAAGAGTTCTGAAGAGTTTTTTTTAGAGTTTCTGCATCGATTTCGTATAGTTTCTTGAGGGATTCAAGGAAAAAGTTTCCGGAAGGACTCTGATAAGTTTCTGAGGAGATTCTTGTGAGTTGTCTGGTGAATTATTGAGAGGATTCTAGAGAGTTCCATAGTCGATTATGGATACTTTCTGAGGGATTCACTCAGAAAATTTCTAAAGAGAAATCTGCAGAATTTTCATGGGAGCCCTGAAAAGTTATTGAAGGTACACTTATGATTTTCAAAGAGGACTATGGAGAATTGCTGAATTAATTTTGAATAGCTTCTGAGGAACTCTAAAGAGCTGTTGAGTGAAGTCTGGAGAATTTCTGCGGGAAGTCTTAAGAGTTCCTAATGAGACTCCGAAAATATCCTAAGCCGATTTTGGTTAGATCTTCAGGGAACTCAGATGATTTTGCATGGCAATTTTGGAAAGTTTCAAAGTAAACTCTGATGAGTATCTATGAGAATTATGAAGACCTTCTGTGGGGACTTTGGAGAATTTCTGAGAGAACTTCGGAGAGTTTCTGCAACCTTCTTGGAAAGTTCCTCAGGAGACGTTGAGAGTTCTAAAAAAAACTTAGAATTCTCATGGTTGATCAGGATCTGATCTTAAGAGTTCCAAGCAGGATTCTAAATAGTTCTTAGATGACTCTAAAAATCACCGAGAATACTCTGAAGAGTTGCATAGAATTATTTCTTAAGATGACTCTAAGAATTCCTCAATTCAGAATTGTCAAGAAAATTTAAACCAAGCTATTTTTCGCCGGAATAATAAAAAATTAAAGGTATCAACCGTATAAGGATGATTGTGACAAGCAAAAATATATCAACACTCAACAGTGACCCACTATGTTTGTTTGTTTTTTTTTTTAATAAATTTGCATTCTATTTAAAACTGCATTTTTCAGTTATAACCAGTTATTTCTCATTATCAGGCTTCATTTTCAAGGTAAGGTTTCCAGATTGCCCGGTTTTATCCGGGTTTGCCCGGATATTTAAAACAGAATTTGGGAACAGACCGGCCGGGACCGCTTGCCCGGATTTTGGCCGGATCTATTCACTTTATTTGGCAAATCAAACGAAAAAAAAAACAAATTGTGTTGCAAAATTTCTTTTCCAAAACGATTTTTTTAGCAAGATTTATGAAAAATTATCATTAAAGGTTTTTGGAAGCCTAAAATAGGATTTAAAATCTGTCGATAAGTTTTGATGAAAAAAATAAATATTTTTTTAAATATTTTTTCTTGATTTTTGTTGAGTAATTTCTGGGCTTTGACAAAAACTTTCCAGGATATTGCACGGATTTTTGGTCGTTAATTTGAAATCAAATGCCCGGATTTTGCCAGATTTTTATATAAAACTAGCAGGCCCGGTAAACTTCGTCTTACCATGTTCAACTTGGCGTTCATTTTCCATTTTTCCTAGTTTTTTTTACATTTCCATCCTTTTCCTTTACTCGATTCGTCCTGCTTAATTCTACCAAAATAAAACGTAAGAATTTTAACTCAATTCTACGGGTCTTTTAAAATCCACTTTTTGTTACTTGTTCCATAAATAACTGTATGTTGATAATATGAAACTGTTATTAATGAAATTGTTGTATTCCATTAAGTAGATTTATTCCGTTTATTCGAGTTCACATTAAGGTTTAAACCGAAATAAAAAGTTTCTCATTTATTGGAATATATTGCGTATAAATCTTTTTTAAAATAGAAAGATGAATATTTTTGGAGTATTTGGCGAATATTTTGCTTTCATCTCCCAATTAGCTTTGGATTTAGAGCTGAAGAAATAAAAAACATAAGAAAAGATTTTTTACTAACCATTTTCAAACAGTTTTTTATTCACCATCCTCATCCTTCGAAGCAGTTTGAATTAAAATCCATATTTTCACCAAAATCATGTTCAAAAAAGTTTAGCCTGATACTAAACTTATAGACTTTACACATTTCAATTTTAAGTGATCTCAAACAGCACTTGTCATGACATTAAATCTGTCTATTTTGTATACAGCAAATTCCTTTTTTTTTATTTATTCAAGCAAAAAATGCAAATTAATTCCTTTGAACTTTAACCCAATAAATCAAATTGGTTTTGAAAAGAGGAAAAAATATGTTTAGATATGTTCACCCATTACTTTAAAGATACTAATTGAAGCATTGCACTGTTCTGATTTAAAAATTTCCTGAACATTGTTGGTGGTGATCTGCAATTTCATTCAGGATTATGTAATATTTTTAAAACTTTATAACATTTAATTAGAAAGCAGATTTTTTAAAATTAATCAGATCGAAAAGATATAATCTGTTCAGGCTTTGTTGGTTTCATGAGTTCATTTTGATTCCTGGAAATTATCATATAAACAAAACCTTAATAAAAATTAGGTGTCTTTTCAACTGTTAATCTTAATTTTCAAAAATGCAACACCGGGGCAAATGCAAACGAATATCACCACAGTTCAACTTTCATATTTTCTAAAAAAAAAATCATATTTTCAAAAAAAAAATTAGTTATGTTGACAAAAAGAAATATCGAAGAATACATTTGTATTATTTATTGGGGCAAGTGATAACACATAGGTCTTTTTCAGATGCGTCAGTGAAAAGACTTTAAAATGAATTTAATACTTGTTCTTGTATGTCTGTTTTATCAACATTCATTGATATATACTAAGTTTTCTCCGGAATAAATTAATGCTTGGTACTTCAATTTCACTGAATGCTGTTCAACCAAAAGACCTTGATTTACAAAGACCTTTCTAATAATTTTGAATATCCACTTCAGACTCAACACTCGGTATATCCTTTCTGGCCATTTTGGAGATAAAATTCTTGAATTGTAGATGTTTCATTGCTAAATGGCGCGTTTTCACTTATTCCACCAAAGAAATTACATGAATTTATATTACTTTTAACACTTTCAGGTCATATTAAAAGTTCATCATTAAAATCTGCTGCCCCTGGAATATCAATCACAAAAAAACTTTTCAACAAAAAAGTGAATCAAAAGTCTCTTCTATGTAGCCAAAATATGTTAAACAAAAACATACTTTTCATATTAAGTTCGTACTTGAATTGTGTGTAAACAAACAGTAAACGTGTAAACAGTTTTTTGATGAATGATTTGAAAAAAAAAAGCTGAATCATATTGTTTTTTTGGGCCCAACAATTTTTAGATGAAAAAAATGCATACATTGTTTGTAAAAGTTGAAAAATTGCACTTGCTCTGCTGTTTTCTTAGTTGAAGATTCTTCCGGAAAATGTTATCCTCACTTTTTGTTATTAAAAAGTAGATTATTTTATTGATAACTTCAACTTCCGTTTGCAGAAAATCATAAAGTTCATTCGGCCTTTAAAAACTTCAATCCTATCTAATCTATTTCAAAAGACAGACTCTTGTTCAGTTAAACGTTCAGTTGGATTACACGAAATTGAATGTAAAGCTTCCCAATTTCTTTTTTTCAAACGTCCGCAAAGTGTCATAACATTATTTCATATGCATTACCAAGTTCATATTTTTTGGACAACAGTTTACTACTTAAATTAACACGAAATAAAAATGGTTTTAATATTTAAAATCGTTTATATGGTTTTGATTCGATCGATAAAATATCAAGGCGTCATTTATAACCATGTGCTGTGTACAAATAAGCATGGAAAAAAAACCCATCTAGGTTGCATATCGCCCCCACGTGCGTAAGAAATAAAGATACTTGGTTGAGAAAAAGGCGCCTAACTTTAAATTTTTCCAGCGATCAATGAACAGTATGCTATTATCTTGAAACGACGTTTGCTCACGACGCCTCGCCTATGGAGACGAATTACAAACCCCTCAAAGAAAAGAAAATTTTTAAAATTGGATGCCTGACTTTTCAATTTAAGATTTTGGCAAAACAAAATTTAAATGTTTTATTTGATCGGCAAAATGTCAATCTAAGTCACGTCAAGGCATCATTCTTAACCATGTGCTGTAGAAATGAGCTAGGAATCAAGAAGAAAAAAAAATCACATCAAGGCTTCATATCGCCACCCCTTGCATTGAAAATATGCTTGGTTGAGAAATACGCGCCAAAATATCACACTGATCAGTATGCTATGCCATGGTTACTATCCTCTGGCGACGTTGGCTCGCGACACGCCTCGTCCTTGGAGACGAAAAACAAACCGCCCAAAGGAAAAAAAATTCTCGAAAAAATGGAAGCCATGACATTTATTTGATTCAAAAAACTAAAAATTTAATTATTATAAAGCTTAGTTCTTTTAGAAATGGGACAGTTACGATTGCGTGTATCTCAAAAACAATTCATTTGATCGAAATACTTTCAATGAAGAAAATGAAGGTAATGATATGATATTTCATGAAAAAATTTGAAAAAAATTATTTATAGTTTTTTGTCAGAGAAATTTCTACTTTATTCTTGGTATCTCCCATTGGCCGGCGCACACTTTTTTCAGTCATGATATTGATCAGTATTTCCTACTTATACTTCGTCAAATCTATATTTTTGGTGGCTTCATCCTCCTTCTTCAGTTTCTGATACTTTTCGGTCCAATACTTCTCTTTTAAAAGGAACTCAAAGCATTTTAGTTGATACAGTTGTTTCGAAATGAACAAGTTTGATTATTTTTTACCACATTTTTTAACCTTTTTAATGGAATTTCTTCTGGCAAAATCTTTCAATAACGAAGTAAAACCATCATAAGATTGAACTTGAAGTAAAATCGGTTAGTATAAATTGTAGGTTGCGGATGATACATACAAGATTACTCTTTTAAGGCTTTTAAAATCAGCGAAAACCAAAGTTTTGTTTTGAAAATAATTGTTTTTTTTTCGCAGGAACAGAATTTTGGCAAATCATTATATTTTATACAAAATAATCAGCAAATTCATACTTTAATATACTCGCGATCTTGCCACGAGCAGACATGGTATAGGATTCAAACGCTTTAATTTGTATGAATAGGGTATTTCATAAGTTTTGTCGTTCATCAGAAATCATCTGTCCCATAGCCTCGGTACCGGCTTTACAGCTTACGAGCTCTGAAACTAGCAAAAAATGGTTGTTTAAGGTTGGGTTTCAATGAGTTATCACTAGGCAACACTTTCAGCTTATCGGAGAAAATTGTTTTGGACATTTCAGCGATTTACCCTTAGTTTTTCGTTTATTGAAAATTTAAAATGCTGGTATGAGACTTGACTTCCCTGATGACCCTTAACCGTAGTTGCCGATCATGTGCTTCACTCCAATGCTTGATTTAAACTTTGTGGACATTATTGACAGTGTTTGCATACTTATCCACCACAAAAACTCAGTAATTCTTTGAATAATCAACGGTTTTGTCAGCTATTAATTTGATAACGACGAATTTCAAAGGAAACTGTGCAAAATTATTTTTTTTATTTTCCTCTTGCATCGTACATATCTCAAAAACGCGTAAATTTTAAATTTTGAAAAAAATAGGTCTGATAGTACTTTTTACAGGCAACAAAATGCTGTCAAAATTTTCAATATCCGATAGCTAGTAAACGAGCTATTAGTAAATGAAAGTGTCCCATTTCTAAAAGAACTAAGCTTTAGACAATTGATGCGACTTTGTGTTGTTTTTATTCGATATAAACCGATTCGCATGGCTACAGAATATTCTAAAAATAATTTAATTCGAATCGTTTGGGTCATTTCGGAGGAGTAGTACTACAAACACCGTTACAAGAGAATTTTATATAATAGATTGCCCGGATTTTTGCGGCCCAGACAGGTCCTGAAAAAAATCTGGCAACCTTATTTTATGGCTTATAAACTCTAAAGAATGGTTATGTGAAGTGCATATATAATTTTACTCCTAATGTAAACACAACTTACACTTGAATAAAATTTTAATATTTAGAATTTTCTGGCCCAAAATGATACCTGAAATTCATCGTAGGTTAAAATACGCCCTAATTCAGCTATAAATATGGCGGTTAGTCACTGTAAAGTTGAATCATTCAGGAAAGGGTCATAGAAACGAAAAAACAGCATTACTGAATAGGCGTACTTTTCAAATCTTTCACCCATATGTTCAGGCTGATTCAACCAGCAATGGATTTTCTTCCAACCATGAAATATGGTTGATTTAGGAATAAAAAGAGATAAATTTAAAAGATAAATACTTGACATAGAGGAATCAAAGCACGTGAATTTGTATAACAGCTAGGAGATTTTATTTTAATCCGTGTAGTGTGACACCCCTCGTCGTTCTGCATCAACGAGGCGGTCGGTCATTCTTCAAAACTGCACTCGAAATTTTTCGCCAGCCGATGTAGTGCCCAAGGTAGTTCCGTCCGTTCTACAATGGCAGCCGGCCACAACAGGCCGAATGCAAATTGTCATAAAGCTAGCCCGGCTAGTCGAGGGGTTTGAGTTTGACGGGGTCCAAGGGGGTAGCCACCAGTTGAAAATCTCCGGGCGAACTTGCACGCAAACATTGCCGTGTGTGTGTGCCTTCGCCGGGTCTACACGGGGACCACGTGTGTCAACCCATGTAGGTCTTGGGGCCGTTGCCGGAATGTTGGCACTTTTCCGGTGCCGTAAGGGTGTAGGTGGGTGGGCTGTGATGCATCGCCTCGTGCACATCGTTGCAATCGGCTCGCTGATTCCTGGCAGATTTCCTAGGGCACACAGAGTGAGAGTGCAATTGTGCCGAGCTTTGGTGTTTGATTATTCCGTGTAACGCCCCCACATACCTCCGCCCACGATTCGTGTTTGGATCCTGGCTCGTCCTGACCATGGGGAGACCAATCACGGATGGGGTTTGGTCAATGTTGCTGGTTGGTACCCGGTACAGAGTGTTGTGGATTCCGGGAGTCGCCGATCCCAACCGAAAGATGGTGCCCGGTACTGAATAATGGATATTCATGTTGCTTTATGCAAATCACACGTATCAGCCGCCTTTCGGTGATTATAGACGACCGGAATAAATCCGATGGGACGCGTTTTTCACCTGGTTGGCTGAGCGTGTAACGGTTTGGTTTTGTTGAATCAAGCTCATTCAACGGCAACAATTCAACGAGACGGTCCAAAGAATATCAATAATTTTAATAACCGGAGAAACAATACAATTCCGACATTGTCCGTGGTCTCTCCCGAAAAGTGAGCCATCAAAGCCACAAAACCGAGATGTTTTGAGCACGCAAATCGATCCTCGGACGGCTACAATAAACGTCAAAAGCAAAACCACCACTCAGGGCGATTAACCGTAATGCAACGGCGATTAATGCTAATAGGATCAGTATCGTTACCACTTCATTTTAAGTAGTTATCGGTGAGCAACTATCCATGGGATGGATGCATCATTACGGGCAATGAATTTGCAGCTGATGGAGATGATGATGAGAATGCGTTTCCAACGATCCTGCAACCGAACAAACGCGGCACCCCGGCATGTAACTCGCGTTAACTTCAGTTTGAGTGAGTAATTTCTGAGCTCATTCGGTATTCGCTGGTAAAAATTTCTGCAAATTAGCCTGGACCTCACGTTTTAGCATCTTAGATGAATCATTAATTCTGGGAAAGTTGGTTCAACTATACAAGATTTCTCAGTGGTAAATTGCTGAAATAAACGAATGCGAGTTTCATAGATAAACTCCTTTGAATTCAGCCACAGTATTTGAAAAACCCAAATAGGAACTACTTTCTATCACATTTCTCACTTTTTAAATTATTTTTTAAAATATTTGATATGAAGTGAAATGAATAAATGGTGTACTCCTCCTTGTTGATAGACGTACTAAGTGATCCCCTCCACGTGTTTCTTTGACAATGTTTTGAACTATCAAAATAATAAAATTCAACAGAAAAAGGTTGAAATAAAATTAGAAACATGTTTTAAAACTAATCTGATTTATATAAATTTGTCAATTTTCGATTGAAATCAAATCGCCCGGCTCCCATAATCCGTCGGAAATGATCGACAGCGAATAGGAAACCGATTTGCAAGAATTGACATTAGACCGGTTCATTTGAACAAATTTTTGCTGACCACAGTCAGCCTCATAGAGATTGAATATGACTCAACTCCAACTAATTTTATTTATTTTGACTGCACTGCTTATAACGCATGCTTTTTAATAAACACAGAACTGATGGCTTTTTTGAGCTAAGTTGTTGGTGCTTAGAGGACTATTTTTGAGATATTTACCAACTTGTACAAACTATTTACCTACAGTACCGTACATGATTCCATAGAAGTTGGGAAGGTATCTCCAACGTTTCTAACGGTCTACTCCAATGACATTGTTATTGAAAAACTTTATATTTTTTAGACTTAATTAATTTTTGATCTCTTACCTGACGACATTAAACGTTTCTCAAGTATTCGAAACATGATATACAACAATTCTAAGAAAATTGCATTTTTTTTAGCTTCTTTTATTTAAACTGCAATCTTACATACGACCGAACACTTTGCTCTGCTTTAAGATCACTATCCTTATTCTTGAAAACTAAAAAAAACTCCTCTAGTTTCCAGTTATTCTCTGAGTGGGAATCAATAACTTTTCGTGGAATTTTTTTCAATTCCTGGACAAAAAACCTCGAGTTCCGTAGCATTTTAACGATGCACGGAAAAACAATCAATAAATTTCCTTTGAAAGTCAAAACGAATAGAAAACTTGGATGAATGTTCAATTATATCTTGAAATAGGAATTCATGAGTTCTCTGGTTTTGATTTCAATACAAAAATTTTTAGTTAGTAAATATGATTTTTGGATGCAAAAATTCGCTCAAAATTTATTCTACCCCGCTTTTTTTTTCTTTTTTTTTAAACGAAGAAATTGAATTCTGATTTCCCCTTTAGAAGTTTGAAAGCATGACATGACACGTGTTTGCTTAGTTTTTATAAATACTTAGTGAAATTTTCAGCAAATTGTATTTCGTCGTATTTGACATATTATAGTTTGAATGAAAAAAACTTATAAGTCGAATTTTGGTAGTCGTCACTATATGTCACGGTATTGTACGTCAACTCCCAAAAATATTCACTCAATAAATTGCATTCGGCTGATATTTTTGCAACTTTTGAAAACAACAACAAACGAAGCGTAAATTACCGAAAAAAAAATCTTAAACTTTTAAAAAAGTAAAAAACTTGAATAGATGAGCTGAACTAGTCTAATGCGCATCGAATTGGCGTTGCACATAGGAGTATACTGAACCAATATTTGGTCAAATGTGTTTTTTTTTTTATTTTAATACTCAGTAGACCGCTGCAAGCTTTGTATGAAAATTTCAAATTCTTAAATTTTTACACCTCCCATAACTTCTTTTTGGTTGTTTTTGCTGCCAGAAAAAACAATAAAAATTTTTGGAAGCGATCCATTCAGTCCTGAATTAGCGCAACGAGTTTTAATTTTGTATGAAAATTTTATGGGAATTTTTTTTTTTTTTTCATTCAAAAATCAAATGATTCTTGCAGTACTATTCATGTGACCAAAGATTATTTTTTTAAATTTTTGCGTTTTTGGCTGCTTATTTGAAAGCTGTGTAACCGTAGGATGGAAATAAAAAATCTCAAAAAACTGCTTTATATGGCCAGAAAATTAATTGATTTATATAACCTTTGCAAAAACATTTCATACAATTATTAACAGCAAAATCTGCTATTTTATAAAATACATTTCAATGGATTCAGATTTTTAATTTGTAATGATTATAACTTTTTTCATGAAAATCTTAGCTGCTTGTCATGTTAGAGAAAAAATGAAGCTAGAGAATAACCAAAATCAAAAATTAAAGACCAATTTTATTTCCAGCTTACATGAATTTTCTAGATAATAAAATGTGCAAAAATTTCTTCTTCCGCGTTGTGCTCAGGACTGAACCAAATTATCTCCAATTTTACACTGATGCTTGGTGACCCAAAGGGCATCGAAAAAACATATGGGAGCATTTTTCGCAGCGGTCTTATACTCAGTCATAAGTTTGCATATCTTGAAATTAGACTATTCAAATATTCTTAAAGTTTATAAAAATAATTTTGAGCTAATTCAATTACCTAGCAGTTATTTTAAAAGCTTTCTGGTAAAAAATGTCGATATCAATATTGAATCTGCTTGATATTTCAAATACTATCTTCCACTTTAAATTATCATTAAACTATTCTATTGAAATCCTCTAATTTTCTCAAACATTTACTGTACTAGTTTCTACTTAAAAAAATTCCATCAACAATTTTTTATAGATTTTTTTTTTATATAATGTCCTACAATTTGTGCTGAATAGCTGAATTTTTTCGTCTACCTGAAGCACCATCGTGAAATTTCAATAAACCTTTTCTCTAAAAATATTAGTTTTACTCGCCCTCTATAGATCTCTATACTGAATGATTATTTTAAACAGCTGTGCTATGGAAAATGAACGTTCGTTCTGCAAAAAAAATTATTTGTTAGAATAAATACTCGATTTAAAACCTGTAACTAAAAATCCAAGAGTTTTCTTTGTTAAAATGTAAATAAAAAATAGTTTCAAAATTAAAAAAAAAAACAGCGACTTTTAAAGATGTTGCACGTGTTAAAAATAATGAAAATGCATCGTTAGGTAAATAAATTATCTATAAACATAAAAATAAATGTTTTTCTGTCTGTCTGTCTATTCCCTATAGGCTCGATAATTACTGACACGATCAATTTGAAATTTTATATGTAAGAGTTTTTAGGGTCGGAGATGATTTTTTAAATACTTTCAAAACGCTCCGTCTTAAACGAGGGAAGCCCTTCCATACAAAATCAATAAAAATATGACACACAATCGAACAACTTCCAGAAACTGCTGAACCGATCAACTGAAATTGGGTGTGTAGCTGTTTTCAAAGCCGGGAATAATTTCTATAACGCTTTCAAAGCCCTCCAAATTAAGGAGGGGAAGGCTCCCATACAAAATTAATTAAAAAAATATGACACAATTCGAACAATTTACGGAAATTACTGAACCGATCAACGAGGAATTAGGTGTGCAGACGTTTTCAAGACCAGAAATGGTTTCTAAAACACTTTCAAACCGGTCCAAATTAAGGGAGAGGGGGCTCCCATACAAAATTAATAAAAAATATGCCCCAATTCGAACAATTTTTCAAAAGTACTTAATCAATCAACTTGAAATTTGGTATGTAGCCATTTTAAAGACCGGGAATTGTTTCTATAATTCTTTCAAACCCCCTTGAATCCAAAAAAAAGGAGGAGGTAGGGGTTCCCATACAAAATTAACACAAATATGATAAAATCCTCAAAGTATTTTTCGTTAAAAATTGATTAACAGTTTCGACATAATTGAAGATGATTTGTTGATTTGACAAAAAAAAAATTATAAAATAAGGTGATATATTGTATTGATCGACGCTTCTTATTTTAATGAATGAAGATTTTCAAATTCAATACATGTAAAATAAAGGTTATTGAGTAGACACAAATGCCGCAAGGATGGTAAAGTGTCGTTAATAAAAAATAAAGAAAAACCAAAAAAACCCCCAAAAAAAACCAAACACAAAACCAATGTATTAGTATATTCATAAAGTTTGGCACACTTTGGACTAGGTGAGAATTTGCCTGTATTTAAAACAAAAACTCCTCCCGCTTTAAAAAAGGCCAATTTTTTTTAATTGAAAGGGATTATTTATTGTATTGGAGATCCCTCCTTTTGAGGCTGCTTCAATCTTCAAGTAATGTTTATACTCAAGACAATCTGGAAGCTCAGATGCAATGAAATATAGTTCGCTTTTGAATAAGGTTCAAATTTAAATTAAATTGAATTAGAATAATTTAAAGAAACTTAAATTTTTCCATAGAAGGGATAGCAAAGCACACCGGGTCAATTAGTTAACACTAAACACGGAAAAACAATTTTAAACTATAATTTGAAAAACTTTTATTTTCTTGAACAACTGATAAAAATAAACAGGGCGCAACGAAATGATTTTACAAAAAAGGAGAAAAAAATCAACTTCAGCATTGAAAAATCACGAGTGAGGAAGTATGCGGAAGTTTTTTCTTTTGTACATGGTTCATGAAATTATGAATTTTTACATGATGTGCTGGGACTTGCTGGGAACATAAACAAAAACCTTAGATCTGCCAAGTTTCATTGCAAGACGATTTCGTTTGCTAATTAGATCTCATTCGAACTTTGCCGTTATCCTGCGTGGTTGATTCGTGCAAAGCTAGGGGTGAAGAGAGTGGAGTAAATTCAGACAATTTCGGTATCCTTGTAGGACGGAAGTCCTGGTACAACTATAAGGGAACTTGAACGTGAAACAACACAAAAGTACTTCCTGTAGAGTTTCATAAAACGATATTAGAAATATAGTTTAATGAATAAATGTCTGTATTTAAACCAATATGGGAGGCAATTCCGTTGAAGCAATGCAAACAGCTAGCTTAAGCCGTTGTCTCAGGCCTTCCCTCCCATTCTGAACTAAGCACAAGTCCTCGGTTGTCGTACCTAAAAAAATAGACTTACATAAATTGTTTTGAACCATCAATCAGTTGTTAAATTTATCTCTATTTGACATTCAAAAGATGTTTTTTTTTTGTTCCTAGGTTAAGTCATACATGCCATCATCATACATTAATTTTTCAAAATACGAAACACACAATTTTCGAAATTTTTTTTAAAGGGAACTGTTTGTCAATTTGCAATTTCTTAGATTTTCTGGCACTTAAATTCAACTTTGCACAGTATATTCACGCAAGATTTTTGCAAAAAATTAATGTTTATCGGAAAGGAAATTTCATACCGATTTTAGTGGTTACATTAGCGCTGCGGTTCTTTACAAAAATGCGATAAATTACGGAAATCTCGCGTTAACATACTCAAAATCCAGTGCAAAATTTAATAAAAGTCAAAGAAAATTTGAGAAATTGCAAATTGACAAAAGTTTTTTTCTTTATTGAAAATTCATAAAAAATTCTGTGTTTTGTGTTTTGAAAATCTAAAAATGCTAAAATGTACCAAATTACGCCAACATTACAATCCTCTTTCAAAATGTATCTGGTATGACCTAGACAATTTGTAAGGTTTATTGATTGAAAAGTACGATTTTTACACCACAATTTTACATTTTTTGTGATCATCATCTGAAAAACTTCTAAAAAATATATCCTGTGCTACATATAGCTTCTAACTTCAGCTTTGTCGGACACTAATTAAAATTTTAGATGCATAGATGAATTAGATGAATAATTTTCTGAAAAACATATTTGAGTTACGTTACGAGGTTCCCGAAACTATAAATTTTGTAAAAATCGGTTGGGAAACAAGTGAGATATATTGGTTTTAGTCAGAAGTGCCAAATTGACACTCCAGGGACTGTTAAGGGTGAAAAAATCAGGGTTAATGCGCGCAGCATCGCCATATTACTACAGGGCCTTTTTGACTTTTCAGTGCGGCCCATGATAGTTTGTTAGTTCCAGAACAATATTAGTTAAAGAAATGATACGCACTTTGACTGATGTTTCCAAAGATTTTTCTACGAGCAGTTTAACAGTCCTCTAGGAGGATTTTCATTTAAACAATGCTCAAATTTCAACTTAGTGATTTTTGTAAGCCAAATAAATACTTTAGTTAGTTTCAAACGTTCAAGTTTCGATCTCGAAACTACGCTCGTTCTAAGCATCTGTTGAAATCTGAAGCGACTGCCCTTCATTTTGGTTGAACTGGGTTTAAAGCTTCGCGCTTTCCTGGGATGAGACAGATTAAATCAGTATTCATTTGCGTTCTCCCATTCTTATGACCCGTGACTCGAAGTAAATTGCAAAGCGTTCCTTCTCGAAAGTAGACACTTCTCTGGTCGACCTTTACTTGGGGATTATAGAAAACCAGCGAGACCAGTCTCATCCGAGGAGGAAGATGATCCAGATCAGAAACGAAGCAAAAATTAAACAGGTCACCGGTTGGGGTCTCCCCGGTGCAAAACTCATTTGGGGACCTCGTTGGGTCACATCACGGCACAAATAGGCCGGGACGGGAACTAAATGAGCTGCGCGTCGATTTTTTTTTCTTAATTTTTCGCTGTCCCTCTCTTCGGGGCGTTCGTGTGTGAGGAGCGCGCAGGCTTAAATCTTGCAAGAAGCAACAACACTGAAGAAGTTGTAATAACCAATAAGTTTCCGCGTGCGCGCTGGGGAACCCGTTTAAGTGGGACCCTGGCCCTTCAAGGAAGATCATGAAAGTTACTGGATCAGGTCGCTTCAGGTCCCTCAAAACTTGAAGGGAAAATGAACTTGAAGGGGTTTAAAAGTGGGTTGCGAGAGGGTATTCTTTCACCGGTTTTTTGCTCGCGCGCAAGCTTAATCGAGCAATGTCGAATAAACCATCCGTACGCGAGGAAGGGTGGAAAATTTATTGTATTTACCCGGAGGCAGCTCGTGCTCATAATGCCGTGAGAATTCTGCTGCATATGCGGATTTTTTCCGCGCCTCACCAGCTACTTCTATCGATACACTTGTATGAGTAGGTACGTTGTTGAAGTACGCTTCAAGTTTCAAGTTCATGAAGTTCGTCGTCTGGCGGAGCTGCCGTTGTCTGCCTTGTGGAAGATTAAGTAATAAAGTCTAGCGTCTGGTAAATGGATCGGAAGCTTCGCTTCAAAAACTATTTTAAAAATATTTATGAAAGAATTCAACCAAAAAAACACCTCATTGGTAACGAAACTGATAAATAAATTTTAAAATCAAAAACTAGAACAAAATGCCAACGATAGTCAACGAACAAAATGCATATTAGTTTGAAAATCAAAAACGTAACTCACTTGACAAGATCGGCGCCCGAACATTGTCCGCTAGAATGAGAAAGTTTTTGAATGGTTTACAATTTTTTTTTCAAATGGCGTATCAAAAAGACTGAGAAAAAGTCAAGTCAATGGAAAACATCTACAAACATGTATTAAATTAGTCACGGTAAAAAAAAACACTTTCTCAAATTGATTTTCATGCTTAAATCAATGGTTTTTTTTTATTTTTCAAATGTTGAAAATTGTAAATTTGATATATATCGAACGTTTTAAAGTAAAACAAAACTGTAAATAATTTAAACATTTCTTTTTGGTACAGTGTTAACTAATAACAAGGTCAATAACAGTCAAACCTAATGATAAAATCATTAGGCATGGGATTTTTCATAATTAGGTGGCTGTTCAAATTTAAAAGCTAAGCTTGCCAGACTGCCCAATTTCAACCCGGACTTGCCCGGATATTGAATACAAACTTTGGAAAAGATCCGGTCCGGCCCGAATGAATTGATAAAATGATCAGTGTTCCCCCAGTTTACGGAATCATTTGAGTTTCCTTGGAGTCTCTTTTGAGTTTTTAGAGTTAACTCTTTTGAGTCTCTTCCGAGTCTCTTTTAAACCTCTTTTGAGTGTCATTGAGTCTTATCCTGAATCGCTTTTGAGTCTCATTTTAGCCTCTTTTTAGGGTCTTTTGAGACTCTTTTGAGTCTCTTTTGGGTCTATTTCAAGTCTCTTGAAATTAGCCTCTTTTAAGTACCATTAACTCTAATGAGTTTCTCGCGAGTCTCTTTGAAGATACACAAACCGAGTTTCCTTTGAGTCTCATTTGAGAGTTTAGAGTCTCTGTTAAGCATCTTTCGATTCTCTTTCTTATGAGTCTCTTCAAAGTCTCTTCCGAGTCTCTTTCAAGCCTCTTTTGAGTGCCTTTTGAGTCTTACCCTGAATCACTTTTGAGTCTTGCGAAAAGTGTCTTTTGAGTCTCTTTGGAGTCTTTTCTGAGTATTGTTTAAATCCCTTCAAAGTACCTTCAAGTCTCTTGTAAGATTCTCTTGAGTATCGTTTAAGTCTCTTTTGAATATCATTTATGTCTCTTTAGATTTTCTTTTGAGTCACTTTTGAGTCTCTTTTCAGTATCTTTTGAGTATATTTAGATTACCTTTAAGTCTGTTTTGAGTGTCTCTTGAGTCTCTATGACACTCTTTGAAAATTTTATGTGTTTCCTTCGAGTCTCTCCTGAGTCTTTTTTGAGTCCCTTTAAAACTTCTTTTGAGTCTTTTATAATTCTCTTTTGAGTCGTTTTAGAGTCTCTTTTGAGTTACTTTAGAGTCCGTTTAGAGTACCTTTAAATTTCTTCTGAGTTGCGCTTGAGTTTTTTTTAACATTCTTTGGGTCTCTTGTGAGTTTCTTTTGATTCGTTTTTAAGTCTCTTTTGAGTTTATTTAAAGTCTCTAATGATTCTCTTTTGAGTCGTTTTAGAGTCTCTTTTGAGTTACTTTTGAGTTCGTTTGGAGTACCTTGAAATTTCTTCTGAGTTTCGCTTGAGTTTTTTTTGACATTCTTTGGGTCACTTGTGAGTTTCTTTTGATTCGTTTTTAAGTCTCTTTTGAGTTTATTTAAAGTCTCTTATGATTCACTTTATTGCTACTATTGAGACTCTTTTGAGTCTTCTTGAATCTATTTTGATTATTTTTCGAGTATATTTGGAGTATTTTTTAAGTCTCTTTTGAGTCACTTTTAAGTCTCTTCTGAGGCTCTTTTAAGTCTCTTTTGAGTCTCTTTTAAGTCTCTTTTGAGTTTCTTTTCAGTTTCTCTTGAGTTTCATTTTAGTCTTTTTGAGTCGACACAAAAGAGTATCAAAAGAGACTTAAATGAGCCTCAAGCTCATTTCAGTTTACTTTGATACTCTTTTGTGTCTCTTTTGAGTCTAATTTGAGTCCTTTTCGAGTACTCTTAAGTCTCTTTTGAGTGTGTTTGAGCTTCTTTTGAGTCAATTTTAAGCCACTTTTGAGTCTCTTGTGAATCTCTTTAGAGTATCTTTTGAGTTTCTTTTGAGTCTCTTTTGAGTCTCTTTTGAGTCTCATTTGACTCCCTTCAGAATAACTTCAAGTGTCTTTCGAGTATCTCTTGAGTTTTTTTGACACTCTTTGAGTCTCTTTTGAGTTTCTTTTGAGTTTCCTTTAAGTTTCCTTTGAGTTTCTTTTGAGTCTTTTTTGAGACTCTTTTTAGCCTATTTTGAGTCTGTTATGAGTCTCTTACGAGTTTTTTAAAGTCTCTTTGAATTCTCATAATTGTTTCTTTTGTGAACATTTTGGGCCTTCTTGGGTCTTTTTCGATTATTTTTAAAGTTTTTTTGAGTCTTTTTTAAGTTTTTTTTTTTCATTATTTCTCAAATGGGTCTTTTTTGAGTCTCTTTTGAGTTTCTTTTGAGACTCTTTTGAGCTTCCTTTGAGTTTATTTTAAGCTATTTTGCGTTTCTTTAGAGTCTATTTTGAGTCTCTTCTGGTTCTCGTTTTGTTTCTTTTGAGCCTTTTTGTGTCTTTTTTGATTATTTTTTGAGTCTTTTTTTAATCTCTTTCGAAACTCTTTTGAGTTTCTGTTGAGTTTCTTTTGGGTTTCTTTTGAAATTCTTCTGAAACTTTTTTGAGCTTCTTTTGAGTCTCTTTTCAGTCTCTTTTGAGTCTCTTTTCAGTCTCTTTTGAGTCTCTTTTGTATCTCTTTTGAGTCTCTATGTTTCTCTTTTTGATACCCTTTTAAGTCTCTTTTGGGTTTCCATAAGTCTCTTTTAAGTCTCTTTTTGGTTTCTTTTAAGTCTCTTTTAAGTCTTTTTGCAGTTTCTTTAGAATCCTTTCAATGTTGTTTTGTTTTTTTTGGAAAATCCTGGATTTTGTCCGTATTTTATTTCTTTCTCTTTTGAGTCACTTCTGGTTCTCGTTTTCTTTCTTTTGAGACATTTTAGAGCCTTTTTGAGTTTTTTAATTAGTTTTTGAGTCTCTTCTTATTCTTTTCGAATCTATTTTGAGTATCTGTTGAGTGTCTTTAGATTCTCTTTTAAAATTCTTTTGAGACTTTTTTGAGCTTCCTTTGAATCTCTTTTCAGTCTCTTTTGAGTTTATTTTGTATCTCTTTTGAGTCTCTATGTTTCTCTTTTTGAAACCCTTTTAAGTCTCTCTTGGGTTTCCATAAGTCTCTTTTAAGTTTCTTTTAAGTCTCTGTTAAGTCTACTTAAAAAAATATGGAAGTGCTCCATAGTGTAGCGTCTCAAAGAATCAAGATGAATTTTATTTTTAAAAAAAGTTATATTTAAAAGTAATAAAAAAATCTTTCTATAATTGAAAAAAAAATAATCATCTTAGCAAGCGACTATTTCAATCTATCGATTCCTGCTAATAGTTCTTAATCTAAACATGAAAGTTTGTTTTCTCGAAATAAAAATTTGTTTTTGCAACTTTGTCTTATTTTTGAAGTCTTATGATCCATGGGTTATAGTGTAGTTTTCTGACGATCGGTCCTCTCAATCAATATTATAGACTGTTTAAATTCTGCAGTTCACTATATGGTTTTTTTTTTTAACTAAAAGGAGGATATTTCCAACTTACTTTTTTGTAACCATCTGACTTCATTGAATATGTGATTTTGTTTCTCAGGTCGAGCTTAAGGCTTCTCAAGCTTAACCAGTAGATCCAATCTGGTAGTTGAATCCATTATTTGATGAGACTACCAAAAAAGGACTAGGATTGATGTCCATGTCGATAACTTTTAGAGCAAAAATAGGCAGTGTCAATCAATGTGCCTAATATTACGGTTCATGATCAGTTTGACCGATCTGAAGTCCTTTCAAGAACATGCGGTAGTTTCAATCCGATGTTAAATTACCAAAATTTGGCAGTCTCTATCTCAGAAACGACTGAACAATATTCTACAAATTTCGCATTTTTAACTATAGAAGTGGCTATAACACTGTACTGTAACGATTACCCAATTATCTCAATACGAAGCAGTTCTCTCAATTCGCATTCGATTTCAGAAATAACGTTCGGAATACGACAGGCTTTCAAATATTCGGCAATCTCAATTGACTAAGCCGTTGCACTATGGGGATGTTCTATACAATGAGGTGGCAAAAAGTATTATTTGGCGTTTTGGACTCTTTTGTAAATGTTGAATTTTTGGTATGAAACATACTCTTTTCGCACATTGCAGATAAAAAAAATACGAGATATCTCGTTTTTTTTTGCGAGACGCGAGTGCGCGTCACTGAGAAGCATAACTCAAATTTGATACATTTTATCTAGAAACTTTATTCTACATAATCGTGTACAACACTTTCGATAATTGAAAAAAAATAAATTTGAAAAATTAGGTTCTATCGTTTCAGGCATAGAAACTGCCAAATTTAGTTGATTTTGGGCTTTCCTACAAAAATTGTATAATTTTAAAGTAAGAGGATTGGTGTTATTTTCAACCCTACTTTCTATTTACGTTAAAAGCCGCTTTTGGACTAATTTATAATTAAATGATTAATATCATCAAAACATAAAACTCAAGAGCAAAATGTGTCAAAGGATTGATGAATCAGGAAAATAAATGCCTTGACAAAATGAAACATACTCATTAATGGGTAAAAATTACCCATTAGCATTATTTTACCAGTTTCTTTTTACTCTAACTCTAAAAACGGTGTTTTAAGGTGCATGGAAACTCTTTCATTGTACTTTTAGGATTCAAAACTAGGTCTCACAAATTGATTGCGGGAATTTCGTTTAACTAGGCTTAAAAGTTTTTGATTTCTGAGAAAATTGTTCATTTACCCATTTTTATCATAGTTAAATTTAGTTTGTAAAAATTTTGAAAAATCAAAATGAATGTTTTTAATCTAAGCTTTCATATGATGTACTTTATATTAAACAAAAATGTGTTCCATAGAAAGATACGTAATATATTTTTCATTTTTCACCAAATGAATTTATCAATTTTTGCAAAGCCCGATGTGTTTGGTGCGTTCAGTATCCAAGAGAATGAATTGAAAAATAAGGGATATCTTAGTCAAATATAAGGCTATAAACTAGTAAACATAAAGTTAAATAAAGTTCAGTTTTTTTTGCCGTCTCAAAACCATAGTGCGTTGAACATTCTGCAGACAAAATCGCAAAAGCGGCAAACCCAATTAAAAAACAAATCAACACAAAGGAGTTACCTCAATCTGCCATAGAACAAACGTCCAGAACCTCGCCTATCAACATTTTGATATTGTTTTTTTTAGGCAAATGAGCTATAAACCTACAGTTGTATGTCTGACAGAACGGTCAAACCTTTCTATTTTGGGTGGTCATCTCAATCCGCTGCCCAAAAAAATACTCTTAAGAACTTTCTTTTCAAAACATTACATATATTTATAACAGAGAAACATAACCTTAGGGTCGAATAAATCGATGATTCCGTTCAATTCTTAGCTTAAAATATTTCCAAGTGCTCTAAAACACAAGCGGTAGTTTCAATTGTGGTCTGTATTGAATATTCTTCAAAAAAAAAACAACCTCAGCACCAATGTGATTTGGCCAAAGCAGAAATTTAAAATAAAGCAAAAAAACATAAGTGGGGATTGGTTTATTCGTCTGACTACTTCTAATTGCAAGCGGAAGTCTCAGTTCCCTGTCGTTTTAGTCAAGTTTATGTTAACATTTGTTCAAAATTAGCTGTATGAGGATTGATTGTTCAATGACCATCAGTTGTCTAAAATGTGCCTTGAACAGCGGCCCTGTTTCAACGATTAGGAGAGTAGCACTCCCAATTCACTCGACAGAGGTTGCATCACTGTATTTAAGTTCGAATTCTGATTGAAACATTTGCGTCATTCTAATAGATATGTTTATTTAAGGCACATTTAAAAACTAGCATTCTTCGTCGATTTGCAAACAGTCCTCTCAATCCATTATTCCATCCAGTATTCTTTTGGACCGTAGTCACAACTCTATATCATTGTTGATTGTTATCGTTTCAAACAAAAACACAAAGATGGTGCTATTTCTGTGACAGCTTGCATTCTGGCATCGCAGCAATAACGGATATATTATATTTTTTTCATTTCTGTCATTTGTGTCTTTTTGATTATTTTTTGTTAGTTTTGTCATTTGATTTTTTTTTTTTGACATTTTTGTGGTTTTTAAATTTTTTTTTATGAACTTTTTTTTTTGCTTTAAAACTTTCGCCATTTTTGTCATTTATTTCGTTTTTGTCATTTATGTCATTTCTGTCATTTTTGAAAGTTTTGTCATTTTGTCGTTTTAGTAATATTTGTAATTGTTGTTAGTTTTGTCACTTTGATCAGTTTTTTCTTTTTTGTCATTTTTGTCATTTTTGTCATTTTTGTCATTTTTGTCATTTTTGTCATTTTTGTCATTTTTGTCATTTTTGTCATTTTTGTCATTTTTGTCATTTTTGTCATTTTTGTCAATTTTGTCATTTTTTTCATTTTTGTTATTTTTATTGTAAATTATTGTCATTTGTTTAATCATTTGTGCAATTTTTGTCATTTTTGCTATTTTGATTATTTTTGTCATTTTTTGCCTTTTTTGTAATTTTTTGATAGTTTTTTCATGCGTTTTATATATGCTTACATTCATAGAGTATTCACTTTCTCCGGCATTCGATAACAGCGCGGACATCTTCCGTTAGATCTCTTCGAGAGCCGGCCTCAGAAACTCCATTGAACGACCAAGCAATCGGTAGTACCCTCGATCTCTGGAAAGCCGATTTGACCTAAACTAAATGGATGAATTGACGTGTGTATGAGCTTGACTGGGCACCCCGTGAAATTCACATAAAGCAACATCAATCGATCAAGGGCGACTCAAAAAGCGGTGCCGAATTATTTTTCTCATACATGAAGTTCACGAGGAGAAGCATGGTTGAAGATTATCCGAAATCGATGGTTTCTTTTCCCTAACCTTTCACCCACTTTAAGAGGGCTTTCTCCAGCCTAAGTGTATTTTGCCGAAGCTATTGATGGCGCTTAGCTGCTGACAGACAGCCGGACAGACTTCGAACGAGTGGGCGGAGTCGTTTTGACAACACCGGGTATTAGTTCCGGTGAAGATTGATTCCGGCATGAGTTCGAGTTGTTAGTTTTCAAGGATTTATTGAGAAAATAATTACGTCAAAATTTGATCAAGTGTAACAACATTCTGAATTGAATATTCTACTTCACAAGTGGAAATCTACCCAAGGGAATTTTGTCATGTAGTTCTCAGATGCTGCCCAGAGAGTCAGCTGCAGTTGCATATTTAATAATCATTATTCATACAAGTTTAAACAATTTATGTTGAGATATATAGAAGGAGAAAAAAAACCCTAGGCAAAACCACACAAAGATGCTCTCCTTGTGATCGCAATTCAGCAGCCAGACAGCATCATCCACCAGCAATTCCCATCGGAAGCTGTAGCTCGTAAAACCATTTGCTAGCCGGTAGCAAACAACATTGGTCTGATGGTGGTAAACTATGGCACTTTTGGAAGAGCAATCTCATAAAAGTAGGAAAAACCTCTCCTCACCAAGAGTAAGTTGGGGGGCAAGAGCTCAGGGGAAGGTTTTCTTTTGTTTTACATTTTTTTCCATCTTATGAGACTCGAGATGAGCCAAACATCTCGGTCTCGTCTTGAGGAAACAACAGAAGAAGAAAAAACCGTAAGAGCGAAACAAGAATGATACGCTTATGCAAAATTTCTTCCTCAACACCACATCACCAGGAACAGATCCCGCGAATCCCTCCAAGGGGAAGGTGGCTGAATCGGATATCGGGATAAGCGCATATGCTGAATGCCACGGAAAGCTCCCGGGGCAGCAGCAAACTGCACATACGATATGCATTTTGCATTGTATTTACTAAAGTTACATGGATCCTACGAGGGTGCGCACATACCAGAGCATATCGCGAGTAAAAAAAAAGAAAAAATGGCAACGTAAACACAGATCCTGAGACTTGTCCATGGTAAGAGAAGATCCCCCTTTCTTATCTGGGTATATTTTCCTATAAGGGTGACATTTTTTTAACTTTTTAACAAACTTCTTAATCATTTAACTACAAAATAATAGTTAACTGAAACATTAAAAATATAACATTTCGGCAACTTTGAACCTCTTAAAGAAATCAGTCACCCTAGTAAAAATTCCACAACAACAATAACGAACAAAAAACCGGGCGTGTGGCTCTGGCTTCCGCAAGCTGTAATAACAGCAACAAAATCAGAAAAAGCGAAAAAAACCCGAACGCGAAACTTTCCCACGATCTGGAATCCGCAGCCAGCGAGGATTCGAACCAGAAATTCCAGCCCGTTGAAATCGATTCCCCTTCGTTTGCGTTTAGAGGGAGCTGAACAATACTTTTTTGACAACGACTTAAAATAATTATGTCATTTTAATCAACTTTGTAATTTTTTTAATAATTCTAAGTTACGTAATTTTTGTCAATTAAGTCATTGTTGCCAATTTTTTCTTAAAAAAAAGTTTGTCATTTTTGTCATTTTGGCTACTTTTGTATTTTATTTTTTGATAATTTTGACATTTTATGACAATTTTGTCATTTTTGTCATTTATGCCATTTATGTCATTTTTGTCATTTAGGCCATTTTGGTCATTTTTGTCATTTATGTTATTTTTGTCATATTTGTCATTTTTGTCATTTATGTCATTTATGACATTTTTGCCATTAATGTCATTTTGGCTATTCGGCCATTTTGGCCATTTTTGTAATTTTTGTCATTGTTGCCAATTTTTGTCATTTTTGTCATTTTTGTAATTCTTCTAATTTTTGTTATTTTTGACATTTTTGTCATTTTTGTCATTTTTGTCATTTTTGTTATTTTTGTCATATTTGTCATTTTTGTCATTTTATTAATTTTTATTTCATTTTGTCCATTTTGTAATTTTTGTCATTTTTATCATTGTTGTCATTTTTGTTATTTTTGTCATTTTTGTCATTTTTGTCATTTTTATCATTGATGTCATTTTTGCCATTTTTGTCATTGTTGTAATTTTTGTGAATTCATGTCATTTTTGTCATTTTCGTCATTTTTGACATTTATGGCATTTTTGTCATTTTTGTCATTTTTAATATTTTTGTCATTTTTGTCATTTTTGTCATTTTTGTCATTTTTGTCATTTTTGTTATTTTTGTCATTTTAGTAATTTTTGTCATATTTGTCATTTTTGTCATTTTTGTCATTCTTGTCATTTTTGTCATTTTTGTCATTTTTGTCATTTTTGTCATTTTTGTCATTTTTGCCATTTTTGTCATTTTTGTAATTTTGTCATTTTTGTCATTTTTATAATTTTTGTCATTTTTGTCATTTTTGTCATTTTTGTCATTTTTGTCATTTTTGTCATTTTTGCCATTTTTGCCATTTTTACCATTTTTGTCATTTTTGTCATTTTTGTCATTTCTGTCATTTTTGTCATTTTTGTCATTTTCGTCATTTTCGTCATTTTTGTCATTTTGTCATTTTTGTCATTTTTGTCATTTTTGTCATTTTTGTCATTTTTGTCATTTTTGTCATTTTTGTCATTTTTGTCATTTTTGTCATTTTTGTCATTTTTGTCATTTTTGTCATTTTTGTCATTTTTGTCATTTTTGTCATTTTCGTCATTTTTGACATTTTTGTCATTTTTGTCATTTTTGTCAATTTTTGTCATTTTTTGTCATTTTTGTCATTTTTGTCATTTTTGTCATTTTTGTCATTTTTGTCATTTTTGTCATTTTTTGTCATTTTTGTCATTTTTGTCATTTTTGTCATTTTTGTCATTTTTGTCATTTTTGTCATTTTTGTCATTTTTGACAGTTTTGTCGTTTCTGTCAGTTTTATTATTTTTGTTGATTTGGCATTCTTGTTATTTTTGTCATATTTGTCAATTTTGTCATTTTTGTCATGCTTTTTATTTTTAATATGTGTGTCATTTTTGTCATGCTTGTCATTTTTGATCATTTTTGTCATTTTTGTCATTTCTGTCAATTTTGTCTTTTTCATTATTTTTGTGAATTTTTTTTGCAATTTTTGTCATTTTTATCCTTTCTCTCATTTTTGTTAATTTTTATTTTGGTCGTTTCAGGCATGTTTGTGATTTTTGTCTTTTTTTGCAATTTTCGCCATTTTTGTTATTGTTGTAAATTTGTCATTGTTGTAATTTATGTCATTGTTGTAAGTTTTGTCAGTTATGTCATTTTTGTCATTTTTTGTCATTTTTGTCATTTTTGTCATTTTTGTCATTTTTGTCATTTTTGACAGTTTTGTCGTTTCTGTCAGTTTTATCATTTTTTTTGATTTGGCATTCTTGACATTTTTGTCATATTTGTCACTTTTGTAAATTTTTTTCATTTTTGTCACGCTTTTTATTTTTAATATTTGTGTCATTTTTGTCATTTTTGTCATTTTTCGTCGTTTTTTGTCATTTTATGATATTTTTGTTATTTTTGTCATTTCTGTCAATTTTCATTATTTTTGTGAATTTTTTTGCAATTTTTGTCATTTTACTCATTTTTGTAAATTTTTATTTTTGTCGTTTCAGGCATTTTTGTGATTTTTGTCATTTTTTGCAATTATTGCCATTTTTGTATTGTTACAATTTTCGTCATTGTTGTAATTTTTGTCATTTTTGTTCCTTATGTCATTTCGGCTATTTCGGCCGTTTTGGCCATTTCTGTTATTTTTGTCATTGTGTCATTTTTGTCTTTTTCTGTCTTTTTTTGTCATTTTTGTCGTTTTTGTAATTTTTGTCATTTTTCCATTTTTGCCATTTTTGCCTTTTTTGTCATTTTTGTCATTTTAGTCATTTTTGTAATTTTTGTCATTTTTACAATTTTTGTTATATTTGTCATTTTTTTTATTCGGTCACTTTGTCGTTTGTGTCTTTTTATTATTTTTGTCAACAACAAAAAGTATTCGTTATTTTTTAATTTTTCTTTTTTGAGTTTTTACTTTTTGTCATTCTTGTCTTTTTGGTAATTTTTGTAATCAGTGTCTTTTTGTTTTTTTCATTTTTTGTCATTTTGTCATTTTTTTTTTAAATTATTATGAGTTTTTTTTATTTTTTGGTAATCTTTGTTATTTTTGTCATGTTTAAAAATTTTTTAATTTTTGTTATTTGTGTCTTTTTATATTTTTAGTCTTTTTGTAAATATTGTAGGTTTTCTTCTTCTTCTTCTTCTTCTTCTTACATCAACATGGCCAAAACGTGTAGGCATCCTGGAAAATGGGAGACTTGCGTCTATCATTTTTCTTTTCAGCGTATTACCTGTTACATATTCCTATGCATTGCAGATATTACTACGGCCAGGCCAACCATGTGACGAAAACCGCAAAAGATACGGGATACAGGGGCGGAATGAAGCGTGGAGATCCCTACCAAACGCTTCATATGATATTTTGAATATGGAAAGACCTAAATATGAATTTTTGTCATTTGGGAAATTGTATATGGAATAACCTAAAATTAACTAAGTAAATTGAAAATATAAACATGCAATCTACTTGTAAGTACTTAAAGTATAGAACGAGCTCACCAATTTCGTTGATAGGTACAGGAATTACATAAATTCTGAAAATATGGTATGTTTCACGCTATGGAATTCCATGTTGCGGGTACTCAGCATCAAGTTGTTTGATTATCAGGCACTTTTTTACGATCAAAGCAACCCAGAAAAAATCGATGAAAGCACATTCGCTAACTATTTTCTGCTTTTATCATCACAAACAAAATGTTTCTGATAATTAGTTTGAAGTTTAAAAAGTTAATTTTCACTACAATTTACAATTTCTAATATGTATGCAGCTACATACTTTTGACACATCAGTTTATCTAACGAAATTTATCCTTTTCCGGCGAATAAGCGTTGCTATTTAACGAACAAAAGGCACTTCCGGCTACTCACTTACAACTCCTAGGGCATTGGTGCCCATTCAATTTTCTTGTAGTGTAATTATTAAAGTTTAAATTTATTCACCACTTGAAAATTAAATTTTTTTCGGACTCCGGGTTAGCCCAGATATTTGAAACAAAATTTAAGAACAATCAAACCAACAAACACTTTGCACTAAATGTGCAAAAACTTAGTCCCAGCCCATTTCTTACACCAAAAGTTTTTGATCAGGCGAACCATTATTGGTACACTAACCACCGTTATCGAGTCGAAATTTGTGAGATCTATAAGTGGTTACATCTCAGCGACATTATGAGACAACTTGTTCGTAGACTTCGTTTAGTTTTAGGGAAGAAACAATTTAAAATTCAGGATATCCATGAACCGAACTTCAATTGCACAGGAAAAACACTATTCACACCACAAGCACTAGCAATCAACCCACAGGCCCGTTCCAAACACTTCCGGTGATCAGTGTTTCAGTAGACATCCGGTCACTCTTACAATGGAATAAATTTTCGAACAATTAATCAAACGTTTTCCATTAAAAACAATGAAATCAGAGAAAATTTTCACGGACCCGATAAAAAAAACACGTGCGTTGCCATCCAGACAACGCCTACTCTTTTGTAAATATTGTAGGTTTTCATAAATTTTTTTACGAGTTTTTAATTTTTAGTCCCTTGTGGTCATTTTTCTTATTTTTATTTTCTTCTTGAGATCATTTTTAGGATTCCTTTCAAATATTTTTAGTTTTTTGTCAGTTTTTAATTAAATGTCATCTTCATTTTCCTGTTTTTTTTTTCAATGTTGTTTTTTATCATTTTTGTCTTAAGCTTAGGCTTATTGATTTTTTTTTTGCTTAGTTTATGTCATTATTGAATTTATTGTTCAATTCCAATCCTATTTTGTCCCATTGTTTGTATTTTTGCCTCATGTTTAACCTTTTTCTGCGCGTCACTTTCCAATTTTTAAACCTCATTTAAGCCTTTTTTAGCTTGATTTTTCCTAGTTTTGCCTCATTCGAAATTCATTTTGGTCCTCAATTTTTCACCTATTTGAATCATGTTTGATATTTCTGGTACTTTTTTTTAGTTTTTGGTACCATTCTGGTATGTTTTTCGTGTCAATGTGATTATATTTTGGAGTCATTTTGGTTTAATTTTGACCTCATTTTTGTCAGCCACTTTCTATTTTTGAGCCTCATTTATGCCACAAGTGTGCCTTTTTTAGCTTGATTTTAGCTAGTTTTTGCCTCATTCGTAACTCAGCTTTGCCTTTTGTTGTCTACTAATTTTTTTTTCGTTTTTGGTGTCAATCTAGTATATTTGTGATGTCATTTTGATGCAATTTTAAATAAATTTTGGAATTTAATTTTTTTCAGTCTGGTCAGTTTAGTCAAAGTTATTTTTATCAAAACAATATTAAAATATTGGCGCCATCTGGTGTCTAATGTGAACATTTTGTGTTTTGTTTTGAAAATAAAGGCATTATTTTATTGGCATATTGATTTTATGTCATAGTTATTTGGTTTGATTCCCAATTTGAAACTTTCCGATATCTAAGAAGAAAGCGTCAATTTGAAAAGTTTTGCAGTCTATTCGAAAGATATTGGGCAAAAACGTGTATTTATTGATAACAGCGTGAGCTAACTGAATTGTTCGTAAATCTATTATTGAAGATTGATTGATGGCTTTGAGGGAATCAAAATATTTCCAATTCTTCTAAATGCAGTTTCAGTGCAGAAAAACTTGATCACTCCAGCTCACACAAGATCCATCATCACGCTCCGAATAACGGTGATCGCCTTAAAAAGCTTCGGAGCTAATATGATACAAGATGGGCTTACTTGAGAGTTTTGTTTTGAAATCCCTCCTCAATCAATAGCACAACACGAGGGATTGAAGACCAGGTCATTAGGAGCTCAATTAGCCACGATTCGCTTTCTAATATCAGTCAGCGCACCAGATTGTTCCCAACGTTCGCGTTGCTGCGTTTCTGGTTCCGACTCAAGCTTGAAGGGAAAAAAGTATCCCAGAAGGTCCCTTCCTTTAAGAAGAAGGGATCGCCGGAAAAAAAATCACAATATTCCCATGAACTGAAACCGATCCCTGCCACCCTGATGATGGAGGCTTACTTAAGCCCAATGAGGGCGCAGCAAAATGGTAGCAGTTCCAATTCCATTCTATTTTCATTACCTTCCATAATGTGGGGGCCTGAGACTGGAAGGGAGAAAAAAACAGCAACAGAAACCCGCCGTGTAGGTAAATCTCTGCCCAAGCTGCCCGGTCCAATAACTGCAATCATTTAGCCAGGGAACTCGATCCGGGCGATCCAGTTCAAAACTCCCGAAAGGCTGAATGGGCCCTGGAAGGGGGGATGGATACCTGATGGGAATTACAGCTTCGCGTCTTATGTGTATATATGTTTTTAAACTTTAGTCACGACTAAGCTGTAAGCCGGTCATTCTCGGGTAGATGGTCAGTCGAGAGTTGGTCAACAAACTCACAAACTGGCCCGGTCTTGTGAATTTTACACTGAGAACGCGGGAATTGTGGAACAATTATAACAGGAAGCCGCGCTGCTGTTGTTACATCTAGAGCAGGTTTGCGGTTTAAAAGATTTTGAATGTTTAAACACATTCGGACCGAACGAAAACCTCCGAAACATGTTGACAAAATTTATCGAGGAAGCCAAATCACGTGGAGATTTCCCAAACGATAATCTCTGAGAAACAATTCAAACTGTTTACATATTTTATGTTCCGATCCGGACGGAACAAAAGCAATCAAAATGAAAGAAAGCACATTTTTACACTGAACCAGCCAAAGAGCCGAACCGGCAGCCAGCAGTGAACGATGAGAAAATTGTATGCTTCAGGAAATAATTCATGACCTGTGTGCCACCACCCCATCGTCTTCGTCGTCGTCGTCCTTATTCGGATCGCGGATCGCGAATAACAACTTCTGCGAGGGGGTCTGAGCAAATGGAATCGCGACACCCGCCGCGCCAACCCTAACCCAAACTGGCCGCTCAACTCTCAGAGAAACAATATAAAAAGATTTCATAAAATATTGTACTTAATCTTTTTACAATATTTATACAGCGCGCTCGGTGTCCCACCTTTTCGTAGTGGATCCTTTCCTCACCTTTGGCTCAGAAGAAAGAAAACCAATCGAATGGGAATCATTCTGGCCCTCCATTCTCTCCAGCACAGCCCTGAGTAATCCATTTTAAAGTACCCTTGTTCTTTGAAAAAAGAGAGAATCGAGAGAAAAAAAAACTCTTCGCCTAGATTGCACTCGGAATAGACGAAACAAGAGGAACGATCCTGACGAAATAGTAAAAAAAAAAAAACCCCCATCGAAAGAAACACATAAAACCAGTGAGTACAATTTACTTTCCGAAGAAACATAAATTTTCACCACCAGCCAGCCCCTCGTCCTTCTACCTTCTTTCCATGGAAATACGTACGCGTGGAGTTGGCCGCCTTGCTGCTTTATGATATTACAACAGTTGCTTGCGCGATTCAACGTATTCCTACTACAGGAACTAGGAATAGGGGTGTGGTACCTCAGGCCCAAGGAGTAAGGGGGGATGAATTTCCCATAATTTTCCCGAACCTGAAAGCTCTCACCATTCTTCTTCCGGTTGCAACACTTGCGCTCGAGAAAAGGTGGAACACAAGCAAAGAAAAACACAGCTATGACTACGAGAAGTTGTTCTTAGAGAAACTGAGACTGAACTTTTCTGAAAGGAAAATAGAAAACAAAATTTACCGCCTTTGAATAGTGCCAGAATCGCCAGCAAATGGTCAAAGTTTGCGTCTGTAATAAAATCATTTATAAGTAGTTACGAAATTTAACCCAAAAAAAAAAAATTCTGCATCATCAAAGTATCGTTAACTGAATTCCAACTGATTTTTTGTTTTTCTTCAAAACGATATCAAAGTTAAAATCATAACACCCGAATCACACAGAAAAAAAATCGATATTTTCATAAAAGAGACAATAATTCCAAAAATAAAACAAACATGAACCAAAATTAAGCTGAAAATGACGAAATTAAACAAAAATAAGATCAAAGTGAGATAAAGTTAAGATGCAAGAAAAGATAAAAAAGAAAATCCACTAGAGCCATCCACTAGAGAGAAGCCAACAGTCATCAATTAGTGAGCCATGACTCTTCTTATCCCAAAGGAGGACAACTAAAGGTTGCGCTATTTTTGTAACTGGCAACCCTCAAGAAAGAAAATCTAGAAAAATACAAAAAATAATCGAAAATAAGGCCAAAGCCAGAAAGAAATAAGACCTAAATACGGAAACATTTATTTAGGCCGCAGCTCGGCATATTCGGACAAAATTGGAAAAAACTGGAATAGACAAAAAGACAAACATAAAGAAAATAATCAAATTAACAAGGAAACAATATTTCCAGGATCAAAATCATGTTGAAAATTAAACAACTTACGACAAAAAAAGGAAAGAAAATAAAGGAGAAATAGAGGCAAAATTTAGTAAGAAAGCAAAAAAAATCACTATAATAACAACAAACATGAGAGAGAAACGAAAAAAAATTTAATAAAACATTAGGCAAATGATATTGAAATTTGATAAAATTTAAACAATGACCCAGAAAGTCAAAATGTCAGAAAAAAACATAAATGATAATAAATGATAGGAAAAAAGGAGGCACACATAAAATAAAAAGACGAACATAAGACATAATTAAAACAACGATGATAAAATAAATAAAACAAAAACCAGATGCCATGCGATCCGTAAAAAAAAAATTAAAATAAAATAAAACTGTGACAAAAATGAAACAACAATCTGACAAAAATGTAGGAAAAAATACCGTTATCTGCAACCAATTTGACCCAGAAATAAGATCATAATAAGAAATGAGGGAGACAAGAATGTGGAAAATAGAACAATACCAAATTGGAGGAAAAGAAAAAGAAGTTAAAAATTTCAATAATTTTAGGAAAGACAATAAAGGGAAAAAGACCAAAAATTATAAAAATCACAAAAAAGACAAAAATAATATTAAAAACTAAAGTAACAAAAACTAAAATATAAAAATAAGCATTGAAGAATAACAAACATTATTAAAAAGACACAAATGACGAAATGACAAGAAATGGCAAAAACTGTAAGAAAAATGACAAAAATAACGAAAATGAAAAAAATGTGAAAGAACAATTACCTAATTAAAAAAATGTTGCAAAAAATGCTAAAAATGTCAAAAATCGCAAAAAAACACAAAAATAAAAATGAACCCTATTGCAAAAAATGGCATGAATGAAAAAAAAATCATCGTCATTTATTTTCCTCAGATGACAAAAATGAGAAACATGATAAAAAAGACACAAATAACAAAAATTACAAAAAAAATTAAAGGACAAAAATGACAAGAAAAAATAACAAAAAAACGAAGATGACCAAAAATAACTTAAAATGACATAAATGACAAAATAATAAAAAAGACAACAAAAAAAATTACAAAAAAACCAAAATGACAAAAACCCCTAATGACAAAACTGACAAAAAATACAATAATTATAAAAATGACGAAATGACCAAAATTACAAAATATGAAATAACATAAAATAAAATGACAAAATGACAAAAATGAAAGAAACTACAAAAATTGCAAAAATGACAAAAAATTTAAAAATTTAAAAAAAATTACAAAAATGGAAAAAAATAACAAAAATGATAAAAAATTACACAAATATAAAAAATGACAAAAATGACAACAGTGACAAAAATGTAAAAAGTGACAAAAATGACAGAAATGACAAAATTACCAAAAATGAAAAAAAGAAAAAATGACAAAAATGACAAAAATGACAAAAAAATTTAAAAATAAAAAGACAAAAAAAATGATAAAAAAGACACAAATGCCAAAAATTACAAAAAAAATTAAAGGAGAAAAATGACAAAAAAATTACAAAAAAACGAAGATGATCAAAAATAACTTAAAATGACATAAATAACAAAATAATAAAAAAGACAAAAAATACAAAAATGAAAAAAAAAAACCAAAATGAAAAAGACCCACAAATGACAAAACTGACAAAAAATACTATAATTATAAAAATGACAAAATTACAAAATACGAAATAACATAAAATAAAATGACAAAATGACAAAAATGAAGGAAACTACAAAAATGGCAAAAATGACTAAAAATTAAAAATTTAAAAAAAATTACAAAAATGGAAAAAATGACAAAAAATGACAAAAAATGACACAAATATCAAAAATGACAAAAATGACAACAGTGACAAAAATGTAAAAAGTGACAAAAATGACAGAAATGACAAAATTACCAAAAATGAAAAAATGTTATAAATGACAAAAATTACAAAAAATTTTAAAAATAAAAATACATAAAATGACAAAAATGGCAAAATTGATAAAAATTACAAAAATGACAAAGATGACAATAATGACATAAATGACACAAATATCAAAACTGAAAAAAAAATTAAAAAAATGACAAAAACGACAAAAATGACAATAGTTAATAATATGTCAAAAGTGACAAAAATGACAGAAATGACCAAATTAACAAAAATGATAAAATGACAAAACGAACTAAAATGGCAAAAACTAAAAGGACTAAAAGGAAAAAAATAATGACAAAAATGACAAAGTTGACAAAAATGAATGTAATGACAAAAATTACAAAACTATCAAAAATGAAATGGCATAAATTGAAAAGTTATCAAGCAAAATTTACCTTTTTTTATAAGGAATAAGTGTTTGCGTACAAAGTTTTTGCATTTGACGTTATTTAGATACTAACAATGTTTTTATGGGAATTCTTTAGCCCTTCCCACTTTGAAAAAGGCAGAGTGTGGAACATTTCTACCAGTAAAACATTCATTTTGTCATGGAAAAAGAACTCCTAAAACTTTGAAATAGAGAAAAAATTTCAGATATTGAAAAATGTATTTAGAGATCAATTTCAATTTATTTTCCTTTTATAGCTGATGCTTATGAATTCACATTAAATAGTTGTTGCTTATGAATAAAATCTAAATTTGATTTAAATTGATGCCTTTAAAAAAACTTAAATAATTTTCTCAAATTTTATGCATTTTTGGAATGTGTAGCAAAGCACATCAGGTCAGCACATTGAAAATAAAATTGGAAAAAAAACTTAACAAAAAAAATACAACTTTAAAACTATTAAACAAAAATGAAACAATAATCCTTAAAGTTAGAAAAAAAAAACAAATTTATTAGTTCTTAGTTTATGGATTTTCACATGGGGGTCTCTGATTTGTTCCAAAATTTCTGCTATGATTTGGTTCTGGCAAGTTTTGAAGATTTTTGGCCTTTTTTAAGACCTTTTTATCAATTCTTTTTAGAAATATTCTTTATCTAAAAAATCCTAGTAAAATGTCAATGTATTTTTCAAATTAGTGATTAAAAATGACAAAAATAGAATGGATCAAAAAAACTTGCTTTCGACGAAAAAAATTTTTTTTAATTTAAAACTTAATCAATTGAAATATAAAAAACAATATTTTATTAATAAAAAAGCTACACTGAGCTAAAGTGAGTTTTTGGAGAATCTGAGACCCCCTGGCGCAAATAATAAGACAATAAAAAAAAGCCATTTTAACCACATTACGTTTACATAAAACATCTAACATAACGAAATGAAAACATTGCTTGGATTCATTTTTTTTTAATTGTAAAATATTGTTCTTTTGTTTTGAACCAATTTCAAATATTTTACCAAGTTTTTTATGCTTGGAAACTTATTTATCAGAGGCCAAAAAAGAGAGTTTTGGTAAAAGTTGAATATGGATTCAAAACTTTCTATTTCAAACACTAATTTATAATTTGCAATGTTGCCAAAAATGATCATGGTTTTTTTCAAAGGGATGCTTACCTATTTGCAAAATGAAACCGTTTGATCTTAAAAAATGAAGATCAGTTGAAACAAAAAACCATTTAAACAATGTGAAATCAGTTCGGAACTTTTAAGCACCATGAAAAAAATGTCAATTCTATAACTATTATTTATTGTGCTGTTTGTATGTTTCTTTTTTTATTCTTTTCTCTGTAGTCATTTTTATGGTTTGCCGGAGTTTTTGTCATTATCGTTCGTTTTTAATCACTGTTTTCTAACCATTATTATTTTTTATAAATTCTATCATAATTGGTGATTCTTCAAATTGTACCTTCATTGTAATGAACATTATTGATATTTATAATTGTCGTAATTTTAACAATAAACTGTTTTATCATCATTTTAGTCATAAAAGCTGATTTTAACTTAATTTTTGCTTTACTAGGTATAAATTTTTTTTCTCCTTCTTCATTGAAGTATTTTATTGCGGTTAAATTTTATTGAGTTTGATAAGCTTTGATGAGATGGAGAAATCTGAAATCTTTGTTATCTTATCTTGGTTGAAGCTAAAATTGATAGCCTTTAAGAAAGTGCGTTATTGGTTTCAACTTCTCAATTGGAACAAACCTTGTATAATGTTACTTAAAATAGTGACAGTGTTTTGAAGAGATTAATATATTTTATAGACTAACCCTTTGGGCTTAAAAAATATCTGTTGGAAAAAAATGGGAAATTTTGATTCAGTAGTCCTAAATAAATAATCAACTCTTAACTTCTAAGCACGATGGAAAAATATACATTTTGTAGTCCTGTTTATTTCCTTGCTAAAATGCTGACAAAAGTTGGATCCAGTGAAGTTATTTTTTCAGCTTCGCTGACAAGAACAACTAAACTATGCAAAAATTCTATTCAAACTTGACCCTCCTAGAGAGATTCCTTAGATCATAGCACAATCATTAGTACCCATGGTTTAGTTTCGAAATGAATCGTTTTTTTTTTCGTGGCGACCGTCAAAAAATGCAATTCATAGATGCAAGGCTGCGTAGCTTATTCGAAATGATTTTTTTTTTGGTTTTAGTAAGCTACCAACGTTTTTGGTACCTACTGTAAAAATTACCTCCAAATCGTCTCTTTTTTCAGCTGAAATAAATCTTTTATTTTTTAAAGGAAGTATGCGGGAATGATTAATTGAAGTCAATGTGGAATCTGCAGCTTCCCGCAATTATCGTCAAATTGGAGAAATCATCTTCTAATCCACAACTCCAACTCAAAGGCTAGGATTCGTGGAATTTGAATCTTTTGGAGCCTGGCGGCTCCTCCAAAAGTCGCTTTCGTTACCTGCGTGAAAATGATAAATTTGGTCCAGCTCCCGGGTTTCGGCAAAAGCCACGAGGGAGGGGCCCAGTAGCCAGAAGCTCTCAGTTATACTTTCTTGTGAACCTATACCTTTTCTGAGCTACCTCGGGATTTTTTTTTTGAGCGCCACCACACCACATCCTCTCATTAAAATTGTGTGCCTTTTTTTTTCTTGGTTCATCCAAATCAACCTCCCGCGGGACCTTCTTCAACGCAGGTCTAATATCATTATTATTAGTTATTAAATATGGTCTCTCCGTCGATTGCCCTCCGGTTATATTTTTCGAGCTTTTTGACCGTTTTCGGAGAAGGGTTCGTACAGAGTTAGGCTCTTCGCCAAACCAACGGGAGTCAAACAGACCAAAACTCAACAACAAAAAATACAAGCATGTCAAAAATCAGAGAAACATCGCGCGCGCCTTTTCTCCAAAAACATTCAAATGAATGAAAACGGCGGCCTGGCTGCCTGAATGGAAATGACAACAACACAGACAATCCCCCAGAAGGATGGATGGATGGACGGACACGAATGGTTCCTCCCGAAAAATGAACAGGGGAAAGCGGCCTCTGGAAGTTAACCGAAGGCAAAGGAAAAAAAACCGGGCCATATTTATATTAAATTGGATCAAACAATTATCTGTAATTTAGTAATTTTGTGATGTTGCCCCTTTCACGTTTCCCTCCGCGGTGTGTTCTATTTTTCGCGTCCACCCTCCTCTGCTCCCTCGACTTTTCGGTTGAGGGAAGCAACTCGTCGTTTTTCGTCCACCTTCTTCTCCTGACTGCTTCTAAACATATGACAACCTCCTGAATGGTGCTTTTCTAGAGTTGAAATCGATCCGTGGCGTGGAGTTTTTCTCTTTGTTTTGGGTGCCGTTTTTACTTTTTTTTTATCCAGGGTTGGGAAACTACAACAATGTTAACCCCCTTCACTGGTTTCGAAGAAAAAAAGTTAAAAAAAAAACTATCCAAACTCAGACCCGAATGAAGACGAGGGGGCGGAAATACACAAAACTCCCAAAAAACAAAACCTAACGGGAGGAAACGGCTTAGAAATAAGCATCATCAAAACTCGTTGGAACAAAACAACAGAAAAGTCAGCTCGGGGTTTTTGTTTGTGCTCCTTCTGTGCTGTCATTTGAGGGCCAAAATTCTCTCATATCTGAGTATGAATGAGTCTGGCGGAATCAGTTTCCACTTTTGTTATTATTATTTTTTTTTTGTGGTTGTTTTGTTTCGGAAATTGGTCTGTCCAATTTTCATCGAATGATATTTATACTTTTTTTTGGCTCGGTTCTAACAGCAACGAACACATAATAATAAAGAGTCGGCCTCTAAAAGGTTTCTAATCCCCGACAATTTGTTGTGATTAACGTTATTATTGTGGGTCCGGTTATGTTTGGCGTTTTTTTTTTCCGCTGCTCTCCACTATCATCATCATGAGACTCACTTATACGCCATTGAAACTTTTGACTGATTGTTCTCTGGCGCGGCTTTTGGGGCTCAAATGCGAATCGATGCAATAATGGCAGAGGGGATTCATTCGTTTCTGTTTGATGCTGAAGTTGTTCGACGAGGTTCTCGTTCAGTAAGTCAATTGAAGGTTATAAGTTTTCAAAATTGTTCAAGCTCTAATGCAAATTTTACTTAATAGTGACTCTCTGAGAAAGAGTCAAGAGTCAAGAGTCAAAGGTTAAGAGTCAAAAGTTTAGAGTTAAGAGTCGAAAATCAAGAATAAAGAAGGAAGAGTCAAGAGTCAAGAATTGAGAAAAGTCAAGAGTCAAGAATTAAGTCAAGTCAAAAGTGAAGAGTTAAGAATCGCGAGTCAGAAGTCAAGAGTCAAGAGTCAAAAGTCAAAAATCAAGAGTCAAGAGTCAAGAGTCAAGAGTCAAGAGTCAAGAGTCAAGAGTCAAGAGTCAAGAGTCAAGAGTCAAGAGTCAAGAGTCAAGAGTCAAGAGTCAAGAGTCAAGAGTCAAGAGTCAAGAGTCAAGAGTCGAGAGTCAAGAGTCAAGAGTCAAGAGTCAAGAGTCAAAAGTCAATTGTCAAAAGTCAAGAGTCAAGAGTCAAGAGTTAAAAGTCAAGAGACGAGAGTAAAGAGTCAAGAGTCAAGAGTCAAAAGTCAATTGTCAAAAGTCAAGAGTCAAGAGTTAAGAGTCAAGAGTCAAGAGTCAAGAGTCAAGAGTCAAGAGTCAAGAGTCAAGAGTCAAAAGTCAAGAGTCAAGAGTCAAGAGTCAAGAGTCAAGAGTCAAGAGTCAAAAGTCAAGAGTCAAGAGTCAAGAGTCAAGAGTCAAGAGTCAAGAGTCAAGAGTCAAGAGTCAAGAGTCAAGAGTCAAGAGTCAAGAGTCAAGAGTCAAGAGTCAAGAGTCAAGAGTCAAGAGTCAAGAGTCAAGAGTCAAGAGTCAAGAGTCAAGAGTCAAGAGTCAAGAGTCAAGAGTCAAGAGTCAAGAGTCAAGAGTCAAGAGTCGGGAGTCAAGAGTCAAGAGTCAAGAGTCAAGAGTCAAGAGTCAAGAGTCAAGAGTCAAGAGTCAAGAGTCAAGAGTCAAGAGTCAAGAGTCAAGAGTCAAGAGTCAAGAGTCAAGAGTCGAGAGTCAAAGTCGAGAGTCAAAAGTCAAGAGGCAAGGTCAAGAGCCAAGAGTCAAAAGTGCAGAATCAAGAGTCAAAAGCAAGAGTCAAGAGTCAAGAGTCAAAAGTCAAGAGTCAAGAGTCAAGTGTCAAGAGTCAAGAGTCAAGGGTCAAGATATAAGAGTCAAGAGTGAATATTCAAGATTCCAGAGTTAAGATTCAAAAGTCAAAAGTCAAGAGCCAAAAATCAAGAGTCAAGAGTCAAGAGTCAAGAGTCAAGAGCCAAAGTCAAGCGTCAAGAGTCAAGAGTCAAGAGTCCAAAAGTCAAGACTCTAGAGTCAAGAGTCAAGAGTCAAAATTCAAGAGTTGAGAGTCAAGAGTCAAGAGTCAAGAATCAAGAGTCAAGAGTCAAGAGTCAAGAGTCAAGAGTCAAAAGTCAAGAGTCAAGAGTCAAGAGTCAAGAGTCAAGAGTCAAGAGTCAAGAGTCAAGAGTCAAGAGTCAAAGTCAAGAGTCAAGAGTCAAGAGTCAAGAGTCAAGAATCAAGAGTCAAGAGTCAAGAGTCAAAAATCAAGAAGAAAGAAAAGTCCAGAGTCAAGAGTCAAGAGTCAAGAGTCAAGAGTCAAGAGTCAAGAATCAAGAGTCAAGAGTCAAGAGTCAAGAGTCAAGAGTCAAGAGTCAAGAGTCAAGAGTCAAGAGTCAAGAATCAAGAGTCAAGAGTCAAGAGTCGAGAGTCAAGAGTCAAGAATCAAGAGTCAAAAGTCAAGAGTCGAGAGTCAAAAGTCAAGAGTCAAGAGTCAGGAATCAAGAGTCAAGAGTCGAGAGCCAAGAGGCAAAAATCAAGAGTCAAGAGTCTAGAGCTAAGAGTTAAAATTCAGGAGTCAACAGTCAACAGTCAAAAGTAAAGAGTCTACAGTCAAGAGTCAAGAGTCAAAAGTCATGGACGAGAGTCGAGAGCCAAGAGTGAAGAGTCAATATGCAAAAATCAAGAGCCAAGAGTCAAGGTTAAGAGTTAAGAGTCAGGAGTCAAGAGTCAAGAATCAAGGGCAAGATATAAGAGTCAAGAGTGAATATTTTAGATTCCTGAGTCAAGATTCAAGAGTCAAAAGTCAAGAGCCAAAAATCAAGAGTCAAGAGTCAAGAATCAAGAGCCAAAGTCAAGCGTCGAAAGTCAAGAGTCAAAAGCCAAGAGTCAAGAGTCAAGAGTCAAGAGTCAAGAGTCAAGAGTCAAGAGTCAAGAGTCAAGAGTCAGAGTCAAGAGTTAAGAGTCAAGAGTCAAGAGTCAAGAGTCAAGAGTCAAAAGTCAAGAGTCAAGAGTCAAGAGTCAAGAGTCAAGAGTCAAGAGTCAAGAGTCAAGAGTCAAGAGTCAAGAGTCAAGAGTCAAGAGTCAAGAGTCAAGAGTCAAGAGTCAAGAGTCAAGAGTCAAGAGTCAAGAGTCAAGAGTCAAGAGTCAAGAGTCAAGAGTCAAGAGTCAAGAGTCAAGAGTCAAGAGTCAAGAGTCAAGAGTCAAGAGTCAAGGGTCAAAAGTCATGAGTGAAGAAGCAACAGGCAAGAGTCAAGAGTCAAAATTCAGAAGTCAATAGTCAAAATTCTGGAGTCAAAAGTCAAAAATCAAGAGTCAAGAATAATGTATCTAGAATCAAGAGGCAGAAGGCAAGAGGCGTAGACTTGGCTTGTGATCATCAAACTTGATCTGCATTCAGAAGAACTACCTACATGTTGTATGAAATAACGTTATAGGACAAGTATACGAAAGATTGTTCAAAGTTTTTATCTCAACTTTAAGATTTTGAAGGTTATCAATACTAGATTAAACTGATTTAAAAAGCAATCACTTAGTTTTAAAATTGTCAATCAACTCAAACATATTTCCTGATGGCGAACAATCGCAAAACATGTTCCCGATGTCAAAGTATTGCTCTGAAACAAACCGATTGAACGTCCGCAAATAACTTGTGTTCCATAATTATATGGCCGCCACTCGGCTATGCCGTCTAAAGACCTGTGGATCTCATTTATTCCGGAATGCGGCAAAACAACTGCATGGTATCGGGAACGAGCGAGAGATGACAATTGTCGGAAAGTGTTTTGCCATTTGGGTTTTTGTCAAGAAACTTATGCTTCCAACAACTGTCCGGTGCCTTGCAGGAAAATCGATCGATTGCAGAAACTGCTCACGTAGTTCACATTCTCACGCCTGGTGACACACTCGGATGTTTTCGGCCTCGCGGACCGACCTTTGAAATGGAAAGAGCACTTTAAAAAACTGCGCAACGGATAATTAACGTCACAACAGGGATCCGACATCCATCAAAATTTTAAATCATATTTTAAAGAAATTAATCGAAAATAAATAGATAAAAAAATATGATTTTTTTAAGATTTTCAGCTTTTTTACAAAGCAAAAATATTAAACTTTATCATCACCACAAGCATTGGAAGGGATTTCCACCAAATATTCCTCCAAATTTCATCTGATTCATCAGGAAGCGTTTGTTGCAATTTTGTTTCTGCAGGCGCAAACGCACAAAAATAAACCCAAAATCATCTCTCTGATGTGTTTTAAAGTGGCGGTTCTGTAATTCACCATCGCTGTGCGGTCCGACTCGATGTAATTGTTGCAAGAAACAGGTTGAATTTAGCTTGCCCTCAAAACAAGACAAGGCAAAAGAAACAACAACATCGGAAAAGATAAAACACATTATAATTTTCCCCACAATTCCGGCCCCAGCAGTTGTTGGCCGCCGTCCATCTTCCTTCTTATTTCTGTTGTCCCTTCACACAGACATGGCACACACATTTAATTGCTCGGAAATGTTTGTAATTAAAGCATTCCTTTAACCCCATTTTTTTTGCTTGCTCTGATCCCGTCAAATTCCTCGAATCGTTCGGTTTTTCGGTACAGTTCAGGGACCTCTACTCGACGACGACGATGACGAAGAAGTCGAACGCTTTTCAATCATTTTTTTTTTCCTCTGAAAACAAAGGCTGCATTGGAATCGATCAATGATATTATTTATTTCAACATAGACATATACCGAAAATATAAAACCCGAACGTATAGAAAACATTCGGAAAGCAATTTACTGGTTCTGTCTGTCTTTTCGGTCGCGTCCGTCAAGCCGATTTGATGGGTTTCCGATCCCGACTTTTTGGACAGCTCATTTATTTTGGCCCGGAAGAAATACCTACCCGATTCCGGGTGGCTTATCCGTTTTTTTTGGCCAGGTGTCGATGGGAAAGGGTGAAACGATTATCCTTGTTTGGAAATCCCCTCTTGAGTTGAGGTAAATCGGGGTGATATCTGGCTGGCTTTTCCGGTTGTTTGAAAAGGGAGGATTTTTCGTCTTTGGAAACGCTTTAAATTAAATAAAATTAAAATTGATCGTCTACTTTACAACTTCAAAGACTTTTTTACTGCTTAGTTTCCTTTATTTTTTCATTTAAAAAAATCCGTGCTTTGGATAAATGATAATAATTATATAAAGTACCTACACCCACAAAATAAAGCGGCTGGTTAAAGTTTCCATTGGCAAAATTTTCAATTGTTTTTTTCATGATTCCTTTATATTTTTCCTAGACCCGAATGACCTTCAAAGGTGAAAAGGTCTCCAATAAACATCATTATTAGGTATTAATGTTTTTCGTTAATTTATTTATTTAATTTGATTCATCATTGGAATTTTTTTCATCTGTCAATCATTTTTTTCCTTTCCTTTTTGCGTTAGTTTTATAGTGTACTTATTCTAGATTTTATTTTCTTAAATTGATTGAAAAATATATTATAAATTTTTTCTTTAATAGTGTTGAGCTTTCTTCTATTTTTACATGTTTTCTTATTTCATCATGTTTTTAAATTTAAAAAAAATCTCATTTTTTACTTAATTTTATTCCTATAGGAAAGAAATCATCGTGAATTTTTTCCTTTCATTTTTTTATTTGAAAAATGAAATCAAATAATTGAGAGTCCAAAAGTGCCAAGCGAAATTTTCATGTCTAAACCGAAAATTTCCAATTCTTAATCAAATTATGAATAACGAAAGTGATTCCAGAGTAACGATATCGACTCAGAACTTTTAAACCAAAACCTCTATTTTTTTCTTTTTTTTATAGGAATTTAATCCATTAAGGTCATTCTTCCTCGATAACCAAAACTTCGAAATCTTATCCAAGGTCCACAATTCTACTACAGTTTTTTTTTTAATTTTCACACTTGTTGATAGAAATTTAGTACCGAATACCGAATTTGAACAAGATTAGACAATGCTTGCCAGATTGCCCAGATATTAGCAAAAAAGTTTCACTTTATTTCAAAATCAAACAGATATTCAAAATGAGTTATTAGAATAAGATATTTTGCGTTCGAGAAATTTTTAATCAAAATTAACATTAACGATGTTTTGGAAGCTTAAAGCATGATTTAAAATAGAATGAGGCGATTCGATGAAAACAATTTTTTTAAAGGTTTTTCTTCACAATTTTATTTAATAGTTTTGATACTGGCGGATCTTGGGGAAAATAGCCGGAATTTGCACACGATACTTGCGAAAAATATATCTGGTAAGCTTAGGTTAGAATCCTTCCGAATGTTGTGGTTCGGCATTTGATTATAAACTTTAAAATCTGGTGTGATCGGATTTTTGTTCTTGAATTTTGATGAATCATCATTGGGACAAAGACCTGATTTTAAATTTCGTTTTGCATTTCAAACATTAAATAGATGCATTTTTCATATTTAAAACAAAATCGGAATAGAAAAAAAGCATTTAAAATTAGAAAACATTTTCAAAATTTGGACCAAAAACATATTTAATTTTTCTGTAGAATTGGAACTAGGGAAAATTTCACAATGGAGATCTAGAGTAGAATTGAAATATGAATGAAACAGTTTTATCATCCGCAATTTTCATATAAATTCACTAGTTGAATTTGGAATGAATAGTTGAAAACAGAATTAATATTGATAGTCGGAAATTCAGAATTTGTTTTTTTAGGTTCATAATAAATAGGTATAATAATCGGAGACACAAGAATCTTTTTTCAAATCAATAATTCAGATTCGGAATTGAAATTAGAAATTCAGACTTCGATTTAAGTCGAAGTGATGTAATATAATCAAGATGAATATATATTTATTTGAGAATTTCAATCAAAATTCAAATTGCAGGAGATCACAGTTTCATATTTAACTTCAATCAGTCAGTTTGAAAAAAAAAATAAAAAAAATATATTTTTATAAAACTTCGAAATAAGTCTAAATTAAATTTTATATTTGTAGTTCCTTTTGGTATTTTTTTCAAACTGACTCTGATTGAATTGAAAATTTGCCTAATAAAGTAAGTAAGTAAGTAAGTAAGTAAGTAAGTAAGTAAGTAAGTAAGTAAGTAAGTAAGTAAGTAAGTAAGTAAGTAAGTAAGTAAGTAAGTAAGTAAGTAAGTAAGTAAGTAAGTAAGTAAGTAAGTAAGTAAGTAAGTAAGTAAGTAAGTAAGTAAGTAAGTAAGTAAGTAAGTAAGTAAGTAAGTAAGTAAGTAAGTAAGTAAGTAAGTAAGTAAGTAAGTAAGTAAGTAAGTAAGTAAGTAAGTAAGTAAGTAAGTAAGTAAGTAAGTAAGTAAGTAAGTAAGTAAGTAAGTAAGTAAGTAAGTAAGTAAGTAAGTAAGTAAGTAAGTAGGTAAGTAAGTAAGTAAGTAAGTAAGTAGGTAAGTAAATAAGTAAGTAAGTGAGCAGTTTCAAATTTTAAATTCAATAAGAATCAGTTTGAAATATCAAAACAGAAGAAACCACCAATACAAAATAAAATTTGAAATTGATTGAAAAAATTGAAAAATCAATTGAAAAATAATTCACAGGATTCTTAACATGAAATAAATTATTAATGATCAATTTTTGTCGGTAAACGAGCTCGTGCCTTGTCTTCAGGTAAATATTCAGCTGTAATTAACTTTTAAAGAAAAGAATACAAATCTTCCTTGATCCGCCAACTTAATTTCTTACTTTATTTCTAAGTAGTTGGTAATTTTTCACCAATGCTTAAAATGGTTATGCTTGGGATCGAAACGAAATGAATTATTACTTGCTTATTAAAGCAAATACAAACAGTTTTTCCTCAGAATGAAACTTTACCTAAGTTCATCTTCCTTAAGCTGCATAAAAAATGGCTACTTTTAAGACTTACTTCCGAAAGTTAGGATTTATAATAAATAGGGGGAAGTGTTCCTATATGCGCATATTGGGTAATATGCGCATACAGCCGATTGACGATATGGCTGGAGATTCATCATATCTAATTAGTGCAGTTTGAGGGTAATACGCTTTTAACACATGGCATAAAAAAATTAAATTATTATATAAAGTCGAAAAAATTTAAAAATTCAAACAAGATTTTTGTCAGTTTTGTTATAATATATTGAACTTTAATTATTGTGCATACAGATTCTGTGAACAAAAATTTTAGTGGTTTTTCTTTCTTACTCATCTGGAAATCGGAAATTCAACAAATCGAAGCTTTTGGCAAAGTTGTAAATGATAAGATATTGGAATAAGAGACAGGTTCTGAATGCCCATATCAAGGTAGGTTAAATGCCTATATCAAGATAAATAGATAAGTCTTATAAATTTTTTACTTTCTATCATTTAAACATGAAATCTACGCTCAAATCACGATCTTACAGCGAAAAAAGAAGAACTTCCTACTGATCCGATAAAAATACAGTATGAACAAAATATTACCCTGAAATATGGCCATATGGCATACTTAACAATGTTTCATGCAAAAGAACTAGTGATGTAAAAAATTTCACCAAAATTTCGGCCTTGACGTATGCTTAACATCCGTTTCTACCATTTTCAATTAAATAATATCAAAATATTGCAAGTGGTAATGAAATATAGCTAAAAACATAAATATGCGCATTTAGCCCGCCAGTTTCGGAAATCGGCTATTTTGACTTCTTTTATTATAAAATTATTTTCACAAAAACTGTAAGAGATTTTAACAGAAAAATTGCTCTTACGTATAGAGAACAGATGTCCGCTCATGTGCATATAGTTTTCAGACTCCTACCTTTTGGAATATAGGAGAAAATGAGTGCTTTCCTTAATATGCGCATATAGCCTTCCTCTCCCCTACCTAACCATTGATGTAAAATAACTCGAACCTGAATAATGATATACAGAAAAAAATAATCAAAAAATCTCCCCAGGAGCCAGTTCTTCCTACGGCCCTGATTGTTACTACAAGTTATTTGAATTTATTGAATGAATATCTTTTGTTCTGTAGCCAGACAGGCTGAAAAAAACTGGGGAGAGTATAAAAAAAAACTTGCCGCTAGGAAAGAGTTGCAAGGTTCGCACTATCTGAGCAATTCTCTAATTAAAGTCGTTTTTCTTGAACTTCAAATGCTTCCGCGGATGAGATTTGAGGGATCATTTTTCAAATAAATGTAAGTTAGTTAATCGGCCTCATCGGTGAATGTTTTATCTACATTTTAAAAATTATATCTATCTTTTCATGTTTTTTTTTCGATTCTTATTTTGCAGATCAGACTTCAATTCATTGGCAGGGTGCCACAATTTTTTCATGTTGAAATTCCCGGTTTTCTCGGTCAAATATTCCAGGTTTTTCAGGATTTTATTTTTTAATTCCATCGAAATATAGTTATTTTTATCAAATTTTATTGATTTCGTTATTTATTCACACCAAAGTTGTCAAAATCATAGAAAAATCTGAATTTTCACAGAATTTTGAGCAAATTATCATCACAGAATCTGTGTCACAGAACACAAAATTTTGAAATATTCAAAGATTTCACAGAATTTTTGAATTTTGAATGGATTTCTAAAGTATAATTTTTTTGGCCAGTATAAAATTTAGATTTCTTATTCTGAATTAGAAAAGTATGATAAGATTAGTGATGTTAATTGATTTTTCCCAACCAAAATGTTAAAAAGACCCAATTTATCATGAATTTTCTATGAAACTTAATAGAATTGCATCACAGAAAACCATCACTGAATTTTTGAGTAAAATCACAGAAAGTCAGAATTTTTTTTCTCAAAAAAACAGAATTTTTTTAGGCAACCTTGATTTACACTCATCTAATTGAAGATTTCGATGAGAGTAGACGAACTCAACTATATTTTATAGTTCCGCATTTTGCAAAAATGACCATAAAAATATCCTTCACAAAATGCATGCTGAACATATCTTTGGTGTAATGTGTTTAAATCATTATAAAAGAAGGAGTTGAAAATCAGCAAAACAGGACTTCAAAATCAATCAGTCGTCAAGTCAACGCTTTATCAGTTACAAAACAATTTTTTTAAATAAATGATGATGAGATTTTATTTTCAGAAGCATCCATTCTCTTCGGAATGCAAAATAAGCCATTCCATCTTTTGCATTCTGAAGACTTTCCAGATTTTTATTCCAGAATGCAATAAATAGAATCTACTTCCGCAGGTTCTTAAATTCAGCAGATAGCCTCTTTAAAATTTTATACAGAGATTTTAGAACCAATATTGAGAAAAGTTTTTCACGTTTTTAACATTTCACGTTCACGTTTTCCCATTATAAATACGTAGTCGAGAGTCTGAATCCGAAAACTGGAATAATAATCATAGTTCTGATTAATAAAAAAGCATAACAAATTAAAATTAAAATTCTTTTGGTGATTTTCTTGATTCAATAAAAATGTTTTTTATTTAATTTAGGAATTTAGATTCAAGACCATTTTTTGAAATAAATCCGAAAAACTTGTATTCTGATTCTGAGCACGAGTTTTAATACGAAAAAGATTGAATTTAAAATTCTATGAACAGTTGTGTTTAAAAAAGGATGGAGTCACGTGAACCAGCGCACTCGCTTCCAACTTAGATCAGCTGCCATTTCTGTCTGGGTTTATTTTTTTTATGAAATTTTCATAAAATCTAGTTCAACTATCTAACTAATACTACACAAAATTTCAAGACTGTACTATACCTGGAAAAAATTATACAGGATAAATTTGAGATTGCTTCACTAAATTCGCTGGATTTTTGACAATTTAAATTAAAAATACTTTGGCCAAAAGATGAAAAAATGTATGATCAAGTACCTGATCTAGTTTCATCAAAATCGATTGACGCGATCAAAAATGGGATCGGTTTGAAATTGAGGTTCATTACAGGCGATTCTATTCTTTTTTGACGGATGTCTGTATGGAAGACATCGTTTTTATTTGATTTTTCTTTCACAAATTCGATATTTATCACTTAAAATATAGTAAATTGATTAAAACTTCATTCCTGACTACATTCCTAACCTCAACCGGTCCCAGTTTTATTCGCGTCAATCGATTTTGATGAAACATCATACATTTTTACATCTTTTGGCCAATTTAAAATTACAAAAACCACTGATAACTGACTTCAAGAGCTTTGAAACGAGGGCGTATTCTCTAGGTTTCTGTAGATCAAAGAGAAAATAATTTACCTACTTCAGTGCAGTCTTCAAGAAAAAATTGAGGTCCTCAGAACCAGAAGGGTTTAAGTGCAAAAATGGTTGATGACATCACTTGGTGGCGCACCAGTGCAAAACTGGGTCCACACTCGGAATAAACAAGTTCAGACCGGTTGAGGTTAGGAATGAAGTCAGGCAATTTTGCCAAATTTACAACTTTTGCAAATTTGTGCCTCGCTAAATATTTAATGAAAATTATCAAAAATACAGCGAATTTAGCGAAACAATTTCAAATTTCTCCTTTTTCAAGAATAAAGCTCTATCTTTGTTTGCAGGTATAGTACAGTCTTGAAATTTTTGTGGAGTATTAGTTAGATAGTTGAACTAGATTTTGTGAAAATTTTAGAAAAATATATCAATCCAGACAAAAATAGCAGCTGGTCAAAGTTAGAAGCGAGTGTGCTGTTTCACGTGATTTCATTTCTTTTAACGCAACTGTATGTAGGTTTTTTCTGGATTAAAAAGCCAAAACAATAGAATAAATTAAACTTATTTCTTTGATTCGTTACAAAAGCATTTTTCAAGAAATCATTAAACAAACATGATTTTTTCAAATAAATATTTTGAGCCACAAGATCCATACTCTAAAATTTACAGTTTGCTGAGGACCTTCAACCGGGTACTATAGATTGAGAATCCAAAATAATAAATACATTTTCCTCATTCAATTTAAATTAACCCACTGAATTAATTAAATTCAAACTTCATCAATTTCAATTTAGAAATGAATACTTGCAAAAAATGTAAAAAAGAATTTAGAATCAGAATTGATGCGTTTCATCAAATTAAAAAAAAAATTTTGAATGCTAAATTTTCTTTCATTTTTGCCTTGAATTTTTTGGAATCACGTCTGGAATTGGCTCAGATTTACACGTCTATTTTAAATGAGAAATTCCAAATCAATGGTCAAAAATCAATCCGGTATTTGCCAGGTTTTTGAAGGAATTGCCCGGAATTGCCGGCCGGATACATGCAAAAAAAAATCTGGAATGCTTAATCCAACTCCCAAAGAAGCAGTTTAATTGAATAAAATCAGAATTCAACCACTGATTCAACTACTATTTCGTGGATCTCAACTTTGAATTCAGATCCCATCAACTTTGAGTTCAATATAAAGTGTCGAAATGAATATAATTTTAGAAATTATGGATATTAAAAGTCGTGCTGTCCCGAATAATTTGGTCGAACATCACGCAAATATTAAATTTGCAAACAGGCCGAATATTAACAAATTTCAAAGCATTAATAAGCGAAAATAACTGCTCGGAAAAATGATAAAATCTAAAAAAAATGTAAAGATTGCCTGAATACAATTCTTTACTTTGAAGACAAAATTCAAGGCTTTCTGCAAAATTAAGCTGATAGTGTATTTGTTTATTCCGAGTGTGGAATACGAAGAGCACCGTGGTACCTATTTGTCATTTTTTACCGAAAATATTATTGATTGTTTTTTATCGTTGCAATAATATGCAGTACTTTAATAAATATCAATTCACTATTTGAATTTTAAATCTTAATTTTAAAGACAGTTTTGAGGTCTGGGTTATAAAAAATTCTGGGGCTTTTCAATTTAGAAGCAGCTGAAGAGGAATCAGATTATTTCAAAACTTATGAGTTTCTTCTCACAAATTTCTTGAACTGCTGAGCTCTGACGTGAAATTTCAATTCAAATTCTGAATCTCAAATTTTTGAATCTTGAAACCAAAACTGAGTTATTTTGTAGTTTCTCGGTTTCGGTTCTGAATTCCTCAGTTTTTTCTCGGTGCGATTTTCAAATCCCGGTTTTTTCCTGGTTTTCCTCTTTCTGTGGCCACCCTGCATTGGTGTTACTTTTTTGCTGCTGCTGCTGCTGACGGCTGCTGAATAAAAATATTACTGTTAGCAGCTGGTTATTCGAAATTTTTAAAATTAGCTGTGAATAACTGTGAACTGTGAATAATCGTGCCTGAAGTTTGTATGGGATTTTGAGACATTTTGTTCGAGAGGAACATGAAAATCCAATTTTTTATCAATAACTTTCTTCTTCTACGGCCGATTTCTTTTGAAAACGGGTTTTCTTAAAGCCTAAATTAAGACAAATATTTCATTGGAAGATTGCATTTCTATTGGAGTTATGATGAAAAAGCTATGGGTTTCAAAAAATGGACTAACTTTTTAAAGGGTGATATTCATCACTATTGATTTGGCTCTGCTAGGAACATTTTGACGCAGCATTAACAGTGATGAATACCCCCTTTATAAAAGTTAGCCTATTCTGAAGCCTAATAACTTTTTTTATCTTAGCTCGAATCGAAATGAAATCTTCCAATGAAATATTTGTCATAATTTAGGATTTCAAATCAAAAGAAATCGGCCGAAGGGGTTAAAAGTTATTGATGAAAAACTGGATTTTCATATTCATGCTGAAAAAATGATTCAAAATCCCATACAAATATCAGGCTCGTTGAGCGACCCCTTCTCGTGATCCGATCTGTCCCAAATTTGGCATGAGAGCTTGTTCTAGGCCTTGAATCAATTTTAGCCTGCAGCGCATAACATTTCACAAATCTTAAAATTTTCATACAAATTTGGGGTAGTCTAGCTGCTTCTATAAATTAACAAGTAAGAAATGTGATTTATGCTTCTTCAATTTTTTTTCGAAATTGAACCAAATTTAATTTTAATCGATATGACCTGAGCATTTTTAAGAACTTACGCACTTAGGCCACAATATAAAATATCGAAGAACTAATTTTTTTATCAACCATTAAAGATAAAATAAGATTTTTCTGAATATCAAAAGAAATCAGAAACACAGGTGATATCTAAACTAGAGAATAAAAAACTCAAAATGCAGAATAAAAGATGTTATAAAACTTCCAAAAGCTCTGTGCATGATCTTTCAATGGTTATTCAATTATCAATAATGTTAAAAATCATAGCTTTAAGTTTTAACATTTACATTTACACATTCAAACTTTATTTTGTAAAGTGTTTTAATTTTTCGGCAAATATGATTCCAATGTTTCAAAAACCAAAAGGTTTTTTTTATACCCATTCATGTTGAAACGCAAGCAATTTTCAGAGAGAAAAAAAGTTCAGCAAACCGAAAACACCTCCCAAAACTGCTGGAGCCTAATTATTGGCCCCGGAACCTGTAATTCCGTCAGCACTTGTTTAATACTTGTGTATACTCTCTTTCATAGCTTTTATTGAGTAGCAGCCCCCTTTTTTTGCAACGGGGCAACGTAAGAATGAGATAGGACGACAACTTACCATCTGATCGGAACTCCAAAAACCCGTAAATTCATATGTTGACTTTCCGAAGAAAGGGGGCCCGGGAATGGAAAGGGGAGCTTCAATTATTGCGTAAAAACGCGCAGGTAACCTTCAAGTGCAAATTTTCCAATTGCACACCGTAATCATTGGCACCTTATGAGTAACTGGTGAGTGCACTTGAACTCCTCCTAGCGGGAGGGCAGGCGCCCGGCTGGGTTCCAGTAACGGTAAATTTCGAACGTTTTAAATGCTCAAAACTCGGAACTGGTAACTACAACAGGAAGTTTAAATGATCCATGATGATGAGGCGCCCGTGTAAGTTCGAAGCAAATTGGTCTGCAAATAAAACGGTAGCCACTTTACGGTTGGGTTCGTCGCTTGCCGAATGTGCTCTCGTTGAAGTCTCCCAGTGGCTTTGAATGCGGAAATTTGGGAAAAATTATACAAAAGTGGATTCAACAGATTTTCTTACTTCTTCTCACCGTTAAAAATTAAATTTTAAAATGGAATGTAGAGCATTCGCGTTGAAGTTTCCCAAGAAGTGTCTAATCAGCCCAACAGCCTCAATTCTGTCAACACTGCGGCCCCGGTAATTACGGAGCCTAATTTAGCCCAGACAAGCAATTATTTTCATCATTCATCTTCGGGTGATGTGATGGAGTTTTGAACGAACGGTTTGAGACATCCTACTGAAAAAAAAAATTGGATGCGGTTAGGCAACGGGAAGCCGATTAAATCGACAGTCAGTCGCCGACGCCGGATGAGCGTATAAAAATTATTCCCAAATCTCGGAAACCACACTCGATCGACTTCCTCCGGGAAGGCGCAAGATGTCCAAGAGACGATCTTCAACGGAGAACCCCCCTAAGGAAAAAACAATCAAAGAATGAAGGTTTATCTAAATATAGGTGTCTTCAAAAATCTGTCAATAATTTTCTGTTCTGGTCGATTATTATCTTATTATATGTTGTCTTTTGTTTTGCCGTTTTCTCGGTTCTTCCCGTCCACCTCTTCAATTTGCTTTGGATTTTACGTAAATTCCCCTTCTTCTTGAATTCTGTTCGATAGACACCTTGGAAAGCTACCGAAGCAAAAATATTCCGTTCCAAGTTTCTTGGACTTGAATTTTGCGAACCGCAGTGCAAAACCCCAAAAAGAATAAAAAACGAGCTCAATAATCGATCACCCAATTCCCAAAGAGCTTAAAGGGCCTGATGTTGATTGATTGATTTGTGTGATTTTTTTTTTGCTTCTCTCTTTCCCTTTGGATTGGACTCTTGCCCTAACAAAATCGATCTCTTTCGAAGAGCGAAAAAAAACGAAACAAAATAAGGGCACCGAGAGAGAAGTCCTGAAGGGATAATTGAGGCGAAAAAAGAAATTATAATAAACAGCGTTGTCCAGGCAGAAAGCAAACGATCGTTTATTGCTGCGTTAATTCTGTTTGGTTAATGTTGTGGGGGCAAATTAAGACCCCCTGCTTCTTCTTCTTCCTGCTAGGGCTGACTGGATTGGGACAGCCCCATTAAGATAAGGAAAAAAAAGCGAAAAAAAAACTTTTCAATTTCATGCTAATTATTTCAGAACGGTTTCAACGGTCGGTTTTTTTTCCCTTTTTTCATCCATCTGTCAATGGGTCCCCGAAGATCGAATTGGATGGAACGAATCGCGACGACCCGGTTGATTACACTATTACACCGGATTGGGAGGACCGCCTCCCGGTCATATTAAGTCCGATTGCAAAGAAACAATTTGCACACGAAGCCCCTAAAATGTAGGGGAAAAAAACGAACAAAACTGTTCGAGGACCACAATTAATGAAAAAGGGGGTCTCAATAATTTTTCAATCAAGGCGACTCGAGACCGCCGCCGCCATCGTAGCACTAATTTGCGATTTTATTCGATCAGATTGCTGGTGCTGCTGCGTGTAATTGAAGTACCGATAATTACTGTTCCAGACCAACCCCAAAAGTGGGACCACCGATTCTGTTGGTTGTTTTTCATCTTTCAGTCTTTTTTTCTGATACGGATATTACTTCTGACGACTTCAGTCCGAGTTACCCGGGTATGTCATTAGCAGTCCCCAACTGGGAAAACAAGCAAATTGTTAACGAGATTCCGGTCTTAATTTGATTGTTTTCAGCCAAGTTGTCAAATCGTGTTCACCTAGGGGCATTGACAATTTTTTGTTGGTTTTGGTTGACAATTTTGTGCCATTTCTGCGAGAAGAGCAACCAAGTGTGTTGATGCTGGGATATTATTTGGGAGGATATCAATTTTGGGCAATTGAATATAATAGTTTCGGTTACAGGTTTAACTGACTTGAATTTAGAATTAAAAAATTCAAAATAATTTTTACATTTTCTTTTTATCTACCTTAAGACTTATCGAAATTGATAAACATTCAATTCAACTTAAATTTTGTGATATTCTGAATGCATTTTTCATTTCCCGTTATTTTGGGGGAAAAAATTAAATTGCTCTCCCCAACGACGATTAAATTCAAATAAATCTGGCTTCAGTGCTCCGGGGTAATTATGTTCCGAATATAGTTTCTCGATAAGCAATTTTCTTCCCTCTCCCATGTTCCGTGGAATCCCAACCAAACCCCCAGCGCAACCGATCCATCAAATCAATCGAACTCGAATTGGCAGCTTGGCTTCTGTCGATGAATCCTGGCTTCGCATCCGTCACTAAACGTCATCCAAAGAGTTGACAGTGACAGAACAACAACAACAAAGAACGAGGAGGACCTCAGCAGGAAAGGGGGGATGATGACTATGAGTGTTCCTTATGGATTGGTCCAGCCAGCAGCGTCATCGAGCAGCTCCTTGATGCTTCTGACAGCTTACAAGACACGATCCACGGGCACAAAAAGGAAAATTACATCCGAACATTAATTTCTTTTTGTTGCCGCACGCGGTCTTTCGTCGATTTTTTCCTCCTTTCTATTGGACAGCCATCCAGAAAACGTTTACGTCAGGAAATCGTTGAAAATTGAAACTCAAGTTCGATGGAATGGTGCAAACAGATGAAAAAAAAACCTTTCGCAAAGGAAAACACTGTTGGTCCTTGCACCAGCATGTTTCTGCTGCCCCGTAGGGCTAAGCTCGTTACTTTTGTGGGGCCGGACAGCGGCGACAATGTTTACAGTTGTTGATTTTTCTTTTCTTTTTTTTTGCTTCCTTCGACAAAAAGTGCAATTCTCACGAGAGGGCCGCAACCACAAAGCAATATTGATGGGACAAATTGAAACGAGATTGCAACCACGTTAGGAAAAAAAAGTTGAGCTTTGAGAAGCATGGGAGTAGGGAAAGGAGAGAGCAACCAACTATTTCAGTAAGTGACATTTAATTTATAATCAATCAATTGTGGGCCAATGGTTTTGTCGAGAAATTTTCTCCAGGATTAAATTGGCAAAATTCCTAGACTACCACCATTGGCCATTAAGAAAAAAGCTGCAAGAAAATTGTTCTCATGAGCTACAGTGTTTAAATAAGAATCAATGAACAGCACAAGGAAACTAAAAATATCCTCATCTTATAAAGCTCAAACAGACCAATTTTGAAAAAGTCATCCATAAGAAATAGACAAATAAGCAAAAGCCTTCTAAAGCCTTCAGGCATATTCTGATGTGCTTCGTTCAGTGAGAAACACGTCCAGCTTATGGGACTTTATCCATTTTATCTTCCCAATTCATTTTCGGCAAATATTGTATCCCTGTATTCTCCCTAGCAGGGATATTAAACAGTCTGGATATATTGGAATTCTCATTGCTTAGTCCAATTTCAGAAAAGTTTAAAATACATTCTATTTCTTCTACAGATATTGATTATAAATTTTAACAACTTCAAAAAATTACTAATTTATCTAATTTCTATATTTCTTGTGAATTTTTCAAAAAAAATCTTTTGTCAACTTTCAAACATGAATATTTTTTATCTCTTAAAATTATTTTTTTCAATTTTTAAACTCTTAAACCTTTTTTCCTTTAATATTTTTTTCGTTTCTTTCTACATATCGCATTTTTTTTTTTTGTTAAAAAATTTTTGCTCCCTTTTTAGTGTTTTTTTTTCCTTTTGTTCTACTGTTTTTCATTAGCTTTATTTTTTCATATATTTTTAACTTATCTCTTTTTTTATATTCAATGTTTTTTTTTTAAAGTTGGGTTTATCCCTTTTTAATTTTATTCCATTTGTATTAATATTATTCTCTATTTGATTCCTCATTTTTTTTTATTTTTTTTTTCTATTTTATGCTTTTTAAAACATTTTCTGTATACTTGTTATCCCATTTTGCAACCTTTTATATACTTTTTTCCCATTATTTTTTTTTCTTTATTTCCTTTAGTCAAATTAAATTAAATTTTCTTTTTTAATAATTATTTTTTGTCCTTTTTTATATTTTTTTTGATCCTTTCATTTTGTTTCTTTTTTGCGTATTTTAATTTTAAATTTTATCTAGACAGGGTATTTTTGTACTTCCCTTTTTTTATCTCCTTTTCTCTCATTTTTTCAATCCTAATTTTTTTCTTAATTTTTTTGATTATTATTTTTCAATATTTTTTTACTAAATTTTTTTTTTTTTGGTTTCTCTTTAAGAATTTTTTAATCTATTTATCAATTTTTTCTGTTTTTTATTCTTTTTATCTCCTGCAAATTCTTTCACTTTTTTCCGTTTTAAAATTTTCTTTTTTTTAAATTTTTTATTTACTTTTTTTTGGAATTTTGTTACCAATGTTTGATTTTCAATTCCTAAATTTATTTTAAATCCTACTTTTTATTTTATTTATATTTTTTTATTTTAATTTTTTTTTCATTTTTTCCATTGTTTAATCTTTTATTTCTTTTTATTCCGTTTTTTATTTTTATCAATTTAATTATTTTTTCCTATTGTTTACTTATTTCTTTTTCCTTTGTTTCCTTTTATTTTTTTATTTTTCAAAGAAAACAAAATACAGACCCCGTTCGATTTTGGCAACACGCCCGTACATTTTGTGTTGCCAAAATCGAATGTTGCCAAAATCTAACGGTTTTTTTCTCAACCTTTTTTTCAGTTATTTTTACAAAATAACTATTATTATTATCAAAAACGTTATTTTTAGTCAATTTCCGACTATTTGTAGTAATTTTTTTATTTTTTCATCATGTTTTTGATGCATTTTGCACTTTACTTGTTTTGTTTATATTTGCTGTTTTGAGTTGATTTTTGTCATTTTCATTCATTTGTTTGAATCTGTTTTTTAATTTTCTGAATTTTTCATCTTTTTTTCACTTTTGAGTACTTTATAAAATTTTAAAATTTTTTTTGTTTTTACTGTTGCATTTAATCACCATTTCAGAACATAAAAATGTATGAATGGTGTTTGTCTATCTAATCTAAATTGGTCCTGTTATAGCAAAAACCAAAAAGTTATGTTGTTTCTTAAAACCGTTCGTTTTTGGCACATGTGTCAAAATCGGATGTTGCCAAAATCGAATGTTGCCAAAATCGAATGTTGCCAAAAACGAACGGGGTCTGTATTCCTTTTTGTTTCTTTTTTTATTTGCTTTTCATATTATTCTATCTGTTTAACCTATTTTCTTACATTTTTTTTAAATTTCTTTTATTCCCTTTTTCCCCATTTTCATTTTTTATCCCTTTTATGTATTTTTAACTTTTTTAACATTTTCTTTTGTTTCTATTTTATAACCTTTTAAAATTTTCTCCTTTTTTATAACCATCCTTTGTTAATTTTTTTTTCCTTTATAATTCTTTATTTAAAATATTTTTTACCTTTTTTCATTTTATCATCTTTTACTTTTTTCTTTTATAATTTTTTTTTGCTTTTTTTACTTTTTTTTATTTTGTCAATCTTTTTAATATTTTTCTCCTTTTAATATTCTTTTCTTTTTTATTTTTTTTCCTTTTGAAATTTATTTCCTTTTAATTTTTTTATTTTTAATTATTCATTTCCTTCTTTTTTTTGATTTTTTTTCCTCTTTCTCCTTTAAGTTTGCTTTTTTTTTATATATTTTTTTTTATTTGTTCCCATTATAATTTTTTTCTTTTTAAAAAATTTTCCATTTTTAGTTTTTGTTATTTCCTATTTAATTTTTTTTCCTTTTCTCCCATTTTTTTAATTTTTTTTTAACCTTTTTTTCTCTTTTTTTTCTTTTTTGATTATTTTCCTTATTTTTTTACCTTTACATTTTTTTCCTTTTAATTTTTTATTTCTTTTTTAAATTTTTTCGTTCCTTTTAATTTTTCATTTTTTAACTTATTTATTCTATTCTATTCTATTTATTTTTTACCTTGTAGTTTTTTCCTTGTGTATTTTTTCCATTTTATTTCCATTTTTTTGTTTTTTCTCCATTTTTGGTTTTTTCTCCATTTTTTGTTTTTTTTTTCCTTATTTCCATTTTAAATTTTGTTCCTTTTTTTGTTGTTTTTCCTCTTTTTGAGTTTTTTTTTCCATTTTTCCCTTTTTTCATTTTTTTTTTATTTTTTCCTTTTTTATTTTCTTTCCTTGTTTTTCCTTTTTCAATTTTTTTTCCTTTATTATTATTTTTTTCCTTTTTTATTTTTTTGCTTGTTTATTTTTTTCCATTTTTTTCCTTTTATATTTTTTTTGTTTCCCTTTTATTTTTTTTTATATTTTATTTTTTTCCTTTTTTATTTTTTTTTCTTGTTTTTAGTTTTTTTTCCTTTTTTTATTTTTTTTTTCATTTTTTATTTTTTTTCTTTTTTATTGTTTTTTCTTTTTTAATTTTTTTTCTTTTTTTCTTTATTTATTTTTATATTTTTTTCTTTTTTAATTTTTTTTCTTTTTTAATTTTTTTTCTTTTTTAATTTTTTTTCTTTTCTAATTTTTTTTCTTTTTTAATTTTTTTTTTTAAATTTTTTTTCCTTTTTTATTTTTTAAATTTTTTTTCCTTTTTTATTTTTTTTCCTTTTTTTCCTTATTTATTTGTTTGCCATTTCTCCTTTTAAATTGTTTTTCCGTTTTTATTTTTTTCTTTTTGAATTTTTTACCCTTTTCATTTATTTCCCTTTTCATTTTTTTCCCTGTTCATTTTTTTCACTTTTAATTTTTTTTCCTTTAATTCTTTTTTTGTCCTTTTTTCTTTTTTATAGTTTAATATATTTTCCTTTTTTATATTTTTTTCCTTTTTTATATTTTTTCCTTTTTTATATTTTTCCTTTTGTATTTATTTTCCATTTAACTTTTTTCCTTTTTAATTTTTGAACTTCTTTCTGTTTTTCCTTTTTTAATTTTTTCATTTTTTTTTTTCCTTTTATACATTTTTTCTCATTTTTTACTTTTTTAATTTTTAATTTTTTGTTTTTTAATTTTTTCCTTTTCTATTTTCTTCTTATTATTGTTATAATCATTTTCCTGTATAATTTTTCTTTTTATTTCTTTCGTGTTTTTTTTTCTTTCCTTTTTTTAAATCATTCTTGTATTTTTATATTTCATTTTCTTTTTCTTTTTCGCTTTTCATTATCATTTATTTACTTCTATTTTTATTTTTTAAACATTTTGTCCTTTTGTTATGCCCTTTTTTCATTTCTTTTTTTTTATTTTCTGTATCCTTTTTGTATTGTGTTTCCCTTTTTTATAATCTTTATCCTTTTTTATAAACTTTTTGTTTTCCAATATTTATTATTTTCATTAAGAATAGTTTTTCCTTTTTTTGATTGCTGTTTGATTCCCTTTTTAATTAATATCCCTGTGCTTTTGTTATTCGTTTGCTTTTCTTTCCTCCAGTCATGTTTTCCTGTATTCATTTATTTTTCTTGTTTATCTTACTTCTTTTTTGATTTATTTCCCATTATTATGTTTTTTATGTATTTATTCATATTGTTTTATTATTGTGCTTCCTTTTTTATTTGTTGTTACGCTGATTTTTTACAGTTTTCATTTTAATTATTTTTTTAAGCTTTTTTAATTGATTATTTTTCCTTTTTATTTTTGTTCGTTCTCTTATCTTTTACTATGAGATGTCCTTTTTCATTAATTATAAATTTTTCATACTTAGGTACTTTTGTATTATTTTGCTCTTTTAACTTTTTTTGCACTAGATTTCATTTCATTTTTTTGCTTAACAATAAATGATTTTCTTTTCTTTTTTTTTTCACATTTCTCAGTTTTCCTTTTTATTACATATTTTTCTTCTTATTTTCCCATATTTTATATAAATTTTTTATTTTGTTTCCTTTTTCGTCGTTTTTTTTTCATTAATCCTTATTAAATTTTTTTCTTAATAATATTTTCTTCATTTTATTATTATTTATTTTTTCTTCCTTTTCCCCTATTTATTTTTTCCATTTTTATTTTATTTGTTTTCCATGTTTTTTCCATTTTATTTTCCATTTTTTACGTTTTTTTTTTCATTTTTTCCTTTTTAATTTTTTTCCTGTTTTATCATGTTTTTAAAAATATTTTCTTAATTAAATGTTATTTATAATTAGATTGATTCATTTTATTCTTATTAGTTTGTTTGTTTTTAGTTTTCATGATCACCTTTTAAAATATAATTGAAAAAATGTCTAGAGAAAGTATTTTAACTATGCTTAAAATGAAGATTGTAGAAAGCTTAGGACCAGTTCCACATTCGTTTTCATTATAAAAAAATCAATAAGGATTTTGGTATTCACTTGAGCTCTTCATTTGGAGCATGAAAATAAAAAAATATATAGGCCTTAAAACATTTTTTTTTTAATTTAGTCATCATTCTCAGCACATGTTTAGCAATTTTAGAAGAAAAAAATCTTGACAAAATAAAGATTTAGGGCGTCTTTTGAATAGTAGGTCAACAAAACTTTGCATTAAATTTAATAGGAATTCAGTTAAGGCATGAAAAATTAAGTACTTGAACAATTGAAGAAAAAATTATCCAAAAGATATAATTGGGTTTGAAGATGAACTTAAACATTTGGATAGGGTTTCTTAAACGATTCATTTGTAAAATGGTAGATAAATTAACTCTATTTTTTAGTAAACGGAGATTACCACTAGACACAAGTTGAGCAAAACTGTAACTAACTAGTAGTGACTGTGTTCTAGTAGAAATAACATAAAATTTCACAGAATTATTTAGTTTTCAAGCTTGTTAAGTCGACTCTCGGAAAAGGTCTGTCGATTCTTCTATTTATTTTCACTCATCCAGAAAAAATCATGCGATATCGAGATAACGTAATTAATTCCATAGAGATTGTCCAACATTTTAAAAATAGATGTGGGTTACTATTTCTGGAGGTCGTTTGAAAATTCATGTTTCTGAATCTATATAGATAAACAGTTCTGTTATAAACTTAAGAAGGAATCTCAGAAAAAAAAGTTTTGGTAAAATTCAAAAACAAAACTGCATTACTCATGTAGAACTGGAAACAAACAAAAAGATATCAGAAAACCGATTCCTCAAAATCGAAACTCACCTGGCGAATCGCTCCTTCTCTTGAACGTTGTCTTCTTCCATTCTGTTGTATTTGTTTCCACTGGCGCTATCCTCATCAGATCTGTGAATGAAAAAAAAAACAAAAATGAAACCGTTATTGATTAGTTCGACACCGGCGAGCTTAGTTCGTTCGTATGTAGGAGGTAGATACATTTGGAATTAGGGGTTTCCTCGGAAGTGCATCACTTAGAAGACGCGGCAGGAATTTCCACCAGCAAGTAAAAACGGATTCCACGTCACGGAACGTGTGATCGCCTTCTTTTGACGACGTCGACGACGTGGACGACGTCTTCCAGACGGACGTGTGCAGACTGCAGAAAGGAAGCTTTCTGTATGCGGAGGAGCCTTCCAGCGGATGTTTGGACAGTTGTTGCTGACCTACATTAGTTGGTGGGTGTTTGAGGTTTCGGAGTATTGGAAAAGGTTTTGCAATGGTCCGTTCTTAAAAGAGGCTAAGGAAGGGGTGTCGTTCAAATAAACAACAATAACAAACTTCCCCGGGACCAAAAATGGCTCAAACAAAACACACAATCGTAGGCGTTGGGTGCGTTTTTCCTTTTGGCAGGCGGATCAATTTCAAAACCAAGAGCCATCGATTGGCGGTGAAGTGCAGTGAAGCAAACCCGTTTTTTCCCCGGGTGGGCGGATTGACTATTCTTGTCCATGATGACCTCCTGCTGCCGGCGGCGGTTGCCGGTCGCCATTCAAGGATTGAAATGAGGGAAGGCGGGAGCAAATACACAAAAAAGACGCGCGCCGGTCAAGTACGTGGCAAACCTGAGCGGAAAGGCAAATTCGAATCGATTGAAAGCGCTCCAACAATTTTGCTCTCTAGAGGAAGGGGGATATCCCAACATTTTTAGAAGCACACACAAAAACGGTTAACTGGCAGTCAAGTCACACACACCGACCGGGGGGGATGTCTCTTGCTGCCGGACGCCCGCCCACCCAAAACAAGCTCCGGACGACGTCAATGGGGACGCCAAGTGAGCGTCAAACTTCTTCCGCCCTCTCATCATCAAAGAAGCACCGTATCTTCGATCGTTGTATGGGAAGCAGCTCAAACTCAAACACAAACATTCCGGCTATGACTGGGCAATAACAAAAGGAGGGCACGCACCGGAATCGTGTTGTCATGCACCGCAGTCACTGGGTCGATTCAATCCCGTCCCAGTCAAGTGGGTGGACGTTGTTTTGGTTGAGGGGAAGTGCAACAGCACATACACGTCCCGGAGAATCCGGACGACGACGACGGCGACGCCGATGACTACAAATCGGAAGTTTTAAGAATCTTCCCCAACCAAGACTTGGTGCGGCACGCGAACATCATGGGAAGGTTGTTCAACTCCAGCTGGTGGCTCTACACGGGATTGCTTGGAAACGGATGCTACTAATACCTTGTAGCTAGCTACCCGTACATATCTGAGTCAAGGTCAAGAACTAGGCGCCGCGGCGGATATGCTCGATGAATTGAAAATTTTCTGAACCGTTGCCACTGGATCAGAAAAAAAAATCGACAACAACGTACATGTTGGGCCAAGAACCAAATCAACTTCAACGGGAGTACATTGAAAGAAATCTAAATTGGTAGGTATACTTATAACCTTTTTTTTCTGATTTTCCAAAAGGCACTCCATTACTTAATGTTATTCCTCTAAAACAGGGGTGATCAACCTTTTGAACCCACGGGCCAATTCAAATTTGAAATTTTGTCGGTGGGCCGCACTTAAAATAACATATTTTTTATAATTAGCAGAGCTTCACGTCATTTTTTATAAGTATTTATATTTGGCGAAATCAAATCTGAAAAAGGAAAGATAAAACGAATTCACATGTTTAAAACAGAAATTCGACACGACTTCATAAATACCCGATATTGAAAAGATACATCACTAAATCTTTGCCATTTTAAAATTCTCTCAATTTTTTAATAATACTACTTGGCGAACATTCATTCTTACAACATTCTTGTCGAAATCAATGGTATTATACGTCATCACTTTCATTCAAAAATCTTCAAGGACTTACCACAGTGATAAGTAAGAGTGTGAAAAATATATATTTGAAGCGTTAGTCGTTGAATCGCTACTTGACTTTCTGTGATTTTTTTCCACAATTCGAACGTGTCCTTAAAGCCTAGATTTTTTAATTAGATCTTTAAATTGATGTTCTGCATTGGATCATTGCATTGGGATGGTAAGCAAGGTCGTCGAAATCACAGAAAAATGTTCAATTTTAAATATTTTAAGCAACAATCTTCAAAACTACCTTCTTGATTCTAAAATTTTTTTCCAGTTTTTTATAATTTATAACCTTATTTAGATATTATTGGGGTAGGATTTCTAAAGCTACATTACGATTTTGGTAATGTGGAATGCGAATCATAAGTGACGTTACTCAATTTATCGATGTTTGTTATTAATTTTCTATCAAATTTCTGAAAAAAACAACATCACAGATAATCATCAAAGACCTTTAAAGTCGAATCACAGAATTTCAGATATCTATTGCTTTTATCAAGAACTTATAATTTTTGTCTGTAGCTTTGATGCCGGCTGATTCATGTTGATAAAAATTCTAAAATCGGACACCCAAACTTTATTATTAAACTTTCGAAATTTTCTTCAATATTTAAAAATCAAAAAAATATTTCACAAGGTTTGATTTCTATTGATGATTCAAGCCTTTTTGCCGAATTTGAGAGAATAATTAAAAAAAAATCAGCTAAGCGTAATTATTATCATAAAACTTTATTTACGCTTGGAACGAAAATATTGACTGCACTAACGGACTTCGAAATTCCTTTGATCATATGAGCTTCCGGTTTTTTGCTGCTTTTCCGACTCCCTTTAATCGATTTTTTTTTCAAAGCGTTAGGAGTTAAATAATTAGGAAAAATGTATCCTGAGTAAAAAAAAACTCCAATATAACGTTATGCCAATAAAAAATATTGCATTTATGCCTTGAACAGAAGATAATAAATGCTTAAAATGCCAGAAAAAAGTTAACAATCTGAATGATTGTGGGGCAAATACAGATAAGTGCCTATTTGATCAAGTCATATAAATTTTACCAACAGTCCAATGAAGAAAAAAGTTATGGCATAAAAATTTGAAAAAAGCTTCGCGGGCCGCACAAAAAGGTCTCGCGGGCCACATGCGGCCCGCGGGCCGCGAGTTTCTCACCCCTGCTCTAAAACATTTTTTTTTCGCTGAAAAATTCACGGAAATTTATTTTTATGATTAGATACCACTTCAGTTTGACAACAAACATTATCGTTCAGGATAATTTTTTTTACATTATTCATCAAAAATTGCATAACCACGTAATCCAAATAACTGAATTTCAGTACTTTTTCGGGGTCTTCGTTTTTCCAAACCCCACCTTTAGACGGGGTTCAAATTTTTTCTTTTCTACCTTGCACAGAATCATTTTTTTACTCCAGAATGGTTATTAGTTTAACATTAAACTTCCAATAGCTATTTTAAATCTAAAATTAACGGACGCTACTGAAATTATAATTTTTAGAAAAAAAAAGGTCCATTTCCAGTTTTCTCAAGTTTAGAAGTTTGCTAGTCAAACAGTTGCCAATAGTATGAAATGTTATATTTAAATGAATATGAATATTATGATTAGATTTTTAAAATGGTTAATAAAACTCAATCTCTGTATTAATTTAATAAAGTATAATTAAAACTGACATATATTACATAGAGAGGAAAAGGTTATTTTCTCGATAATTTCTCTGTTAAAGTATCTCAATGCCTGTTAAACATAATTTTAATTGAAAAATTGAAAAATTAAAAAAATGAAATTATGAGTTTTCTTATTTTTCGTGATAACCTTTAAATAAATTTCAATTCTGAATTTATTGATACACAAGTCCCGATTTTTACAAAAAGCATCTCAAAATCCCATTCTATTTCTTACTACAATAAAAGGAATCGCAAAAGTAGTTAAAATGTCCACAACACATAAGCCCAAGCTCACATATTTTACCAACTATTCAGTTAATCAAAATTAGCACAGATCGAACAAGGATGGTTTTAAAAACTGGTAAAAGATACTTCCAGGAACATGCAAATCCGGGAGCAAACAAGGCCATTTTCTAACAAAGCCCGAAAAACAACTTTCCTGGTGAAGATGTTTAAATTTCATGAATTCGAATATTTCATAACATTTTGTCTATCATCTATAGTTTAATTTTAAAAATTTTGATTTTTTTCTCCTTAAATCAGTCATTAATTAATGATAAACTACTTGAAATCGATTTTAAACATTTTTACTATCTTCAATGAAGGATCCAAATATTGCCTAGATATTCTAGTTTCAGAGATGCAATGCTTTAGAAAAAAAATGTAATGTAATTTAAAAAAAAATTAAATGAAAAGAATATAACTATTCCTAACATCAATAATGGGCGTTTTAAAGATTTTAATAAATGATATTAAAAGTTAATATTTATTAATATAATAATTAATTTCGCCGTCTTACGTAGTGGTCAAATTCCCGAATTTTCGAAGAACTGGACAAAAATCAAAAATGAAACTTCAGTCAAAATTAGCTCTTCAATTTTTGCACTTTAAAAAATAGATGATTTTTTTGCCTTGTGTAATTGATGCTTCATTTGATGATTTTTTAATTGTTTCTTAAAAATTGTTCTAAAATGTTGGAAATAATGTATCTTTCAAGAAATTAAAAACAATTTTTCGCTTTATTTATACATTCTTTATTGCAAACTTGTTACTTTTAATTTTATTTCATTCGTTTCACAATGAATAAAGTTAGAATGAGAGCATGAAATTCAAAAATAAATCAATGAAAGTAGAGCTCTAAAATATCCAGAGTTCTGAATCATACTTCATTATTTTATATAAGAATTGAGTTCCAAAATTGGGACTTCCAAAATCCAACAGCACCTTTTAAAGCAGGCAGTAAAATCAGAAAATAATATCTGTACTCTCCGGTATCCAGCCTTTTCTTTCGACTCATATTTCGGTCGAACAATGTTTACAGATTGATAATAGTACTAGATAAAGTATAGTAATACTGAAGCTTTGAAAATATACAGGTATTAGACAATGCCCTGCAATTATTTTTTTTTCATCCAAATAATCACAGCTATCACAAAATGCTTTTATATTATGAATACGAATGAAACTGCGTTAAAACTGGTTTTAAATAACGTAGATATAAATCTGTTTTCGAAAAAAAACGTAACAATTCTCATAACTAATCTATAACAGGATAACATATAAATATCTCTCTGAGACAGGTTTAAGTAACGGTTTTGATATGCTCTTCTGATTCTCTACCCGATCAGGAAAGCATTATAAAACCGTTATTCAAACCCATCGCAACGAGATATTATTCACTTATTCAGATATAGCTTCGATATCAAAAACTTCGTGTTGGTGGATTCAAAAACAAAAAATGGTTTTGCTACTTTTAAAGAATCGTTCAAGTAGGAAACAATGCATAGCCCGATCAGAAGAGAATAACAAAATTGTATCAAGATGAGATATTTCGATAGTCATTTTTTTCCTATCAAAATGAGATATAATTTAGTACTCGTAGGATGTTAAAAAAGATGAGTCTTGTATACAATCTTGTGTGCAATGTTTGTTACATACGCATTCACTTGTATGCATTGTTTCCAACTTGAACAATTCTTGCAAAGTTAGGGTACCAGTCGGGAAATTCGAACCTCAACCTGCAGATTGAGAGGCGCGCACGCTTGCACAAAACCATGGCTGGTGCATTGATACACTTCCAACAATTCGAAGCATTTGCTTGCCCGGCATAAAAACAACTAATTGCATCAAAAGAGATATACCTATAATCATTTTTTTCGAAACGACCAAAACAAAGATTTTGATATCAAAGCTATATCTGAATAAGTTAATAATATCTCGTTGAGAAGGGTTTGTGTAACAATTTTCTCCTGATCGGGAAAAGTTTGAGTACAAGTCAGGAGGCAGTCCATTATTGCATACAAGTGAATGCATACAAACATTGTACACAAGCTTGCATACAAGACTAATATTTTTGCATTTTTGGTGGTCAAAATCCTATCTGATTGAGATGTAATCTTGGTATAATGCTATCAATGGGTGAAATAATTTAGCTATCCTTGCATGGACTTTATGTCATAATTTGAGATATTTTAACATCCTAAGAGTGCTAAATTATATCACATTTTGATAGGAAAAAAATTAATATCAAAATATCTCATCTTGATATAGTTTTGTATTTCTCTTCTAAGTGGGATGTTTATACAACTTTCCATGAAAAACGGACATCGAAGTCAACGGCTTAAACCGTACTCTAATGAATTTTGCTCAATAAATTCATAAAATTAAATTTTGGGAAGCCAAAATGGAGCATGTTTAGTAAATAATGTGGGTTATTGACATTCCACTAGAAACTTTTCTCGAAGCATGCGCGGTCCTATGGGGGGGGTGATCGGGGTGATCACCCCCCTCAAGCGGCAAAAAACCGTTATAAAATACCCGAAAAAGCTCGAATGTTTATAAAAAGTTGGAACTTTTCTTAGTTGATGTGTTTTTAAATTTTCAAAATTTTCCACTCCGTGGGGGTGTTTATTCAACAAAAAAGTTAATTTATCACTTGAAAGGCTGAATATTGGGAAAAGTCGGTCCACCAAACTCAAGTAGCTGTAACTTGTGATTCCCTGGACTGAATTATACCAAATAACTTTTGTTGATAAGTTACTCAACAAAAGTATGTTGTTGAGAGTTGATTTTGAATGTGCTTTTAATGAAATGTAGGGACAACTTTTTTAAAATTGTCACTAATTTCCTTCATATGCCTAAATTAACACGAGCAAATCGTAATAAATTTTATATTTGCTTCGAATTCGGAGCTTCTAAATTCTTGATTTTGTTTTGAATTTTAATGAAATAACAAATTTGAAAAAGTCATATAGGGGGGTGAATATGGTTATGACACTGAAATAATGGAAATATTTGTTCTGTTGTCATCATACATTCATTGCCTTCAACACACAATTTCTTTTTTATTTGCTCAGATTTAAAGAAAACAATAGAAAAAAATCATTAAACTATAAACGTACGGATTCATGTGATTGTCATTTTTCTTTATTTTTAGAAATTTCTACCATGTTTAATGTATTAACAGATCATGGTCGTTCTCAGAAGTAAAAAAAAACCTTTGGCCTTCAAGTGTTAAATTACCTTTATTGTAAGAAATTTGAATTTAAGTCAAATTATCCATCGGAGTGATCAGTTTTCCAGTAGGGGTTTAAGAAACGACCATCTAACTTTCTAATCTTTCTTTTTGTCTTTTAGTCACCAATATTTAAAATTCAATCGTAATAAACAACAAGTATTGATGCCGTATTTAATTCATTTTTGATGAAGTTTTGAGCAGCGAAAAGCTTACCATTTGTTTTTTTTTTTTGTATTTCAAAATATTTTTAAAAAAAATTATCAATTCAGAATCAGGAAAAATCATTCTAATAAAACTTCACTTAAAGAATAAAAAGCTAATACATATCTGAAATTAAAATACAAATTTGAATTTAAAATTTAGTTTTTTTCTTTTGTTTACAGCTGGTTTATTGAGAATTTTTAAACTTTATAAGGTCATATCAGATGTCTAATGTTAACCTCATTTTAAAATCTAAAGTATAGTGCTATTTTCACTAGTGTTTAATACAAGGAATTCTAGACTTATTGCAAAATAAGAATTCAGATTCTGAATCACAGTAAAGATTCCCTTTGGCGATTTTTTTCACCCTCAATTTTCCACCATTGAAGTATGAATTATAAACTAAAAATGATTAACCTACATTATGAAATTAAAAAACAAAAATGTAAATTTCAGATCTGATTTTATTTAATTCTGTTTGAAATGTTTCACATAAAACATTCATATTATGGATGACCATGAAAAAAATTCAAGTACTGCCAAACAGAAATCGAATATAAAATATTCGTAATAAAAGTTTACATTTTAAAAAATTTTCTTAAGAGATTTCAGCAACAATAAATCGAAAAAAAAAGATCACGTGTTATCACTCACGTGCGTTCCCTATGAGTTTTTAGAGCCAAAAAGAAACAAAAATGTATTTATAAAATCTGTTTCAATATGAAGGAATTGGTTTTGGCGATAGAGATTCAAATTCATCTCCAGAACCCAAAATCTGCATTCAAAACTATAACGCAAGGAAACAAATCCCATATTTTCCGAAGTGCAAAGAACTTGAAAACTGATTTTGACATATTTAGGAGCGCAAAATGCAAATTTGTATTTTTAATCAGCTCTTGATTCCGGTATAAATTTTGAAAATACAAGGTTCATTGAAAAAAATTTTGCACTTTTTAGCAAAAGTGTAAAATATCAAAAAGATTTAGAAAAAAAGATTTTAACTTAATGATTAATTTTAATGAAGACTGTGAGTAATTTACCATGAGAAAAAATAATAGATGTAAGTATCTGTTCCCATTTTGTAAAATAAGATAATTATCTAGACGAAATATGTATTATTTTTTTCGGTTATTTGTTACTTTTTGGCATTCTTCCCTCTAATCTGTATTGTTGAATGAATAATGGATAATGAAAAGATTTTAAATATTTTTTGTTGTTCATGTAGGTCTACTGCTATGTTTTAAAATTAATGAATGCCAGAGAATAAGAAGGGAGAAAAAAAAATCTGACAAAAAAATCGAGTATGAGACGAAAAAATCTTCCAAATTCAGTTTGCATGCGCTTAATTTTTCCCTTGTCAATTAAAACTATCCCCTTATCATTCCACTATTTTTTCGGCAACAAGGCAATCTATCATGCTAAACAGTCAGAAGATCTTTTAGTGCTTTCAGCTTATCTACACAATAATATTGAAATTTTAAATTAAAATTTAGCTTAAGGTTTGATATTCTGAATTCGAAAACTTGGCCATTTCAATTGCAAATAATTGAGACTCTTCACTAAAAAAAAAGTATAACATTCGGAATAAACCCTTCGTTTCATCATTTTTTGTATAGCAGAAAATTATTATCAAATGAAGAATTATGTGAAGGTATGTACCTACATGAACAATTAAAAAGATTAATCACTTTTTTTTATAATGTGTTTTCATAATCGGTTTATTCTGCTAAATTTATATTGAAAGTGTTTATTTTATATATTGTGTTTCCACATTTGAAAATAATAATACTAAATTTCCAAATCACGATTCAGTAAAATACCCCCATTAAAAATTTAATGCCCGTTAGTCATGCTTGTTAATTAGTTTTTCGGCCTTATTGGCGAAAAATAAAATACTTCCGAAAAATTATAAAATATGAATGCGCCAATATTTAGAAGCTCAGGAAAAAAAATGAAGATAGCTTGAATGTTTTTTTCTACATTTTCATCTCTCAACAACGTGTGTATTATTTTCATTGAAAAAATTACATTCATAACGAGAAAATCTTTACAGAGCTCTTGAAGTGACAATTTTCAAACACCAGATATACTTACAAATAAAAAAAAAATAGCAACATATTTTCGCGGTGGATATTATAGATTCGCTGGTTGTTAAATAAAAGGATGTGTAAGTTGTGTAGACGAATATTAAATGAGTAAATTGATAAAGTTTTCATTATTCATCTCTTGTTTCATACTTTTTTAAATACATGTTGTTCAGTGAAATTCATGAGGGAAAAAGGAGCATTGCGCCGCTTAGACTGTAGACTCATTTGCAACCATAACTCCCCCCCCCCCCCCCAATCCCTCCCCACTCCTTCCGCTCACTCAAATAATTGTTTTTTTCACTAGATATTAACGTTCCTTTATATTGACTGATTTTTGAAAATAGGAAAATCACCCCCCCCCAAGAGCCAGCGCTAGGACCGCGCCTGTCTCGAAGCATTCATGTCTTGATGAGTTATGATTATGTAAGTTTTTGTCCTGCTTAGTATCAAACTTTGCTATCTGAATGATATAGGGTAAATGTACCCGACCTTGGCACCTAAGGCATGGTTTGCCCTTTTTTCCGACATTCCTACCTTCCTGTTGAGTGCACCATATAACATCCTTTGAAGAATTTACTTGCTAACTGGCTTGGAGTTCAACAAAAATATGTTTTCTCTATGGAACTTTCATTAATTTGAGTAAAATGCATGCAAAGTACTCACTGCGGTGCTCCAATTACTTGGCCGCCGTACCAATTGTTTGCCGTTTCGATGATCCGATTCTTGGCCTCCAGCAAAGTGCAATAGAACTTTACCAACAATGCTCAATTGACAGTTAACAGAATCGTTGGCTATTCTGAATATAAGGCCATTGACAGAATGACGTCAGCTGAGCGTAAAGTTCTATGCGACGATGGAACACCGGGCTTCACTCATACAACAAAAAGGCTTTCGAAAACATTGATGAAATTTGGTTGGAAGGGAAGCACAAAATAAGCTTTCATTTCAAAAAGTCGGAAGTCCAGAAATTCCGCAATGCGATTGCGACACATACGGTTATTTTCACTACCAAACAACTGTCTTCATATTGTGGTATTTAAAAATTTTGCCCTTTTGAATTTGTTAGCTGAGATTATGAGCTTCTAGCAAGAGCCACCTCGAATGCCCGGGGTGTTGCGCAGTCGTTTGACACGCCAAATAAATGTTAGAATGTAAACCTTGCTAAAACAGTTTTTTTAAATCGACTCACATCAAATATTTTAAGGAATAATTGGAAAGCAAACGATATTTTCCTGAACTTCCAACTTCTGTTTCCATGAAAAAAATTAGAACAAAATTCAAAACAATTAAATCTGAGTAGGTATATGGTTCCCAAGCAATAGAAATCGATTCCAAAACTTAATTAATTATGTATTTTATATACTAAAGTCATAAATTGCCATCGATCTAACAGTTTTTGATAAGAAAAACATCTTAAGTCTTGTGAGTTGGTTAATTTCACTAAGTGTTTTTTTATTTCGAACCACTGTGTTCTGTAGGAGACCACGTGGCCTCTGTTCGACAGACTGCAATGCAAATGCTGTTGGCACGCATACCAATGTACCTTCGATTCATGGTTCCCAAATAGCGATTTTTGCATTTAAAATGCTTGGATATGACTTTTAGTTAGTCGAATCACTTATGTTCTCCAACTTATTTCGAAGCTTAAGTTGATAGCAACGGTCTTATCATACAACCCAATTAGTATGAAAACATTTGTGCGTAGTTTTAAATGGAGTTTTAAAGAAAACATCAGCACAAAAATACCTCTTTAATGAACATGTATTTTTTCCAGCTTCCAACACTGGTGGTGTATTTCGATTGAAGTTGCATGCCAAGAAAAGGAACAAAATAAGTTTTAAATTTTTATTCAAAACCTAAATAAATATTCACTCTTTAGTCTTTCTAGTATTTTTTGATTTTTTGCCGAGTTTTACTGTAAGCATGAGTATTTATTGCAAATTTTTCAAATGAATGTCCGCGTTTGAAAGCGCATGTGAATTTAACAGTTGCACTAGAAAGGTGAGTTCATCTGATTTTCATACGGAGATTTCCAACATAATTTCCTCGGATGCAGATCGAAAAAAATTAACTTCTTTATTAAAGTACAAACAATCAAAAAATTCGGTATGCACAGATTTGAAACAAATTATTCTCTTCGCAATGAAAATATATTCAAATTTTTTTAAGCTCAATTTGGACCTGAAAAACATGAAAAGACATGTTGGCATGCCAAGAAAAGGACCATGCCAAAATAGGGCTCACTTACCCTAATATTGATATGAGCAAATCAAAAACTGATATAATTTAGTTATGATCGTATAGATTTTTTAATATAATTTGAGATATTTTAATATTCTACGAGTACTGAAATCATAACTCATTTTAGTAAAAAAAAAATGAGTATCAAAATATTTATCTTGATATAATTTTGTTTTTCCTTCCCTCTTTTTTATATTGAATTTACAAATATTTGTTAGAGGTGCCGACCGGAATATGTTAACACTTAACACATTGCGGAAAAAATACGAAATATCTCATTTTCCATTTGCCGCTAGTGAGATACATTGAGATGCATAACTCAACTCAAATGTTATGAATATAAAAATGAAACCTGATACTACAAATTTAAACTCATCACTTCATGTCTCTCAATTATATTTAATTTGAAGAATTTTGTTCAGTGGATTCTGAGATAAAGAATGTCGAATTTTGTTGCTAAACAGTTAATATTTCTTCGCGGTCCTTGATGTGTTAAGTGAATTTTTTATCAGTCTTCCTAACATACCATAAATGAAACTCTTAGAACGTTCCACAAAATGTCATACCGTTCCAACAATACCAAAATAAAAAACATTGAACTCAAGGCAGAAGCTCGTGTTTTTTTTCTGAGTCATCGCTGCATCCTCATTTCGGCCTGATGTCGAGGAGGACGGAAGCAGCAGCAGCAGCAAGACAGTAATTGCACAAAACTGGCAACGGTCAATTGGAACCGACGATTATGCATTTACAAAAATTGCACAAAATTACAAATTACAAATGACGCAGCCTGCGCTGGGCCGGGCCAGATTCGCCCGCAGATGAATGGTCGATGTTGATGGCAGAGGCGCGCGTCCAGAGCAGCAGACTTCAGGCGAACCAAGCGTTTTATTTATTGTTGTAATCTGGCGTCCGTCAACGAATTGATGCGCTGCTGATGCTTTTGCTGCAACGTGCGTCGCATTTGATTGGGAAGATCAATTGTACAAATTTGCTCTCCGGTACTCCCCATAGATTGGGGCAAATGACCGGCCGGCACATGTAATGATAATAAATATCGACAAAATATGAATAATAAACCAATTTGCGGGACATTTTTAAAGTTAATTGAAAGGCTTAAGTGGTATATGAATTAAATTTTCCAGGGCCTCGAGTGAGAGTTCTTCAATTTATTGTTATGATGCAATACAAAGAGTGGTTGACAAAAAGCGGACTTTCAAACGAATGTCTTCGAAAAGTTAAAAAAAAATGGAAATCAAAATAAAAGTTTTGATAATTTTTGCTTTTTGAATCGGTCCGTATCTGTAGAAAACATCGTTGGTGGTCCAATCTTTAATTTCAAGCGCCAATGATAGGTATCACAGTAATGGAGCGTAATAATTGTCATTAATATATTTTGGTGCGTGTAATCATCAGAAACCATCAATTTTATGCCATTAACTCCAATTTGTCAACAGATAATTTCATTTTATTTTTTCGAATCAAAAGTGAAAAACATTTTTTCGTCAGATTTTTTTTCGGAAGCAATATTCGGACATCACGATTCCGAGTTCAATCGAAAGGATTGTTAAGCAGAAAGCTTATCTGGGAAGGAATAAAAAAATGAACCAAGGTGCCGAAACACGTACCGGATTCTGCCGATCGACAGTAATTAGACGGAGGCTGGGAATTGTCGAAAGGAAACCGAAGCCACCACAACAACTGACACAATAACCATCGCCGGGAAATTGAAAATAGACAGGAATGGAATTATGTTTTTCTATCGAAAAGTATCAGCACTTTTGCCTTCGGGAAGAACGTTAGCCTCGCCTCGAAGATCCGAAAGGAAGAAGACGCAGACAGTAACCAATTTCTTTTATTTCACTTAGCTCGCACAATTTGGATTCGAGGATTCGATTCCGTTCGTTTGGACGTTTGGAGGAAGATGTGTGATTTCTGTTATCTTTATTTTATTTTTCTGCTGTTTCGGGAAGATTTGCTCCTTCCAGAGGAGGTAAGGGGGGATGATTGTTCGATCCATGACTCTCGCCGGACCATATGGAACATCCCGGACGATCCTTGGCTCAGAGGGCTCGGAAACTATCCGAATCGAATTGGTCCAAATCGAAACGTTCTGCCAGGAGAGTTCCAAGAGTCGGCGGCGATGCAATTATGCTTTATCGAGTTGAACTCACTCACGCCAGGACCGTTTCGGCGTTTTTCTGTGGAAGGTTTCTTCGCCCAAGATTACCGGAGCAATTCAAGCTTTCTTTTCTTTGAATTCGTTCCGAAATCGATTCCAAGATATCATCATTTTTATTAGTGATTATCGTTGTGTCTTTGGCCTGGCTTCGTCTGTCCGGGCAATTCCACCGGAATTATCTGCTAGGGTTTGCGATTTTGCGCGCCCCACGGAATACATATTTCAACCTTACAGGATTCATTATTTCCCATTAGAAACGGCACCACGCTTTCCTTAGAAACGAATTTCGCTATGGCTGCACAATGGAAACGCAAAAATAAACGATTTCCCAAAAAGCTTTCCGGAAAAAAGTTCTGATAAAATTTTTCATTTCCAATCATTTAGAGCACAGTAATCAACGAAATCGTGACTTAATTCGGGACCATCGATTAACTGTCAATAGTGATGACCTCGGAACAATCCAGGATCTTGGTGGCCGAGGACAAACGTAGAGGTACTTTCACATTCCGACAGGTCGTCGTACCGAAAAATAAAACATAAAAGCGATGCGCGGTAATTACCCCCTTTGTTTTAATATCTCACCACACTCCTCAACATCATGATGGCGGCCGCCCAGGAATCCGATTCTTGGGGGAAGGCCAACATGGCGGAAAAAGGGCGACGGCGGCCGATGGCGTTGATGACTGCCCGCCGGTCGTCGGTCTTCGTTGCCGGTGGAACTTCATTGTTGTGACCGCGCGGCCTCGTGTTGCGTCTTGAATTCTAAATTAGGGGGCACAAATCGGGAACTGGAAAAATTTTCGGCAACCAAACCCAACATGTGTGCGGTACCAATTGTTGAGCGAAACCCCGTTTGATGCCGCCAGCAAATCAGACACTTCAAAGGGGTCTCCCTCTCTAAACTGGATTTGTGTCCGGGCATTGTTGATCGTAGTGTTCCGATTGGATACGGTAGCTTTAAATTGCTTCGAGAAGTCTTTCTTTAAACTTCAAGGAACTAAGTGCAGAGAATCATTCAAAGAGTACTCAGAATTGAATAAGTTTGGATTTACCTCAAATCTAATAAACGTCTTCGAGCAGGTGAAATGTTCTTTAAATTATCCTCAAAATTATAAAAAAATCTTCATACAACTAATGTCTTCAAGTGATTATGTCAAAAATGAAAGGTGCAATAGACGGATTTCGCGCCAACTCGACACAGTATCTGGCATGACCTTCTCAGGATTGAATGAAACTTTGCGCGTGTATAGTCCTCACGTAGTTAGGACACTTGGCATACTTAGTTTTTCCAAAAAAATATAGACTAACATTTGAAAAGGGTCAAACTTATCAGGGCAATTTTTTATGAAAGTTTACAGCTCTAAAAATAAAATTTCTTTACAAATAAAATCTAAGGGAAAGTTTTGGCAAAATGGTTGAACTTTTAGAAAAAAATATTTTAAAATTCTACATGCATTTTACGAATAAAAACACAATTTCTCAAAAAACGCCATCTCACAATTTGGCGAAATTTTTTTCTAATACTGGTAGTAAAAAGCCTACAAAATATTTGGCTCAAAAACATGATTTTTTTAAGATTAAATAATTATTTTCGTTCGAGATTTCTCGTTTTTAAGCTCTTCGCAAGTGTGCTATTCTTACGAGCATAACTCAAATATTATAAATTTAATAAAGTATTTATAATCGACAAAACTAAACACAGTACGTTTATTAAATCAATGATATAATGTTTGTATAATTTGGTACAGTGGTTTCTGATAGATAAGAGTATCGAATTTCGGTGTTTTTCGGCGTAGATTTCAAATCTTTAATCGAAGGTCTCTACCCTGATGCAAAATAATATCTTATATGTCTTTTGGCATTGAAAACGAATAAATTCAGTTGACATCACAGCTGAGTGCCTAGCAAGGTATAGTCCTATTTGCCGCTGATAGTGTTGGTGATATTATGCTGGTTGTTTCACCAACACTTTTTAGTTTTGGGACAATCAACCTCAAATACGACCATGTTTGTCGACCGTCTGTCCGTTTTTTGTACCGAGAGTTTTGGAGGTTAATTGTCCCGTCTCATCTGTATATGCTCAGCAAGTGTGCGTAAGAAATGTCAAAAACAACTCTATTGCATGACTACAATTCGTGCAATACTTCGATAGGCACCAGCATGATGACAATTGAATTTATTGTTTATCAATGCGAAAAGACATACCCCCGTTAAACAGCTAATAAACTTTTCGCCCAATAAAATACGAAGTTACGGTCTTCAACAAAGTTGTTCAGCGGAATATTTTCTTTAGGAAATTTATAAATTGGCATCAAAACCATCAGCTGCCTCGGCCACACAGAAGAAACAAAATTGATGTTGATTTTTCAGAACAAAATATTAAATTTTCTCATACAAACCTAAAAGTTTAAATTTACTCATGCAAACGTTACTTGAAAATTCTACAAAAATCATGGATAAGTTTGGGTCTAAAATGAAGCTTTTTAGGCCCCAAGTTTTGAGAAATTCAAAAATGACCCCAAATCGACTTAGTCTAATATCCCAGCGGCGGCGATCGAAATAAGTTAACAATCGAAAAAACGACGTCAAATAAAGCTGAATCAGAAAATCAGAACCCTACTGGGTCAAGATAGCCCAACATCTGCCCTACGTCAAGCGAGAAAAGCTCAACTCGAACCCAACATCGTAAGGATTATTCGTCAGGCAGCAAATCACTAGGTGAGAAAAAAAAGGCTATTGTCAAAGCATACTCGCGAACATCAAATTTCCTAGTCGACCCCTGTCAAATTTTTAGTGATCACAGCGCCATCTGCATCTCACTGATGGAAATATTCAACTTTTAAATTCCGTGTTGCCAATATGACGGAAGAAAAAGTAAATCAAACATTTTTATCGAAAATGAGTCATAAATTCGATGAAATTACTGACCAAATAATTCGTAGTCAGGATTTCATGTCTGCTTTGGTAGATAGAGCATTGACAAAACTGCAGCTCCTCGGAGATGAGATACAAGCTGTGAAGAGGGAAAATGTTTCGCTGAAAAAGGCACTTAATGATTCGCGAGTTTCACCAAAACTCTCGAAGATCGTCTTCAAACTCTAGAATCTATGATAAGTAATCAAGAAAAGACTTCAGTTGCAAATAATGTTATTATAACCGGTGTTCCGATGGCAAGCGACGAAATTTTACCTGAAGTTATTAAGAAGACTTGAGGGGCCAGGGTTCTATTTTGACATGTGAAAGATTCAAATCTACGATGTCTACGAAAAACAAGCCACCCATACGTGTAGTTTTTAAAGATCCATGCACTAAATTGAAGGTTCTCGACGATAAACGCAAATATGGACGACTTCATATTAGCGAACTAAAGATGAATACCCCGCACACCCAACACGGAGAATCCTATGTCTCAGTTCGTAGTGAAGTTACTCCCATCATTAACGGACTACTTCAAGAATTGCAAAACAAACAGAAACAACTCAATTTTGCATATATTTGGCTTGGTGCAGATGGAAATATTCTTCTAAAGAAAACCACGAAATGCAAACCGAAATGCAAACGAAATGTTGATGTTGTCGTTATAAGCGAAACCTGGATTAAGGATAAAAATACGATCTTCTATAATTTACCTGGATACAAAGCTAATTTCTCTTCTCGATACAACAGCAGTGGTGGATTATCAGTGTACGTAAGAGATGAACTAAAGCTTAACGTGAGCGTAATATCGAGGATTTTGGCTACCACCACATTGAAATCGAACTCTGTTCTCCCAGTGAACCTATGACGATTCATGGAATCTATAGACCACCAAACTACAACTTCTCTAGCTTCCTCAACCGAATAGAGCAAGTCTTCTCCTAGGCTGATTTCACGAAACCTTTCTTCATGCTCGGGGATATTAATATTCCAGTGAACAGAGAAAATGATAACTCAGTACTACAGTACCAGAATCTACTAAATTGCTTCGGCCTGACTGTTTCAAATAACGTCATAACAAGACCTGCGAGTAGCAATTTGCTGGATCACAGCATTGTGCGATTCAATGATCTCAGCTGTATATCTAACGTTACGTTTGAGTGTGAAATAAGTGACCATAGACCCGTCCTTACTACATACTACAATAAGTACCAACATCGTGGAGTTAATATTTTGTCAAGAAGGTATACTAATAGGGAAAATCTCCAAAGAGAGTTTAAATATTTTCTTAGAAACGTTGATCTTCGGAATTTAGACCCTGATACTAGGCTGCATTCGATAACCGAACGATACCAACAACAATGTCGACAAACATACTCGCATACATACTGCTACAGTTCGAATGAAAAAAATGTGTCCGTGGATGAATCTAGAAGTATGGCAACTTTCAAAAATACGAGACAAAATTCTGAGAAAGTGGAGAAGAAATTCCGACAACGTTAGTCTCACTGAACAAATCAAAAACGCAAACAAGAAACTCCAGTACGCTAAAAGAAAGGCTAAAACTGACTATTATGAGCAGCTAATGAACACTTCTAACACCAAATATCTATGGAAACATATAAACGAGCTTATTGGTAGAAACTCTAAACACGATGATCTGGAATTGGACATGGATGGAGAACTAGTAAACAATCCGCTAACTGTTGCAAATGCATTCAATAAATTTTTCACGTCGATTGGAGCACAACTCGCTGATCAACATAATTCTACTGGTAACATTGATGAATACCACACAATAAAACGGATACGAAACTCCATCTTTCTACGACCCTCCACTGTTCAAGAAGTCACAACAATCATATCGAAATTAGATCCCTCAAAAGCTCCTGGAATTGATCGCTTCCCAGTATCAGCATTACAAAACCATCATCTGGAATTAGCCCCTATCCTTTCGTCGACGTTCAACGATAGTGCAATCATGGCCCAGTACCCGGAATCTCTTAAGCATGCCATTGTCCGACCTGTGTTTAAGTCTGGGAGCCCAAAAGATGTCAACAGCTACCGCCCTATTTCGGTCCTATCTGGTTTTAGTAAAGTTTTTGAAAAGCTCATCGCAACCAGGTTGACTGAATTTCTAGATAGTGAAAGCTTCTTGTATCAACACCAACACGGATTCCGGAAAGGTGGGTCTACGGAGATCGCCGTCCTAGAACTGGTAAACAGTGTATCACAGAATCTGGACAGGAAAAAGGAAATACCAGGCGCCTTGTTTCTAGATCTATCGGAAGCCTTCGATACAATAAATCACGATCTTCTGCTGAAAAAACTAGAAGCATATGGAATACGAGGCCTGGACAATATATTTATGCGTATTTATCTTCAAAATCGAAAACAAGTTGTCAAGATCAATAATACTTTTAGCTCCCAACTGCCAATAACTGTAGGTGTTCCTCAAGGAAGCAATCTAGGACCTCTGCTATTTCTGACATATGTCAATGATTTACCAAATCTTCCTCTAAGTTAAGGTTGCCAGAATTTTTTCAGCATGTATCCGGGCCGGACAATCCGGGCAATTTTTTATAAAAAACCTGGCAAAATCCGGACATTTCATTTCTAAATCGAGACCGAAAATCCGGGCAATATCCGGGCAAATTTTGTCAAAACCCAGAAATAACTCACCAAAAATTAAAAAAAAAGAGTTGAAAAAAATATTTTTTTCATCAAAATTCAAAAACAAATTTGAAATCGTATTTTAGTCTTCGAAAAATCCTTTCATGATTATTTTTGCAAAATCTGCTAAAAATTTTTATTTTGGTGGCTAAATAAAAAAAAATTAACACACAATTTGATTTTTTTCATTATTATTTGCCAAATAAAGTGAAAAAATCCGGGCAAAATCCGGGCATATATCAATGAAATCCGGGCAACCGGGCCGGGCAGGACTGTTCTAAAATTTTGTATCAAATATCCGGGCAAATCCGGATAAAACCGGGCAATCTGGCAACCTTACTCTAAGTGGTATTCCAAGGCTTTTTGCGGACGACACGGTTCTTGAATACTCAAATCATAATGTTGAAACTACAATTCGTGAAATGAAAAACGATCTAAATGTTATCTTCAAAACAATCTGCTCACATTGAACGCAGCCAAAACGAAACTAACCATTTTCAGAGGAATTAAAACTAGATTACCGCCACACTCACCTCTGGTTCACAAAAATATTGTTTTTTTTATAGTAAAAAAACGAACACACACCACCAGACCACAGAAAGAGTACTATGTGTGCCGTGATCGGGATTCGATCTCATGGACTCTGGCTTAAAAGACTGGAACGATATCCTCTAGGCCACGGCCACCGGCAAATTGTTATTGAAGAAGTTTCTAGCTTCAAATACTTAGGTGTTTATATAGATAATCGTTTATCCTGGAAGCCACATATACAGAATCTTATAAAAAAATGTGCTCCCATCTGTGGGATTATCCGTAAGTTTTCACATTTTATGCCTAAACATGTTCTGCAAAAGCTTTATTACAGTTTTGTACACAGTCGATACACTTACGCCATCAGTGCCTGGGGACATACCAACATGTCTAACCTGGCAACATTAAAAGTCCAGCAAAACCGATGCATTAAAGCAATTTATAAGCTACCTTTTTTATACCCTAGCCTAGAACTGTACAAAATGCCAAATCATAACATATTACCGATAAACTGCCACAATACTCGATATGTAGACAGGTTACTGATAGAAAATGCAACAACAAGAATCGGAGAAAGAAGGTTTACCACGACAGGTCCAACAATGTATAATCGCCTCAGTCGTGAAATACGAAACATCGAAAGTTTAACTTTATTTAAAATTCGCCTGAAACAAGATTTCAAAAACAATTTAGAGCGGTTAATGTAAGTAATGTTAGCCATGTAAAACTGAAATTACTCCTATAGTAACTATAATCGAAACCTTTTAGAGGAATGAAAATTCATTAAGGTTTCTTTTCTTTTCTTTCTGTTATGCAATAAAGTCTTAGTTAGTTAAGTAAATACGCGAGCAGCAAGTGACGGATGTTCAAAATCTGCTTTTATTTTCTTGTTTTTCTCTGTCTGTACCCGGTTATGGCTGCTGAAGCCCAAGCAGGGAGACACCTTAAAAAGGATTCCATGAGCGGTGAGTCCCTTTTTTAGATCGGTCTCTCTTTCCTCTGCCCGAAGGTGACAAAAGGAGGCGGGCAAACGAACAACGAGCCAAAGCATCATAAATCATATTTACTGCTGGAAATCCACAACATAAAAACACACCCGGTGTGGAAGGAAGTGTTGTTGTTGATTTTGTAGTTGGGTCCGTTGCCTAATACGACGCCTGATGCTAGCAAGAAGAAGCTGGGCGTCGCCGCCGTCTCTGGGCAAAATCCAATGGGACACACACCGGGCCAAGGAGAGCCATCAGAGTTTCACCTTTGCTCAGGTCGACTCGAGGTGGTCCCTTCAAAAGTTCGGAACGGAATCGAAAACTAGAAAAAAAGGGAGGAAAAAAGTTGAGCAAAAACACAGAGAGAACCGATAATGGCGCGCTGAGGATGCTGCTGCTTTTGACGAGGAGCTAGCTCCAGAAGCATCCCGTCTTAAGGCTTTCGGGGAGGATTTCCGAAATTATGCTAATATTTATTGGATTTTCTTCCGACGCCGAGTCACTTCGAGACGAAGTGAAGGAAGGAAGGCAGGTTCCTTCTACAAGGTTTTGCGTTGTCCTCTAGAAAAAAAGGACCGAGAAGGGTAGGAGAAGAACTTTGTCGAAAGTTGCTCTCTTTAATCATTTAAATTCATCCAATTTGTCAGTCTTTGATGGTGTGCAAATAAATAAATATTGATGAGCTGCGATCGTTCCGAGACAGGTACCGGGGCCGGGTTTTTTTTTCGTTTCTTCTTCTCGATGGGTTGGGGTAGAATCTTTAAAGTATGGTGACAGATTTGGTATAACTTTAACACTTGTTCCACTTTTTTCCGCTAAAAACTGTCTTGTTTCTCAACCAATTTTTACAAAATTTATAGCTTTGGAAAGCTTGTAACGTGACTCAAATATGGATCTCAAGCGATGTTCAGCTACAATCATTCATTTTAAAATTATTTAAAGTCTAAGAAAAAAAATCCGAAAAAAAACATGCTTCTGAAAAAAGGCTGGAAATCTGTTAATAAGTTTTCGAAAAAAATTCACTTAGTGCCTGAGAAAGCTGAGGTTAGAATATGTTGCACATATGGAAATATTATAAAAAAAAGTAGTGTAAAAACCGTACTTTTTGAATGAATCAACCGCCAAAGCTGTTCCAGTCACATTAGAAATTTTTGGAAATGTGTTTAAAAAAATTATCAATCTGCATTTTCTGAGACTATCCTAGCAACTTAGCAAATCGGACAAAAAAAATTTCTCTCTCATCTAACCATTCCATTGAATAATTGCACACCGTCCACGATCGCTATCAGAAATCGGTCAACCACTCGACAGTGATAGCTATAATTGAGAATGCGCCACCTTATTTTTTTTCATTGAAGAAAGCGCGCCAAAAGAAAAAAAAAACGCTTCAATTGCTACCTAAGTACTAGAGAACGCAAAAAACAGTTCCCCTTCTCGATTAATTGGTTAATTGAACACCCAATCGAAACCCCGAACGTAGTGTGGTGGGTGGGTAGAGTTGTTGTAGCCAATTGTTAATTCGAGGGTGTTAACAGTTTTAGAAAAGAAACACGTGCAATCACCACCGGCCACACCGTACAATGAATGCGATGAATGAGGGGGTGGTATGGAATGGTTTAAAAAAAACTGAAACAAACAAAACCAGATTGAAAAAAAATTCAAGTGGTGGCACCGATTATTCCGGTTAACAAAACTAATTGACGTTTAGTGAAGCGCGAAGCAAAACGTCTGCCGTTGAATGGTTAAAAAAAGTAGGTACTTCGGTTAATGTTTAATTGAGCTCAGGTAGATTGTTGAATGTTTTTTTTGCATAGAGAGAAAAAAAAGAAAAAAAATTAGGCCCACATTTAGAAATAACGATCGCACCTCGGTGCACACAGCTCGTCGATACGGTAATTAGCGGCCGTGAAAATGATCGTTTCAATTGCCCCTTTACAGTTACAGTAGATCAATTAACCTGTCAATGGTGGTGGTCACCCATTGATTACGGGTGCACGTGAAGATTTATTGGTTCAGTTGCGAAAAGTCTCTCTCGAAACGGTACCGATACCTTAAAATATGTGCAGAGTATCCTCAATCCGTCTCCGAGAAGCGGTGGTGCTCAAACGATAATTTCCATTCACGATAATTACCAACATAAGTAATCGAGGAAAAAGTTGGACGACGAGGATCGCGCGCCCTCTGTAGTACGATCGATCGATCGCCAAACTCGCGCCTCCCGTTGATGGATTGCTGTAATTAATTGAAATTGCCGACCGTGCGCGAACGTTTTGGTGTTCTCTTTATTTTTTTTTGTTTTTGTTTTTTTTTTGGATTGGTCCATCATCCATTCTCGCACAACTCCAGAGCGAGCACCTTTCTCGCAACGATGCGTTAAAATCGTATGAATTACAAATGAGCCGTATGGCCGGTTTTAGCCCGTTTATTCTCCGTTTTTTTTTTTTTGTTTCAATACAAACTGAAACTGATTAGGTCGAATTTTCCTGTCGATTACATTGGTCCAGCTGATAATAAAGTAGAAACCATTTGTAGTAAAATGTTTCTTTTAGTTTAGGGCTCTTTCGATTTCACGGATCTCTCGAACAGCTGCAGATTAGCTTAATAGAAACGTACCCAACACCAAGAATCGACTTCAATGACATGAGGTCAGCGTCAGCGCGTTAAGCCCTTCAAAAATTTGAAGTCCAACGAATCATCTTGCTCTTCCGCTAAAACGAACATCAACAAAACGGGACGCCACTCTACCGTGAACGAATTTAACGGACTGTTGGGTTCCCGGCTTGTTGTTTCCCTCGTTGGCTATTATAATATACATTTGGCTTAAATTTGGCTCATCATTATAATCGCTAGCCAAACAACATTCCATTTGGGGTTTTTTTTATTTTTGCTCTTGAATCTTGACAGTGATTTTTTTTACCAATATGTAATTTAAGGAGTGAATTCGAAAAAATGCAACACTTTGTTCTGTGAATAACTTTTGAATGCATGGATGTAAAATAATGAGATTTTCAAATTCTTGGGAAACCTATTGAAGAGCTTTGTCTTCTGTGTATTTTAAGCCATTCATCATGTCAATCGTTATGACAGACTGAGTAATTTGCAGTTTCCACAGATAGTTAGCCTCCTCAAGTACTAGACATTAAATTTTTCAACATTTTCTCCTTGTTCATCTATTCCATTACAAAACTTTTCAAAATATCACTCCACAAGCAATTTAAATATTTTTCACACGATTTGACCACCGTATTTTTTATTCTACCTTTTCTATTTTGTAGAAATGAAGTCAGGTCTATTTATTAGTCAGTTTGACGAACAGTAAAAAAAATTGTCTTTTTTATCACTTCACATTTTCGGAAACAGCTTGAAAGAACCTCTCACATTCCTCTCACTTCATGAAGTCAATAATCTTCACTTTTATTAAAACTTTAGCTCACTATTGGGTCCACTAGGACTACTTAAACAATTTACCATGTAAACTTTGGTCGAATAGTTGATTTCCAGCTGTTTTTGGGTGTTCTGCTGGGATTTTTCAAAAGAAGAAATTGATATTTGCTCCAGCCTAATTAAAAAACCCGATTTAATACACTTAACAGTGGATTGGAGCCTTTCTAACAGAGTTTAAATTATATTTGGAAATATATAAAATAATATAGAATATACATGATAGATTCCTTCCCTCTGAATCATATAAGTATGATTTCAGATATTCAAACACGAAAAATTCTAATCTCAATATAAAAAAATGATGCCTGATACGTTTTTTTGGGGAAAAGCGAACTGGTATGTAAGGAGCTCATTTTATGTATGGAAAGAATGGTATTTAAACAGTAGAATTTCCAAGATTTATAACACGCTGAAATGGTGCCGTGGGTAGCAACCAGAACTTTCACGTTGCTGGTCACGGTTCGAATCTTACTGTTTTTTTATGCTTTTTTTTTTACTGAATAAGTAAAACCAACTACAATATTGATGGATAGCCGTGACGCGTGCCCTAGCATGATACCTTTTTTAGAGCTCAACCATGCATAGAGGAAAAATTCCCACAAAAGGAGGGGAAAGTAATATGACTATTAAATGATTAATCTCATTCTGTAAACTAAATCTGAAATCTTATTCTGATTCTAAAGTTTGAATTTTGAGTTACAACACTTAGTCTAATATTTGAATATAAGTTCCAATTTCAAATTCCAGGTTGATCTTTAATCCAAATTCTTAATCAGAATTCTAAATCTGAATTCTCAATCTGAATTCTGAATCTGAACTCTGAATTTGAATTCTAAATCTGTATTCTGAATCTGAATTCTGAATCTGAATTCTGAATCTGAATTCTGAATCTGAATTCTGAATCTGAATTCTGAATCTGAGTTCTGAATCTGAATTCTGAATCTGAATTCTGAATCTGAATTCTGAATTCTGAATCTGAATTCTGAATCTTAATTCTGAATCTGAATTCTGAATCTGAATTCTGAATCTGAATTCTGAATCTGAATTCTGAATCTGAATTCTGAATCTGAATTCTGAATCTAAATTCTGAATCTGAATTCTGAATCTGAATTCTGAATCTGAATTCTGAATCTGAATTCTGAATCTGAATTCTGAATCTGAATTCTGAATCTGAATTCTGAATCTGAATTCTGAATCTGAATTCTGAATTCTGAATCTGAATTCTGAATCTGAATTCTGAATCGGAATTCTGAATCTGAATTCTGAATCTGAATTCTGAATATGAATTCA
>NC_073692.1:49535894-49635186 GCF_029784155.1 Uranotaenia lowii | reverse complement strand
AATTCTAATTCTAAATTCTAAATTCTAAATTCTAAATTCTAAATTCTAAATTCTAAATTATAAATTCTAAATTCTAAATTCTAAATTCTAAGTTCGAAACTCTGAATTCTAAATTCTAAGTTCGAAACTCTGAATTCTAAATTCTAAAATCTAAATTCGGAAATTTAAAAATTTAAAATTAAATTAAAATTAAAAAATTAAAAAAATTAAAAATATAAAAATTTAAAATTTAAAAATTTAAAAATTTAAAATTTAAAATTTAAAATTTAAAAATTTAAAAATTTCAAAATTTAAAAATTTAAAAATTTAAAAATTTAAAATTTAAAATTTAAAAATTTAAAAATTTAAAAATTTAAAATTTAAAATTTAAAAATTTAAAAATTTAAAAATTTAAAAATTTAAAAATTTAAAATTAAAAATTTAAAAATTTAAAAATTTAAAAATTTAAAAATTTAAAAATTCAAAAATTTAAAAATTTAAAAATTTAAAAATTTAAAAATTTAAAAATTTAAAAATTTAAAATTTAAAAATTTAAAAATTTAAAAATTTAAAAATTTAAAAGTTTAAAAATTTAAAAATTTAAAAATTTAAAAATTTAAAAATTTAAAAATTTAAAAATTTAAAAATTTAAAAATTTAAAAATTTAAAAATTTAAAAATTTAAAAATTTAAAAATTTAAAAATTTAAAAATTTAAAATTTAAAAATTTAAAAATTTAAAAATTTAAAAATTTAAAAATTTAAAATTTAAAAATTTAAAAATTTAAAAATTTAAAAATTTAAAAATTTAAAAATTAAAAATTTAAAAATTTAAAAATATAAAAATTTAAAAATTTAAAAATTTAAAAATTTAAAAATTTAAAAATTTAAAAATTTAAAAATTTAAAAATTTAAAAATTTAAAAATTTAAAAATTTAAAAATTTAAAAATTTAAAAATTTAAAAATTTAAAAATTTAAAAATTTAAAAATTTAAAAATTTAAAAAATCATAAAATTTAATTATTTTGAAATTTAAAAAATATATGCACATTCGTAAATTTGAAAAATGTTCACAATTTCTGAAATTCACAATTGAAATCTGCAAATTTAAACAATCTTCTGCAATTTAGGATCAATATTTTTTTTGTGTGCATCGTTGTTTATATTGTTCCTAGTCCTTTTTTGTATTTTTTCAATTTTTTGAATTTTTTTCTCTTATTCGTTTAATTTATTCCATTTGTATTTGTTGGAAACTGGCACCCCTGCCTAAGCACTTTCCGACAGGCCGCTGACAATTGCAGTTCAGTGGCTGATCATCGTCGAGAGGATACGTCATTCCTTTTCTGTTTGGCGGCACGCGAGTTGGTGAAAAATTCACCGTCACGTTTGAAAATTATAATTCCGTTATTTAAACTAGAAAGTTTAATAGTTCTAAGTGAAATTACTGGAGTGTGATATTGATAGTCGTATTGAGCGATAGGAGTCGAATGCCAATATTGCGCAAAAAGGTACAAGTAGTTAACATGCAAATTCATCTTGTTCCTAACCTTACATTCTGGTTCCAGCAACCTAATATTCCGGTTCCGCACAACTCAGTAGTACAACTGATGTTTAGTTGTGGAAAGCATTCCATTGTAATTCCGTTTATTAAAAAGAAACTAGCAGGTTTAAAGTTTATCACAGAGGTAATTTCTATTCTAAAATTAAAAATTGAAATATGTCCTAAACTAAACCTAAAATTACAGCACACACATTGAACTTAACCTAAAATTAAGAAATCGTTCGGGTGTTAAAACTAGCTGCACACTGAATATGTAAGTAAAATTGTAATTGGAAAAGCCTAAACATGCAACTAAAATTTAAATACAATTGCAGCTTGAAGCTGTGTAAACTGCTCACAAGATCAGCGTATTTTTATTCCACACACCCGCAACAATTCTTCAAGATATTCAATGGCCGAATTCACGGAAACCATCCGGACCAGCACTCCAGTGCCAACAACGGAGCAGTTCAACTGCGTCGCCTGCGATAAACCGGACTCCATGTGTGACATGGTGCAGTGCGACACCTGCGATCGGTGGTGGCACCAGCTCTGTGCCGGCGTGACGAATTCGATCGAGAAAGTCCCCTGGAGTTGTCGGGACTGCATTCCGGCTGGCAGCGCGCCTTCTATAAAATCATCACGCGCGCGCCAGGCCTCCCTCAAGTTGCAGCAGCTCGATGTTCAGCGTGCCTTGGAAAGCCAGGCCAGAAAAGTAAAACTCCAGGCGAAATTGGACGATATTGCCGCAGACCAGCAGTATGTACAGGATCGGTACAATCTGCTGCGAGAAAACAACGAAGACGACGATGAAGAAGAAAGTGTTAGGAGCCAAGGCAGTCACAGAGGCAACCGCCTACGAGTGGAAAACTGGCTCAACCAAACACAAGTTCCAAATGTCAGTGCAGCAAAACCGGGCCTGACAAGTGGTCAGCCGCAGCCGCCGATGAGCAGCGCGATCACCGAGCAACAACCGAGGGAAGTCCTCACGAGGATACAGCAGCAAGGTCGAAGCACTGGCGCGTATCCGAAAAACAGCGCAGGAAGAAATCCATCCGCATTTCTCAACCAAAATGTCAAACCTTGGCCAGATAACCAGGAATGGAATTCCTGGTCCGTCATGGGTGTTCATCAGTGGGAATCCGTCCTGCTACAAAAAGGCCGTTTACAAATGGAGGGTCCCAAAACCAAATCGTTTGGTATTCAACAACATTCAACAGGAAGTGCCAACGTAGGTGCTAGGTCGAGTCAGGAGCACCTTGGTCTTGAATATCAGCCGTCGAACCAGCCAAATCCGGTCAGCCGGGCAGCAAAATCCAGACCTACTTTCCCATCACTAGTTCCGTTGGCCCCACCTCTTGCCGCACCAATTCAGCTTGCCTCCCAGGTCGATGCGGGGATTACCACCGGTACCTCAGGACAAATTCCAACTTTTACGAGATCCGGTTGTCATTCAGCCCCTCGGATCACACCAGCAACTAATCCCTCGGATCAATTCGAGCCGGAAACGCCGAGAAGAAACCCGTCGCATCCGTCGACGAATCCAGGGGCACCAACCGACTTCGGGCATCGAGTGCCAAATCAGTCCAGCCATCAACAACGTTTTGCCCAGCAACCGTGGCAGCCGATCAACAACAGACAACAGCCAGAAACAAGTACGGTACCACTTCCACCCTTCAGGAACCACATCAACGAACAAGGTAAGACTGCTCCAATGTATGCCCCAAATGAAAATGAAATGCCTGCCCCTGAATATGACCCCCTCGAGCCTTTAATGAACCAATTAGGCCTTGAGCCAAATGAACGCCCACAATACACCCCATTTATAAATACCTACCAACCATCTCAATCACAACTTGCGGCACGACAATTAATGGCCCGCGATCTCCCCATCTTCGATGGCAATCCCTCTGATTGGCCAATATTTGTGAGTACTTTCACCAACACCACCCTCGCCTGCGGTTACTCTCCCGTGGAAAATCTAAACCGTCTACAACGCTCCTTGAAAGGTGCTGCCTTAGCAGCCGTTCGCAGCAAGCTCATGCTCCCTGATGCTGTTCCGCTCATCATGAAGACTCTTCGCGCCTTCTACGGCCGTCCCGAATCGCTTATCAATTCCCTCTTGGAAAAGATCCGCGTCTTACCAGCTCCAAAGCCCGAGAACCTGGGGTCACTGGCCGACTTTGGAATGGAGGTGCAGAATCTTTGTGACCACATTGAAGCAGCGAATCAACAAGCACATATGAACAATCCCTCTCTCTTATCGGAACTTGTTGAAAAATTACCGGCGTTTGCTGCATATCAATGGGCAGTCTACAGCAGTGGTTTGGCGAGTGTCAGTCTACGAGAATTTGGTAATTTCATGTCGGATTTGGTCAAGCATGTCGGTAAGGTGACAAAGTATCGTGGGGCGTTAGTGAAGGAAGACAAGCCTAGGGCGAAGCGTGGCGCTTTACACACACATTCAGAAACACCAACTACATCGAAGGAGGTCGCTGTTCCGAAAAAGTGTTCGCTTTGTACTCAAAATCATCCTCTCAAAGATTGTCCGAAATTCAAGTCGTTGGATGTCGATGGTCGTTGGCATACGGTGCAAAGGGAAGGTATTTGTCGCAATTGTTTAAACTACCATGGTCGAAGGACGTGTCGCAGCAACAGTCGGTGTGGAATCGAAGGCTGCACAACTCGTCATCATCCTCTGCTCCATTCAAATCGCTCTTTCCAAAACAAGTCATCCGCATCAACATCCAATAGTCGATCAAATCCTACTCCAACAGCTCCGGTGCAGAAAGCACCAGTATCCGGTGAATGTCTAACACATCGTAGCCCAGAAAACAAGTTTCTCTTCCGTATACTTCCGATAACAGTTCATGGTGCAGGAAAGTCAATTGATACACATGCCTTTGTTGATGAAGGGTCCTCTCTCACACTTGTTGAGCAATCTCTTGTTAAAGAATTAGGTGCGAAGGGAACTCCACGAGTTTTATGTTTGACATGGACAGGCAAAATATCTCGAACTGATAGAGAATCGGAAGTTTTAGACTTGACTATCTCCGGCCAGAACAACATGAAAGTTTGTTTGAAAGATTCACGTACTGTCAAGAACTTATCCCTGAGCAAGCAATCTCTCGATTTTTCGCATCTTTCCGAACAATTTCCGCACCTGAAAGGGCTTCCTGTCGCTTCGTATACCAATATAACTCCTCGTTTGCTCATTGGTTTGAACAATCTCAACTTAACTGTCCCATTGCGCATTAAAGAAGGCCAGCCAGGAGCGCCTACAGCAGCAAAAACAAGGCTTGGTTGGTGCTTGTATGGCGGAGTAGCGGAGAATAGCTCATTATCCATGGTCAACTACCACACCTGTTCATGTACGGCCGACAATTCTTTGCACGATCTAGTTCGGGATTATTTCAGAAGAGAGGACGTAGGTGTATCACCTGCGATACAGATAGAGTCAGATGCTGACACAAGAGCACGACGTATTCTGCAGACAACTACGTCACGATGTGGTGATCGATTTCAAACGGGTCTACTCTGGCGATTCGACGAATTTGAACTTCCGGACAGTCGCCCGATGGCATACAAACGCTGGGAATGCTTGCAACGTAGAATGAACCGTCAGCCTCAGTTGCGACTCAATCTTGAACTGCAGATAAAGAACTACATCGAAAAGGGCTATGCCCACCGTGCAACTGAAGAGGAGCTGATCGATTCCGACCCGAGACGCACTTGGTTTCTTCCGCTTGGAGCGGTCATCAATCCTAAAAAGCCGGAGAAGGTGCGCATGATATGGGACGCTTCCGCCACCGTAGACGGAATTTCTCTGAACACAATGCTATTGAAAGGCCCTGACGAACTCAATCCTCTACCTTGGGTCCTATTTCGCTTCCGGCAATTTCCCGTGGCCATTTCAGCGGATATTGCGGAAATGTTCCACCAGATTAGAATCATCGAAAAAGACAGGCAAGCTCAGCGCTTTCTCTGGAACCCGGATCCACAAGGTCAACCAGAAGTTTACACCATGAACGTAGCTACCTTCGGTTCCACCTGTTCTCCCGCATCTGCGCACTACGTTATGACTCTGAACGCCAAGCAAAACGAAAAACAATATCCCAGGGCAGTAGAGGGAATAGTTAAAAGAACCTACGTTGATGATTACGCAGATAGTTTTGAGAACGAAGAAGAAGCGTCACGAATAGCGGGTGAAGTCAAATTGATTCATGCCAAGGGTGGATTCAACATAAGAGGCTGGATGTCTAACAGTTCTAAGGTCCTCGAAAGCCTCGGAGAAGCCGAAACCTCACAGCCGAAATCGCTAAACTTGGAGAACCCAAGGGGTTATGAACGCATCTTAGGTATGCACTGGACGTCGAAAGAAGATAGCCTGGGGTTCTCGACCATTCTACCTCCAGATATCAACGAATTGCTAGCCACCGGTAACCGTCCGACAAAACGACAACTGCTACGATGCCTTATGAGCTTCTTTGATCCTCTCGGGCTCCTTGCAGCTATCATTCTCCATGGGAAGATTCTCCTCCAAGATGTCTGGAGAGCAGGAACGCAATGGGATGAGCCAATAGACAACAATGCCTTCGAAAAATGGTTACGGTGGACGAAATGTTTCCCGAAGATTGCCGAAATTTCCATTCCTCGCTGTTACTTCCAAGAAGCATCCCGGGAACTTTATCAAGATCTTGAACTCCATATTTTCGTTGACGCAAGCGAAGAAGCTTACGCCGCTGTAGCGTATTTTCGCGTCTCCACTCCTGAAGGATTTATCTGCTCTCTAGTATCCGCTAAAACCAAGGTAGCCCCTTTAAAACACTGGTCCATACCTCGTCTTGAGTTGCAAGCAGCCGTGATAGGAGTTCGATTGAGGAAATTCATCGTAGACGGACATTCACTGAACATTCGACGCACCGTTTTCTGGTCTGACTCAAGCACTGTCCTCGCATGGATTCGTTCGGACCACCGACGTTACACCCAGTTTGTTGCGTGTCGTGTAGGCGAAATACTCTCGAACAGTGAAATCTCCGAATGGCGTTGGGTCCCTTCGAAACTCAACATTGCAGATCATGCTACGAAGTGGTTCAACGAGATTGAGATCCAACAAGATTCCGCTTGGTTTAGCGGACCCGAATTCCTGAAAGAGTCCGAAGAAAACTGGCCTCAACCTAGATCGTCTACGACTACTACTGAAGAACTCAAGATACCCTGTCTCGTCCATCAACTTTCTGAAACTCAAACAACTGTCGACTTCACCAGATTTTCTAAATGGGAGAGAGTCTTAAGAACCACTGCTTATGTGAACCGTTACATTGCCCTCAAGACAAACCGTGTGAAAATTTTTCCAGAACATCTTGGTCAGCAGGAACTCCGTGATGCCGAAAATTCACTGTTCGGGAATGCCCAATGGTGTTCATATCCTGCCGAAATGAGCGTTGCGGTTCACAATCGAGGAAAATCGACAGAACAACGAAATGATCTACCGAAACAAAGCATTCTTCGCCAAATGTCACCGTACTTGGATGAAAACGGCGTTCTTCGTGTCGACAGCCGTATCGGTGCAGCAAAACGTGTGTCAACGTGCACTAAGTATCCAGTGATTCTTCCTCAATACCATCGACTAACCGACTTGATCATAGACTTCTACCATCGAAAATACATCCACTGCAACTTCGAAACCGTCGTCAATGAGTTGCGCCAGCGATTCTACATTCCCCGTATTCGACAAACAGTGAAGCGTGTCCTTCGACAATGCCAGTGGTGTAAAATCTATAAATCCAAACCCCAGGTTCCTCGGATGGCACCTTTACCGGAAGCAAGACTTGCCGCATATACTCGTCCCTTCAGTTACACTGGTCTGGACCTATTTGGACCAATATTAGTGAAGTCTGGGAGACAAGCGTTGAAAAGATGGGTCGCTCTCTTCACATGCTTGACCATCAGAGCTGTGCACGTAGAGGTCGTTTACAGTTTGAGCACCGAGTCGTGCATTATGAGCATTCGTCGTTTCATCGGAAGGCGAGGAGCTCCAATCGAGATCCATTCAGACAATGGGACAAATTTCCGGGGCGCTGACAATATCCTGCAACAACAAGTCCGACAGTTCCACGAAAACATGGCAGTCACGTTCACCAACGTGGATACGAAATGGGTATTCATTCCACCAGGCACTCCTCACATGGGCGGTTCGTGGGAGCGCCTGGTACGCTCTGTGAAAACAGCGCTAGAGGGGAGCATGATTCCGGGAAGAAAGTTGGACGACGAGGCCTTCTACACACTGCTGGTAGACGCTGAAGGAATCGTCAACAGTCGACCGTTGACCTACTTACCCATCGAGTCAGAAGAAGCAGAAGCACTAACTCCCAACCATTTCTTGTTGGGAAGCAGCAATGGTGTCAAACAACCGGAGTCGGGACCGATCAGCGAAGCCAATGGGTTGAGAAACGCGTGGAGCCAGATAAATCTACAGCTTGATCGCTTTTGGAGTCGTTGGGTGCGCGAATACCTCCCGACCATGACGCAACGGTCTAAATGGTTCGGTGAGACGAAACCGGTTCGTTTGGGAGACTTGGTTGTTGTAGTAAATGAAGCAAGGAGAAATGGCTGGGCTCGAGGGCGGGTGTTGGAACTGGTTCCTGGGTCAGATGGGCGCATTAGAAGGGCAGTCGTGCAGACAAATAAGGGACTCACTCGTCAATCTGTTGCAAAGCTAGCAGTCTTAGAGGTCGCACAAGGAGGAAACCCTGGATCTAACACTTCAGATACCAGTGTTACGGGAGGGGGGATGTTGGAAACTGGCACCCCTGCCTAAGCACTTTCCGACAGGCCGCTGACAATTGCAGTTCAGTGGCTGATCATCGTCGAGAGGATACGTCATTCCTTTTCTGTTTGGTGGCACGCGAGTTGGTGAAAAATTCACCGTCACGTTTGAAAATTATAATTCCGTTATTTAAACTAGAAAGTTTAATAGTTCTAAGTGAAATTACTGGAGTGTGATATTGATAGTCGTATTGAGCGATAGGAGTCGAATGCCAATATTGCGCAAAAAGGTACAAGTAGTTAACATGCAAATTCATCTTGTTCCTAACCTTACATTCTGGTTCCAGCAACCTAATATTCCGGTTCCGCACAACTCAGTAGTACAACTGATGTTTAGTTGTGGAAAGCATTCCATTGTAATTCCGTTTATTAAAAAGAAACTAGCAGGTTTAAAGTTTATCACAGAGGTAATTTCTATTCTAAAATTAAAAATTGAAATATGTCCTAAACTAAACCTAAAATTACAGCACACACATTGAACTTAACCTAAAATTAAGAAATCGTTCGGGTGTTAAAACTAGCTGCACACTGAATATGTAAGTAAAATTGTAATTGGAAAAGCCTAAACATGCAACTAAAATTTAAATACAATTGCAGCTTGAAGCTGTGTAAACTGCTCACAAGATCAGCGTATTTTTATTCCACACACCCGCAACAGTATTATTTTTGCTTTTGTTTTTTTTTTGTTTAACCTCTTTAAAGGACGAAAAAATTGGCTCCTTATAGTCCAAAGGTTTGAGCCGTTTCAAAAAAAAAATTATTCTGCCGTTTTTCTGAGGATAGGAACTTCTAAGCAAAATATGGCATAAAAAACTGAAAGTAAATCTCTAATATCTTTTAATTGCCAAAACGTTTTGCGGTCTTCAACAAAGTTGCTGAAGAAGTTAAAGTCTTGAATATTGAAAAACTCAAAATAGATCCAGTGATGCCAAAAATTATTATAAGGCGTTTATTGAAATTTGTAATGTAATTTTTTTTTTGTAATAATTAAAAACTTATATCCTTGAAATTAAAACATCTAATCCTAATCTAAAAAGTGATTTACATTAAGAATAATGGACTTATTTTAAAACAGTTTTAGTTTTTTATGTGTAGCACTTAGCACTTTTCTTGTTTTGTTTTTTTTTGTCATATATGCTATTTTTGTTATTTTTCATCGTTGCATCGCTTCATAAAAATTAAAAAATAAACTAAAAACAAAAACAAACAGAAGAATAAAAATGACTAAAAATATCTTAAAAAAGATGCAAATTTCTCCTAGAAACTCCAGTTTTTTTAATTGCTTATTGAAATGACGGATTCCGTAAATCTAGTGTTAAAAAGCATAACCTGGAAATGGTTTTAATTTAGTCTCTTGTGATAAGTCATTTTTGTCTCTTTAATCTGAAAATGAAGTTGATTTTCTTTATGGTTATAATCTGTGCCTCGTAACAGTTAATTCAAATTTCGTTGGCAAACTGTAATGAAAGGTGTAACTGCTATGCGACTTACCACTACATCCGCAAGGAAAATCGATGAGCAGCGGTGACGTCACCGGTACCTTTGCGTGGGTTGAGCGAGAGTTGTTTGATCCATATCCAACTCACCATCATCGAAACTATTCTCTTGATGTTTTTCACTTATTTCGCGACTTTGCTTCCAATCGCTGGATTTGTGCCCCGCACTTGGATTGTGTGAGTGCGGACGGAGTTCCATTCAAGATGGCGCTACGCATGGGTTCAAAAAAAATGCGATGTAAACAACGCAGCACCGCAACGGCTTGCACAACTGACAGCTAGCAACTTGTGAGCTTGCTTGTTTGTGTCGGGGTGGTAGTGTTGGTGCCATCGCAGCAACCAGGGCGGTGCGCTCTCGGGTTGGTGTCTTGTAATAACAACGTGAATGCGAAACTGATGATGATGACGATGAGAAGACGGGATCTCTCATGATGCGGAGTTGTTGGTGAGCGTGTTCGCGATTTGATTGAAATTGGACTGGATGGGTTCTCGTGTTGTGTTGTGTTGTGTGTGGCGGTCGCGTATGATCCCATTTACGTGAGGTAGTGGTGTTGTCTTTGACCGTGTCGCGTGAAAATCGATTCTCTGCCCCTGTGAATCTCGGTTCGTTCTCGCTTGGCGCGGTGTGTATGGTGTTTTGGGTTGTTTTTTGGGAGGAATTTCTTAGTGAAAACTCGTGACTACCGGTGTGGATTGTGCCATCAGTGGTGCCCCAGTGGACGGGGCCTTCGAGTGAAGTGATAGTGTGATCAAGCCGGACTCCAGGGATAGATAATTCGCCAAATATTCGCCAGGTAAGAAGCAGCCAGAAGGATCTTTTTTATTGTTCATCATGTTTCTCCTTGAGGCTGAACCGTGTTCGTGATGTACGCACACAAACAAATCGTTTTTTACGCAAAGTCTGGATCAGAAGGGAGCGGAATCTGGCCTCCGGTGGGGTGGAAACCGGGAGAAGATACTCTATGGAAAATGTCATCTCACCAAGAGGGTCGCCTTTCAAAACCAAGAGGAGGACTCTGCTTTTTTTGGCTGGGGGACAAAGAATCCGGGCATGGAGACGGCCCGCAGATTTAGAACCGTTTTTGATTATTACATTCCCAAGGACCGACTGCAAGATGCATTACTCATTTGTACCGACGCGAGCTGTTTTTGTTATGTAAACAAGAGATTCCACCAACTGGTTCTTTTTGCTTCCTCGCCATTCTTGCTTTTTTGTTGCCCATCGTAGTTAAAAACCAGTCCCTCCGCTCAGCTACGTGTTGTTTTGCTTCGGTCTTCTACCTCTACGAGCCGTCCCTGTGCACCTCCATCACGCCCTGTTCGACCAACGAACGACCGACCGGAGCTATACAATAAGCGCCCTCAAAGGAGCGGCAAGTGTTGCCAGAGCCAGGAATGTAACCTTGACATTGTGGGGGGAAATGTCTGCGATCTCAGTTAATTAAAAAAAAAAAAAAAAATAAAATCCCGAACCCCAGGAATAGAGTATAAGTGAAAGCAGAAATTATTTGAAAAAAAGTGATTGGGCATGGGCATATTTTCTCGATACTGTTTATTTCCTTATGGTGCTTGTTAGATAAGTGTTTCGGTTGACTGAGGTGTTTCCGCGCACCCAATGTGCTTTAACTTAGCACCCAATATTGGTTGTAAATTGTAATTATCAGGGCTTTCTCGGATATTATATGCAGAATGTTGAAACAGTCCGCTGCTGAAACAATAAATCAGATAACTTAAATTTTTCTTGACTTTTCACAACAGTTAGAAGTGTAGAACAAAACATGTAAACTTTAGTGAAACATACAATTTAGTTCTCTATTTCAGATGAATTTCCTTTAAAAATCTAATCGATTGAAATCTAATAAATTGATATTCAAATTGATTAAAATTCTTATCCGAGCACACTTTAGTGGCAAAATTCTTTCGTCCTGAGGGCCAAATTTGCACTCAATTAGCTTGACATAAGGCGATAGACAGCAAAACGATAGCAAAAATTTCTATACGTGGTTAGCAAATTGATGACAAATTTTGCTTTTTAGACCCAAACGACACCTCGTTTTTCAGACTTTGCGAGAGCACGATTATGGCAATATAAGGCATCAATTGATTTTCAAAAAAAATCAAAATATGGTTTAACATGGCCAGCCACTCATGATTTTTTTCCATAATTTGGCTGTGTATGTCAAGTAAAATGGGGGTAAACGACTTTGAAACTTGTATGAAGAGATTAATCAGCGTTATTTATCTTTGGTAATTAATTTATTGGCCTTGTCGGTGAAATTTTTTTTTTTTTTTTTGTTTCGGTTATAGTCGTTTTAACATCTTTACGTCATTCGCGACTTATATCAACGATGAAGTTGGCGGACAAGTCATTGAAAAACTTATCCGGTACAACTGTTATCGATGTTTACTCTTGGGCTCGAACTCACGGACATCGGCTCAGAAAGCAACTGACTTGCCAACTGAGCTATATCACAAGCCCATTGTCGGTGAAAAGTGGTGTCCTTTTTAGTAAAAACATCTTAAGATTATAATTTTTTGCATCGACGGAGAGAAAGTAAGAAAAAAAAAAAAAAAGGATGGTGAAACATGAGCGAGTAGAATTTATTTAGAAACATTATCATCACATACTATGTGTAGTGGTATATGCAACTCTATCTATGAAATGGGTATGTGATTTTTGTAGGTTTTATTTTTGACACTTTACCAGCATTATGGAGTTTCAGGGTGGCCACTCAATTTAAAATTTTCATTTCCCGCATTTTCCCCGACTTTTTTCAGCATCGTCAAATTCCTGACTTTCTAAAACCAAAAATATCAGTCTTAAAAGCTCTATTACACGGTTCCTACTTTTAAAAAGTGATTTCATTTCAACAAAAATTTTTGATTTAATTGAATGATTAATGGCATTTCGGTGAACTATACATTCTAATAGGAAGAATATCAAATGAAAGTAATGAAAATTATAGACGGATAGATTAGATTAGGAAGCATGAAAGCTGTTGAAAATGAGCCAAGAGCGTGATTTGGTCTTGTGCGGCAAGAAGTTTTCTCAAATCACGCTCTTGGCTCATTTTCAACACCTTTCATGCTTCCTAATCTAATCTATCCGTCTATAATTTTCATTACTTTCATTTGATATTCTTCCTATTAGAATGTATAGTTCACCGAAATACCATTAATCATTCAATTAAATCATAGAACCAGCGGTGATAATCTGTTAAAATAAAAAATTTTAAAACTAAACAGAGATGGTACCGATTTGGATAATTTATGAAATTTTCAAAAAGCATTTTTGATATTGAGGAAAAAAAGTAATTCACCATCCATTAGTAAAAAATGTAAACTTTTTTAAGAGGACGAATGACCCAAGCTTGTTCAAATCCTCTATAAATAAAAAATATAGAATAGAACAGAATAGAATAGAATAGAATCTACCATCTGAAACTTATTGCTTTTTAAAGAATATTTTTTTAAAGAGGTATTTAGTGTGATGGTAAGTGGTAAGATTTTGTTTCGTCGGAAATTATGTAGGTATTTAGAGTATTATTATGATAAAAAGGTATATTGTAGCAGAACTCATGTTTATTAAATGGCACATTTCGTATAAATGACTCATAACAGCCGCCAATGAGTAAATTCAAGTCACAAAGAATGTAATAATAATAATAATAATATTTATTAATGACCCTTTGACCTAATAAGTCAATCAGGTCAGAATCACAAAGAATGTAGTACATATTTGAATCTTATGTGAATGTATTTCATAAAATTTGTAAGACCCTATGCTTTTCAAGAAAATAGATTTGTTGTTTGGTCGTAAATTCTGTTTAAAAACTGGTTTGATTTCACCGTGTGATTTTAGGTTAGAAATCAATTGATGGTTCCTCGTTATTTTCATCCATACTATTACAATGGTACCAAAGTTTACATTACTTATTCTTAAACATTCCATCTGAATATATTTCATGAGTTTTCATTTTAATCCGAAGGACAAATTGACGGAATTCTAGCAGAACGAATTTAACCACATAAGCATTTTTTCGAGAAACTTCAGTTCAATGTATTCCTATAAGAGAAAAAAAATTATGCATTCTAAGGACAAAAATCAGAAGTTTTTAATCCAAGACAGTAATCGTCGTCAATCATATTCGCTTCATTGATTTTGTAAATAAGATTCAAATTGTTGTTTCAAAATTTTCTCAGGGCATGACGCTCAGTTCGGTCTGGTCAAATTGAACCATCATTAAAAAGTTCACTAAAGAGTCAAAATGTTAAATTCTAGCATAAATTAGAAGATAAGTTCTAAAGTTCGTATTTAAGCTGCCTTATTAATTAAAAGGTTATTCATTTAAAGTAATTATTTTTTCTGAACCGTTTTAATATGTAAACATTTGTCGATTCAAGAAATCGCTCGAAGGTAAATAACGAATCTCTGACTACCTATACTTCCAATTTTGGTTACACACGTTTAACTTAATATTTTACGTATGTATGTGCTTAATTAGAATTTTAACTAAGACATTCCGTTTCTTAAACAAAAAATAAGATGAAAGTTAAATTTAGCGCAGAGAAATACACACGGAAAAGTCTCATATTTCTACTAGCTAATGGTCGGTATCAACTTGAATAAATAATTTTATCATTTTTGAATTGCTCAAATTTTCTAGTTGAATTTTTTAAAAGATGGTTTGAGTGCAAGTTTTCTCAATTTTTCAGTTATCCTTGAGCATTAGAGTTACTGAAATATATTCACACAGCTGAGCGAAAATTTCCGATTTCTTGGAGGAATTCCCGACTTTTTCTCGATGGCTTTTAAATCCCGACTTTTTCCCGCATTTCCCGAATGAGTGGTCATCCTGGAATTCGTGTCTAATTGGTATGTGATGATGCTTCTTAATAAATTCATCATCCCATTTTTCACCATCTTTGATTTCTTCTTACTTATTATACGTTATAAACAAAAACATAATCTTTAGATGTTCTTACTAGAAAGGACTTCACTTTTCAACAATAAAAATATTTTTTGATTTTTTTTTAATAGTTTTATCAAAACATATGAAAATCAAAAAATATTTAGAAGTCTACAATCAGGTTTGAACGCTGCTAATGTGATCAAGTCTTTTTCACTTAGCTTGAGATATTTTTAAATGATACCTGGTTTTTCGTCAGCTCCCGGATTTTAGGTTGAAGACTTTGAAATCTAATTCGCCAAGATTTTACAGAAAAGAACTCCTGGAATTGTCCGAAAAATAAACAAAACAGAAAAGTGAATAATTTTAAGTATTCCGTCGTTATCTTATTTAAAGCAAGTTTTGGAAATTCGATAAATGAATCGAATATTGTTTAAAACAACTACATAAAAGAGTAGTACCCAAACTGTGCAACATTGGAGTTATCACCTTTTGTATTTCACTTTTTTAACCAAAACGATTTCAAATTTGTTCCGGCCCAAAATCTCAAAAGGAAGGATAAATGAAGTTTTAGGCATTTTATGGCTAAATTCGAAAAAAATATGAAAGCAAAAAAACAAGTTGCGATTAATGAAAATTTTGGTACCTATCTTTTGTATACATTTTTTTTTCAAATTAGCTAGAATCGAAAATAACTCGATTTTATCTAATTAAGATAGAATAAAATTTTGTTACATAAAGGCTTTTGTTATTTTTTTTCGCTGGAATGACAAAAAACATTAAAATTCATTTTTATATGATTTCTGCTTACGTAAGAACTTTAACTATACACATAACACACGACACGACATATTATAGAACATTTAAACTTTGTGGATTCTAACTTTGTTATTGAAATTTATTCACCCGAATCATTTCTTGTCGAGAAATAATGTAATGCATATAAATTAATAATCGAGTCATTACTATTGTAACTCTTTTTTTTGCTGTTCCTAAACAAGAGTTTCAGATTGGCTGAGTACTTGTTAAAATTTTTTGGGAAAAGTTTTGTCCGGTCAGGATGATAAATAAAGTTTTTTTAGTGATTTTTGAAGTACAATGTTACATAAAAAAGTACAAAATAAATTTTGGAGGTTCGTAGTATGACTTACACAACAAACGTTTTAAAAAAATTGTGGCCAGAATTTCTGGTCGGGTTTTTGGATAGAAAATTTGAAACTCTTCACGGTGTCATATTTGGAACAATTTATCATATTATAGAGGAGCCTCTCCTTCATCGAACTTACTATTCACGAAAAAAAAATCGATTTTTTTTAAATATTGCCAACAAAATACATGAGCAAATTTTTAAAATTTTCTCTAATACTTATTCCTTAAAACTTCAAATTTTCATTTTTAAGCTAAGATGTATTAAAATATCTTCAAACATAAATAATAACTCCAGACATTTTGATAAAAAAAAAAGATTTTGAACAAAAAGTTTGTAACTGCTGTGTGATGGACGACAAAACGTATATAAAAGCCAATTTTAAGCAAATTCCGGGACAACAAATGTAAGAAGAAGAAAATGTCTAAATTCGCCTCCAAATATCTCGTTTGGCAGGGCATCTGCTCTTGCGGACTGAGGAGTGAGCCTTTCGTGACAAAAGGCACCGTAAATGGCGAGATCTACAAATCTGAGTGCCTCGAGAAGTGCTTTTATTTGTTCTTGCAGCAGCACGACGAAACTCCGCTATTTTTGCCAGATTTGGCATCATGCCACTATTCTAAAAGTGTCCTGGAGTGGTATGAGGCCTATTCTGTCCATTTTTTTTTTCAAAGGACATAAACCCGCCGAACTGTCCGGAGCTACGCCCGGTGGAGCAGTACTGGGCAATAATGAAGCGGGAACTTCGGAAGAGCAAGAAAACAGTCAAAGACAAGAAGGACATGTTAAGAAAATAAAGACAAAAACTGAGAAACTGGTTCCGGATGACACCGTAAAGACTTTGATGGAAGGCATCATGCGAAAATGCGTTCAATTTTACACTCAAGATTCCATCGACTAACTTTTCTTTTGATTTATGAAGTAAATATATGTATAAAACTACCCTAAAATTTTGGTTTGATTCTAAACATTACACGAAAATTGGCAAGAAATTTTCAGTTTCGCAATAATTTCGTGTTCGCCCTTTAATCTTCTGCACAGTTGCATTACCCACCATTTTCACCACTTTGGCCAATCGTATTTAAATTTTCCGATGTCATCAGCTGGTTTTATGTATTTTCGTAGTTTTGCTTTGGTCAAAGCCCAAAAAGTCTCGATTGACAGTGCCTCGGGGCAATTCGGCGGATTCATGTTCTTTGGCCCAAAACAGACGTTTTGGCGTTTGTACCTTCCCTAGTGTGTCTTTGGCGTAATGACATGATGCCAAATTGATCCAAAATATGGCGAGTCCATCATGCTGCTTGATCATCGGCAATGAATGCTTCAGGAGGCATTCCGTGATATAGTTCTGGGTGTTCATTGTTTCTGGGCTAGATATTTGACGTACTCGCAAATTGCTTCTCCATCACCTTCTTGCCAAGTTTTTCGATGAAAATGGCCTCCTCCGTTACGGGGATATCCTTGTCCTTGCGTACAGCGAGGTATTGTGGCCCAGGAAGAGGTTTTATAGTCAAATTTCACCTACGTTTCATCGTCTATGATAATGTACCCAGAACTTTTACAAAATATTAAATCATTCAGTTTCCGGGCTCTTGGTTTGACAGGGTTCCTTTTAGGTTTTTTTCTGTTTCCGGTACGTGTTGAGTAGACTGCCCCAAATTTGTATGGGAAATTTAAAACCTGTGAAATGTTCTGCGCTGCAGGCTTAAATTGATCCTAGGCCTAGGACAAGATCTCATGCCAAATTTGGGCCAGATCGGATCACGGGAAGGAGTCGCTCAACGAGCCTGAAGTTTGTATGGGATTTTGAGACATTTTGTTCGGGAGAAACATGAAAAACCAGTTTTTCATCAATAACTTTGGTTTCCGTTGGCCGATTTCTTTTGAAAACGGGTTTTCTTAAAGCCTAAAATATGAAAAATATTTCATCCGAAGACAGCATTTCAATTAGAGTTAAGATAAGAAAGTTATAAAGCTTCAAAAATGGGTTAACTTTTTTAAGGATGGTATTCATCACTGTTAATGAGTCGAGGCGGTCGAACATATTGACGCCTCATTAACAGTGCTGAATACCACCGTTAAAAAAGTTAGCCCATTTTTGAAGCCTTATAACTTTTTTATCTTAACTTTTATCGAAATGCAGTCTTCGCATGAAATATTTTTCATAGTTTAGGCTTTAAGAAAACCCGTTTTTGAAAGAAATCGGCCGACGGGAACCAAAGTTATTGATAAAAAACTGGTTTTTGATGTTTCTCCCGAACAAAATGTCTCAAAATCCCATACAAACTTCAGGCTCGTTGAGCGACCCCTAAACGTGATCCAATCTGGCCCAAATTTGGCATGAGATCTTGTACTAGGCCAAGGATCAATTTTAGCCTGCAGCGTATAACTTTTTCAAAAGTCGGGTCATTTGGGGCACTCTAATGTATATACATATTTTCAACTCCTGGCTAAAACGATAAGAGTATACAATTTGGACGATATTCAACACCATATTCATACATACTGAAAGAATGCAAGAGAGCACAAGTTTTTTCTCTCAACGTATGCGAACCGTTGCCAGTGACAATATTTGCTGTCTCTGTCATTGGACAATTCTTGCAAATACATCTGATTTTTAGCAATCTGATTTTTAGCAATCTGGTGGCACTGATAGTCGCATAGAGAAAAACAAAGCTGTTCTCTCACATGATCCACGCGGGAGATAAAAAAGAAACGAAATCGTCTTCAAAATCTGCAAACATGGCGGACTTTTTATCATATCCGATTTAAACCATTTAATCCGACCTCGAGTAACTATTTTTTCGACATTTAGCTTAGGCATTTTGGAAGGCAGTTGGAATTAAGATTCGCAGTAACGTTTTTAATGACTTGAGTTATCATTTTTTAAGCGATTTTATGTTTGCTGGGACATCGAAAGGTTGGCCGACTTGGCACAACGGTTAAGGGCAGCTTACTTGTCCATTAACCTAGAGAAATCTCGAGTCTGCTACAGAGAACTGCCCTATACGGGCTATATCCTTTCAAGGGAAGGACTCCGGCCTAACCCGGATCGCGTTCAAGCGATCCTGGGGTTTGAGGCCCCAACTCAGTGCGATCACTACGCCGATTGCTCGGTATGGTCAACTACTACCGGAGGTTCATCGACGGATTTAGTGAACTCACTGGACCATTGACAGATTTGTTAAAAAACAAACCCAAAAAGGTTCAGTGGAGTCTTGCAGCAGAATCAGCATTCCGAGCCATCAAGGAAAAACTCATCACGGCTCCCGAATACCCAATCAACCTTCCGCCAGTGTCCAAACGGACGCTAGCGATGTTGCTCTAGCCGGTATTCTTACCCAACGTCAAGGGGTGGAGGAGAAAGTCATTGCCTACCACTCAGAAAAGCTGCGGGGAGCAAAATTGAACTACTATGCTGCGGATAAAGAAGGGTTTGCAACTCTTTCCAATGTATCGAGAAGATTAGGTACTATATCGAAGGTTCTAGGTTCACCCTAGTAACTGATTCATCGACGCTCTAATTCATAATAAGAGCCAAGTTGAAATCTTCATCGCGGCTGAGTAGGTGGAGCATGCAGGTAAGACACCGGAAAGGCAAAGATAATATCGTATATCGTGGCTGATGCCCTATCTCGATCCATCGGATCGATAGAATCGACGGAAGACGCTTGGTACACAAACTTGTACAAAGCTGTGGAATCCGAAACTGTATTATATTTGTGTCCCACCCAACACTGTACTCTTATTTAATGAAAATCTTGAATTATAAGCCAGGCTTCGCACTTTTCTCAAACATGACTCATAAGCTTCTGCACAGTTGTATTACCCACCACTTTGGCCAATCGTATTTAAATTTTCCGATGTCGTCAGCTGGTTTTATGTATTTTCGTAGCTTTGCTTTGGTCAAAGTCCAAAAAGTCTCGATTGGCCGTGCCTCGGGGCAATTTGGCGGATTCTGTTTTTTGGCACAAAAGAGACGTTTTGGCGTTTGTACCTTCCCTAGTGTGTCTTTGGCGTAATGACATGATGCCAAATCGGGCCAAAATATAACGAGTCCATCATGCTGCTTAATCATCGGCAATAAACGCTTCTGGAGGCATTCCTTGATATAGTTCTGGATGTTACTTCCGATGTGACGTACGGTCTAGATATTTTGCCGCACTCGCAAATTGTCTGCCACACCATCACCTTCTTGCCAAAATTTTTGGTGAAAATGGCCTTCTCCGTTACGGGGATATCCTTGTTCTTGCGTACAGTGAAGTATTGTGGCCCAGGAAGGGTTTTGTAGTTCAATTTCACATACGTTTCATTGTCCATGAAAATGCACCCAGAACTTTTGCATAATATTGAATCATACAGTTTCCGCTGGTTTCTATTTGTAGGCATCCCTGACCTTATTGTCGATAGCAGGACTTACAGGACCAGATTTTCAACCACTCCTCGGTTCATCTTCAAATGTACAATGTTCATCATATTTTTAATAGCTTTCCGTACCGCTCCGACGCTAGCCTCTTCCTTGGCCAATTTCCTCAATGCGATTCCACTCACAGTACACCACTTGTGCACGATACTTTCTCTTCTCCGGAGTAAGACCAAGCATTTTGAAATGTTATCACAAACTAAATGTTTTTTTTTATGTTATCACGTACAGTTTATTTATTTTTATTTACATAGTATTCCGTCTCACGACATAACTTGACGAACATAATTCCTAAAATTCACTCGGTTCATGGCAACCGTTCTCCAAATTCTCAGGCACTCCACGTTCGCCAGATCACGCTCCACTTGGTCTAACCACCTCGCTCGTTGCGCCCCCGCTCGTCTTGTTCATACCGGATTCGTAGCGAACACCTGTTTTGCAGGACAGTCGTCCGGCATTCTCGCAACATGTCCCGCCCAGCGTATCCGGCCAGCTTTCACCACCTTCTGGATACTGGATTCGCCGTAGAGTCGCGCGAGCTCGTGGTTCATCCTTCGCCTCCACACTCCGTTCTCCTGTACGCCGCCAAAGATGGTTCTTAACACTCGTCGCTCGAATACTCCGAGTGTACGCAGGTCCTCCTCGAGCAATATCCATGTCTCGTGCCCGTAGAGAACAACCGGTCTAATGAGCGTCATATACAGGTTACACTTCGTGCGAGGGCTAAGTCTTCTCGACCGCAGTTGTTTGTGGAGTCCATAGTAGGCACGACTTCCGCTGATAATTCGCCTCCGGATCTCACGGCTGGTGTCATTGTCTGCGGTCACCAGTGAGCCGAGATAGACAAAAGTCTTCGACTATCTCCAGCTCGTCGCCGTCGATCGTGACCTTGTTATTACTGGACAAGCGGGTTCGGTCGGTTTCGGATCCGCAGGCCAGCATGTACTTCGTCTTGGACGTATTATTCATCAACCCAATCCTTCCTACTTCGCGTTTCAGTTTGCGGTAGATGTCTTCCACCGCCGCAGATGATCTGCCGACTATATCAATGTCATCGGCAAAGCAGATAAGTTGACTGGATCTGTTGAAAATCGTGCCCCGCATTTCGCCCATCGCTCGTCGAATAACACCTTCTAGCGCCACGTTGAACATCATGCAGGATAGACCATCAATGAACTCGACAATTCTCCCGAAATCCGCACACAGCACTGCGTTCCATCCATCGTCGCCTTGATCAGTCTGATCAGCTTCCCGGAAAAGCCGTTCTCGTCCATGATTTTCCATAGCTCGTTACGGTCGATCGTGTCGTATGCGGCTTTGAAGTCGATGAATAGATGGTGCGTAGGGACCTGGTGTTCACGGCATTTTTGGAGGATTGGCCGTAATGTGAATATCTGGTCCGTCGTAGACCGTCCCTCCATGAAGCCGGCCTGATGACTTCCCACGAATCTGTTTGCTTGTGGCGTTAGGCGGCGGAGTAGGATTCGGGACAACACTTTGTAGGCGGCATTGAGGACAGTGATCGCTCGGTAGTTCTCACAGTCCAATTTGTCGCCCTTCTTGTAGATAGGGCATATTACCCCCTCCTTCCACTCCTCCGGTAGCTGTTCTATGTCCCAGATCCGGACTATCAACCGGTGTAGGCAATCGGCCAACCTGTCACGTACAGAAATGTGTAAACAAAAGGTCGCAGCCAGTAGAAATCGAAAAAAAAATTCAATTCAAAATGACCGTTAACATAAGATGTGCTTATAATTTCTGGAATATTCTATATCTACTTTTCGAAAAAAAAAAAAATTAAAACTACATAGCTTTAAATAATTTTTCGAATTAGCTGTAAAAATAACTGGCAACACTGTCGAAAACTTTACAAAAACTCTGTTATCAGGGAGAATTCTCTATGATCATTACTATCGACGAAAAAATGCAGTTTTGATTTTAGAGGAGAAAGTTTCAATTTAAAGGTTAATGACAAAAGTAATATAAATGGCTTAAAAATATTTAAAAATAATTAAACATTCAAAGATATTTCGTTTCATTTCATTTCATTTAAAAACAGATACAAACGAGTGAAACTTAGAAAACAACCAACAAACAAATTTTTAAGCCAAAAACAAAAATTTGACAATAATAACATGAGAAACATTATATGTGAACAAAACAAAAAGGAAAGGTTATGACAATAAATACTATAAAAATAATCTATTTTGAGTAAAAAGGGGAAAAAACAAATAAAAAAATATTCGATTTTGGCTACATAAAGTGTAAGGGAAAATATCCTAAAGTTTGACAAAACTGAAAATGTTTCTAAAGAGATTTGCTTTAAATTTGGCGCATCAATAAGTTGAGATAAAGTGATGATTGTTGAAACAACCATTTGGGGCAGACTTTTTTACTATATTTTCATGAAATCGGGAAAACTTTGTTTTCAATTTTCATCAGAGTGGGATACAGTTAGATTTGGATATAAATAGTTTTGGTTTTCTGTTCCTTCTTCGAGTGGATTATTGGCATCAATGCCCAAGATAAGATTGGTTTCCTCCATTTGAATGGTGTGTCAATTTAGGTGTTCTTCCGAACGATAATATCAGTGCCCACTTCACACTCACCTGCACAGAACCTGCTGGCTGTTGGTAGTTTATTCAACAAATACGATGCTTATTCATCAGCAGCCCAACAACGAGGTTTGGTTATTAAATTTTGTGCACGCTTTTGATGATGTTGCAAAGTTCAAGCCAAGGAAAGAGAGCGAATTGCACCATATTAAATCGAGCTAAACCGATTGTGGCTTTGGATGAGAGCTCGCTGGTTTGGCGAAATGTCATCGTGTTCTGGTTTTATTTATTTCTAAACTCTCCCGAGATATGAATAAATCAATTGCTATCAAAACGCTCGCCATTGACCTTTCCCAAATAATACTTTTTTTGGAATGTTGAGATAAGACACAACGTGCAATGAAACGCGCATTTTGTCTAATCGACTTAGGGAGTGTGTCGCCAGTACATACATATGTATATCGCGACTTAATCTCAATTGACTGTCTGTGTTTATAAATTGCGGAAGTTTCGAATTTTCTCTTAAACCTACCTTTAAAAATGCATTAACCGAATTCATAGTCCACTGGATGGGTTCGTCAGAATAAACCTTCAATTTTCGCCCTGTTAAAAATAATTGATTCAAATAAAGAACAAACAAATTGAGCAAAAAAAATGTGGAATTATGAGAAGCTTCAAGAGCAAACAGAATAAGAGTAATGAAGCAGAACTCTGCTTGATAACATAGTTGCGAAAAAGTGGAAAAACACCTGTACTCGATAATCGCTCTATTATGTTCTAGATTTAGCATCCGAGAAAATTTCTGGAGCAGTACTGCACATAGGCCGGTTTTTAATTTGGGTTCGTTAATGGATGACCGACGAAACAAAAGTGAATTATTGAATTTTTTTTAAACTTTCCAAGCGCGCTGGCATAAATGTGCATTTTTTTAGTCATAAAAAACAACTATGGTTGTGAAGCTGATTGATTCACTTAAGTGAGCGACAGGAATAACCAAAAAGGCGAAATAATTATAAGAATGATAAAAAATAATCAAATAGTTAATTCTAATAAAAATGTTCATAAATCAAAATTATAAGAATGTTTAAAATTCTAAAAATATGAAAGCCATGAAAAAATGGAAAAATTACAAAAACGACAAAAATAAAAATAAAAGTTAAAAAAATTACAAAATAACAAAAATTATAAAAAATACCAAAATTTCAAAAATTAAATACATAGTTACAAAAATTACAAAAAAAAAAAATACAAAAATCAAAAAAAAATCAATAATTAAAAAAATTACAAAAATAACAAAAAATCATAAAAATTACAAAAATTAAATAAAATACAAAAAAATACAAAAATTAAAAAAAATACAAAAAATTACAAAAATGACAAAAATGACAAAAATGACAAAAACGACAAAAATGACAAAAATGACAAGAATGACAAAAATGACAAAAATGAGAAAAATGACAAAAATGACAAAAATGACAAAAATGACAAAAATGACAAAATGTCAAAAATGACAAAAATGACAAAAATGACAAAAATGACAAAAATGACAAAAATGACAAAAATGACAAAAATGACAAAAATGACAAAAATGACAAAAATGACAAAAATGACAAAAATGACAAAAATGACAAAAATGACAAAAATGACAAAAATGACAAAAATGACAAAAATGACAAAAATGACAAAAATGACAAAAATGACAAAATGACAAAAATGACAAAAATGACAAAAATGATAAAAATGACAAAAATGACAAAAATGACAAAAATGACAAAAATGACAAAAATGACAAAAATGATAAAAATGATAAAAATGACAGAAATGACAGAAATGACAAAAATGACAAAAATGACAAAAATGACAAAAATGACAAAAATGACAAAAATGACAAAAATGACAAAAATGACAGAAATGACAAAAATGACAAAAATGACAAAAATGACAAAAATGACAAAAATGACAAAAATGACAAAAATGACAAAAATGACAAAAATGACAAAAATGACAAAAATGACAAAAATGACAAAAATGACAAAAATTACAAAAATTACAAAAATTACAAAAATTACAAAAATTACAAAAATGACAAAAATGACAAAAATGACAAAAATGACAAAAATGACAAAAATGACAAAAATGACAAAAATGACAAAAATGACAAAAATGACAAAAATGACAAAAATGACAAAAATGACAAAAATGACAAAAATGACAAAAATGACAAAATTTACAAAAATGACAAAAATGACAAAAATGACAAAAATGACAAAAATGACAAAAATGACAAAAATGACAAAAATGACAAAAATGACACAAATGACAAAAATGACAAAAATGACAATAATGACAAAAATGACAAAAATGACAAAAATTACAAAAAAATCAAAAATGACAAAAATGACAAAAATGACAAAAATGACAAAAATGACAAAAATGACAAAAATGACAAAAATGACAAAAATGACAAAAATGACAAAAATGACAAAAATGACAAAAATGACAAAAATGACAAAAATGACAAAAATGACAAAAATGACAAAAATGACAAAAATGACAAAAATGACAAAAATGACAAAAATGACAAAAATGACAAAAATGACAAAAATGACAAAAATGACAAAAATGACAAAAATGACAAAAATGACAAAAATGACAAAAATGACAAAAATGACAAAAATGACAAAAATGACAAAAATGACAAAAATGACAAAAATGACAAAAATGACAAAAATGACAAAAATGACAAAAATGACAAAAATGACAAAAATGACAAAAATGACAAAAATGACAAAAATGACAAAAAAGACAAAAAAGACAAAAAAGACAAAAATGACAAAAATGACAAAAATAAAAAAAGTGACAAAAATGACAAAAATGACAAAAATGACAAAAATGACAAAAATGACAAAAATGACAAAAATGACAAAAATGACAAAAATGACAAAAATGACAAAAATGACAAAAATGACAAAAATGACAAAAATGACAAAAATTACAAAAATTACAAAAATTACAAAAATGACAAAAATGACAAAAATGACAAAAATGACAAAAATGACAAAAATGACAAAAATGACAAAAATGACAAAAATGACAAAAATGACAAAAATGACAAAAATGACAAAAATGACAAAAATAACAAAAATGACAAAAATGACAAAAATGACAAAAATGACAAAAATGACAAAAATGACAAAAATGACAAAAATGACAAAAATTACAAAAATGACAAAAATGACAAAAATGACAAAAATGACAAAAATGAGAAAATGACAAAAATGACAAAAATGACAAAAATGACAAAAATGACAAAAATGACAAAAATGAAAAAATTGACAAAAATGACAAAAATGACAAAAATGGCAAAAATGACAAAAATGACAAAAATGACAAAAATGACAAAAATGACAAAAATGACAAAAATGACAAAAATGACAAAAATGACAAAAATGACAAAAATGACAAAAATGATAAAAATGATAAAAATGACAAAAATGACAAAAATGACAAAAATGACAAAAATGACAAAAATGATAAAAATGATAAAAATGACAAAAATGACAAAAATGACAAAAATGACAAAAATGACAAAAATGACAAAAATGACAAAAATGACAAAAATGACAAAAATGACAAAAATGACAAAAATTAAAAAAGTGACAAAAATGACAAAAATGACAAAAATGACAAAAATGACAAAAATGACAAAAATGACAAAAATGACAAAAATGACAAAAATGACAAAAATGACAAAAATGACAAAAATGACAAAAATGACAAAAATGACAAAAATGACAAAAATGACAAAAATGACAAAAATGACAAAAATGACAAAAATGACAAAAATGACAAAAATGACAAAAATGACAAAAATGACAAAAATGACAAAAATGACAAAAATGACAAAAATGACAAAAATGACAAAAATGACAAAAATGACAAAAATGACAAAAATGACAAAAATGACAAAAATGACAAAAATGACAAAAATGACAAAAATGACAAAAATGACAAAAATGACAAAAATGACAAAAATGACAAAAATGACAAAAATGACAAAAATGACAAAAATGACAAAAATGACAAAAATGACAAAAATGACAAAAATGACAAAAATGACAAAAATGACAAAAATGACAAAAATGACAAAAATGACAAAAATGACAAAAATGACAAAAATGACAAAAATGACAAAAACGACAAAAATGACAAAAATGACAAAAATGACAAAAATGACAAAAATGACAAAAATGACAAAAATGACAAAAATGACAAAAATGACAAAAATGACAAAAATGACAAAAATGACAAAAATGACAAAAATGACAAAAATGACAAAAATGACAAAAATGACAAAAATGACAAAAATGACAAAAATGACAAAAATGACAAAAATGACAAAAATTACAAAAATGACAAAAATTACAAAAATGACAAAAATGACAAAAATGACAAAAATGACAAAAGGGGATTTTTTTTTATTATCTGACGGGTTTGCGCCGGGGGTCTTCAGATTTTCCCCAAAATTGAAAATTTGGTTCATTTTTCCGACTTAAAAACACATGTATTTTTTCAGATTTCTAACACTTTTATTTTTTGAGTTAGCTTCGGTTAGATTTTTTTGTAAATAAAAAATAACCATTTTTCGAAGCTACATAACTCTGTTGTTTCTCAACGGAAATTATAAAATAGCACATCAAAATGCATTGAAATTTTATCAGCTTTCCAAATAGAATAGTTAAAAAAAATTAAATAATGACCTTCAACATGAAAAGTTGTAAATAACCTTTAAATGGCGTCTAAAAGTACCGTCTGCACCACCGAATATTTTGCAAAAAATACCATTGTGTAGCTCGATTCATGATGCAACTTTCATCTGAAGACACCAAAGTGGGCCATTAACACCTTGAAGAGTTATGAAAGAAATAATGACAATAAATCTCTTTTTTTGCATCGAAAACAAACAATGGTGGAACAACTGCACTCACATATGGAGATAGCAAGCACTTCTAACAACATGGAAACAAAAGGACTTATCAAAGCTGGTAAAAAACACTATTTTTTCGTCCTTTTCAGACTGCCCCTACTCGCATAACAGTCCCATATGAATTTTCGTCATTTTAGGTCAACATAAGGCTTCAACATAAAAGACTAAAAAAGAGGTTTTGTTCTAGAAATTTCGAAAAAAAATTATCAATTCGTGGCTGTCCTATATGAAATATACCTGAATAACAGTCTCATATGTGAAATACCACGGATTTGGTTATTTTTCAATGTTTCTTTCGGCGAAATAGTCTTTGGTTTATTGCTTTGAATCATTTAAACATTTTTTTAACTCACTTGATGTCGAAAGATGCACACTAGTTTTCGAAGGCAGGTCTGACTTTCTTAGGAATGACTTCCTGAGCGAAAAATTATCGGATGCAATCAAAAATCGTAAAAAGATTCAACTTACAATGTGGAATTCATGATGTTTTTTTGCAAAAGTATGTTTCTTTTTCTGACAATTGCATTTAGAAGTTCAAAAATGATCAAATTTAAGTCTTAGAAAGTAGCTTGGTGAGAAAAATATATATTGTATGGGACTGTTACGCTAGTAGATTCGAAAAAGGTTTCAAATATGGTCGATTAACAGTCCCATAATCAATAAAAATGGTGCTCTCGACCTTACCAATAACCCAATTTGAAAATTTCAGGCCTAACGATTTATTATGACAACCTAGAAACGATTTTCGTTTATGCTGAAAGTGGTGGTCATAATTTAAAAATATATTCCAAAACAGAAAAAGCTGATCGTCTCGCTTTCTTATTTTTGTATATGGGACTGTTATGAAAGAAGGGGCGGTAGATTGTTGCAGCTTAACTGACTTCATGTTATATCCAATATTCGTTTATACCCAGTTTTGCACCAGGTCACAACAAGTTATGCACATTTGACTGTCATTTTTAGAAGTTTATGCGCTTAGTTTTGCATCCGTAATTCCCCAGATTAGATTTAAAATGGACGGTGGAACACTGAAGATTCATGTGTGAGCGATCGAGGTAGCAAAACACTGACGACGAATTATGTTCGTTCTAGTATGGTAAACCTCAAAACTGGGCGAATGTAGAAAACGAATACGGTAAAAGTATCATATTTTCATCATTTTACAGCCTAGGCTGGCCATACTAAGCTCTTTGATTATTTCTATAACATTTGTGCCACTTTCTCAATGGGAAAGGATTTTGGTGTCCAGTGCTTAGCTCCCGATATGAAAACTATGTAAAGCACGTCTATATTTCATTTTTTTAATCACATTTTTGTGATCCCAAACACAGGGACTGAACCTTCTACAATTGGCATTGATTATGCTTCACAATGATCTTTGATCGAAACATTAATAAGTTATATAGTATATGACCAGGTTGTAAAAGCAACATTCCCATTATTAGTTATATCACTTAAACAATACGATACTCAGAATTTTGGTTGAAATTTAAAGTCAGTTTTGCTGCAAACACTCTACAAAGCACGAAAAAGTAGTGTTTTTTACCTGCTTTGGTAAGTTCTTTTGTTTCCATGTTGTTAGAAGTGCTTGCTATCTCCATATGTGAGTGCAGTTGTTCGACCATTGTTTGTTTTCGATGCAAAAAAAGAGATTTGTTGTCATTATTTCTTTCATAACTCTTCAAGGTGTCAATGGCCCACTTTGGTGTCTTCAGATGAAAGTTGCATCATGAATCGAGCTACACAATGGTATTTTTTGCAAAATATTCGGTGGTGCAGACGGTACTTTTAGACGCCATTTAAAGGTTATTTACAACTTTTCATGTTGAAGGTCATTATTTAATTTTTTTTAACTATTCTATTTGGAAAGCTGATAAAATTTCAATGCATTTTGATGTGCTATTTTATAATTGCCGTTGAGAAACAACAGAGTTATGTAGCTTTGAAAAATGGTTATTTTTTATTTACAAAAAAATCTAACCGAAGCTAACTCAAAAAATAAGAATGTTAGAAATCTGAAAAAATACATGTGTTTTTAAGTCGCAAAAATGAACCAAATTTTCAATTTTGGGGAAAATCTGAAGACCCCCGGCGCAAATTGTCAGATAATAAAAAAAAATCCCCAAAAATGACAAAAATGACAAAAATGACAAAAATGACAAAAATGACAAAAATGACAAAAATGACAAAATTGCAAAAATGACAAAAATGACAAAAATGACAAAAATGACAAAAATGACAAAAATGAAAAAAAATGACAAAAATGACAAAAATGACAAAAATGACAAAAATGACAAAAATGACAAAAATGACAAAAATGACAAAAATGACAAAAATGACAAAAATGACAAAAATGACAAAAATGACAAAAATGACAAAAATGACAAAATTGACAAAATTGACAAAAATGACAAAAATGACAAAAATGACAAAAATGACAAAAATGACAAAAATGACAAAAATGACAAAAATGACAAAAATGACAAAAATGACAAAAATGACAAAAATGACAAAAATGACAAAAATGACAAAAATGACAAAAATGACAAAAATGACAAAAATGACAAAAATGACAAAAATGACAAAAATGACAAAAATGACAAAAATGACAAAAATGACAAAAATGACAAAAATGACAAAAATGACAAAAATGACAAAAATGACAAAAATGACAAAAATGACAAAAATGACAAAAATGACAAAAATGACAAAAATGACAAAAATGACAAAAATGACAAAAATGACAAAAATGACAAAAATGACAAAAATGACAAAAATGACAAAAATGACAAAAATGACAAAAATGACAAAAATGACAAAAATGACAAAAATGACAAAAATGACAAAATTGACAAAATTGACAAAATGACAAAAATGACAAAAATGACAAAAATGACAAAAATGACAAAAATGACAAAAATGACAAAAATGACAAAAATGACAAAAATGACAAAAATGACAAAAATGACAAAAATGACAAAAATGACAAAAATGACAAAAATGACAAAAATGACAAAAATGACAAAAATGACAAAAATGACAAAAATGACAAAAATGACAAAAATGACAAAAATGACAAAAATGACAAAAATGACAAAAATGACAAAAATGACAAAAATGACAAAAATGACAAAAATGACAAAAATGACAAAAATGACAAAAATGACAAAAATGACAAAAATGACAAAAATGACAAAAATGACAAAAATGACAAAAATGACAAAAATGACAAAAATGACAAAAATGAAAAAAATGAAAAAAATGAAAAAAATGACAAAAATGACAAAAATGACAAAAATGGCAAAAATGACAAAAATGGCAAAAATGACAAAAATGACAAAAATTACAAAAATGACAAAAATGACAAAAATGACAAAAATGACAAAAATGACAAAAATGACAAAAATGACAAAACTGACAAAAAATAACAAAAATGACAAAAATGACAAAAATGACAAAAATGACAAAAATGACAAAAATGACAAAAATGACAAAAATGACAAAAATGACAAAAATGACAAAAATGACAAAAATGACAAAAATGACCAAAAAGGACAAAAAAGTCAAAAATGACAAAAATGACAAAAATGACAAAAATGACAAAAATGACAAAAATGACAAAAATGACAAAAATGACAAAAATGACAAAAATGACAAAAATGACAAAAATGACAAAAATGACAAAAATGACAAAAATGACAAAAATGACAAAAATGACAAAAATGACAAAAATGACAAAAATGACAAAAATGACAAAAATGACAAAAATGACAAAAATGACAAAAATGACAAAAATGACAAAAATGACAAAAATGACAAAAATGACAAAAATGACAAAAATGACAAAAATGACAAAAATGACAAAAATGACAAAAATGACAAAAATGACAAAAATGACAAAAATGACAAAAATGACAAAAATGACAAAAATGACAAAAATGACAAAAATGACAAAAATGACAAAAATGACAAAAATGACAAAAATGACAAAAATGACAAAAATGACAAAAATGACAAAAATGACAAAAATGACAAAAATGACAAAAATGACAAAAATGACAAAAATTACAAAAATTACAAAAATTACAAAAATTACAAAAATTACAAAAATTACAAAAATGACAAAAATGACAAAAATGACAAAAATGACAAAAATGACAAAATTGACAAAAATTACAAAAATTACAAAAATTACAAAAATTACAAAAATTACAAAAATTACAAAAATTACAAAAATTACAAAAATTACAAAAATTACAAAAATTACAAAAATTACAAAAAATACAAAAAATTACAAACATTACAAAAATGACAAAAATGACAAAAATTACAAAAATGACAAAAATGACAAAAATGACAAAAATGACAAAAATGACAAAAATGACAAAAATGACAAAAATGACAAAAATGACAAAAATGACAAAAATGACAAAAATGACAAAAATGACAAAAATGACAAAAATGACAAAAATGACAAAAATGACAAAAATGACAAAAATGACAAAAATGACAAAAATGACAAAAATGACAAAAATGACAAAAATGACAAAATTGACAAAAATGACAAAAATGACAAAAATGACAAAAATGACAAAAATGACAAAAATGACAAAAATGACAAAAATGACAAAAATGACAAAAATGACAAAAATGACAAAAATGACAAAAATGACAAAAATGACAAAAATGACAAAAATGACAAAAATGACAAAAATGACAAAAATGACAAAAATGACAAAAATGACAAAAATGACAAAAATGACAAAAATGACAAAAATGACAAAAATGACAAAAATGACAAAAATGACAAAAATGACAAAAATGACAAAAATGACAAAAATGACAAAAATGACAAAAATGACAAAAATGACAAAAATGACAAAAATGACAAAAATGACAAAAATGACAAAAATGACAAAAATGACAAAAATGACAAAAATGACAAAAATGACAAAAATGACAAAAATGACAAAAATGACAAAAATGACAAAATTGACAAAATTGACAAAATTGACAAAATGACAAAAATGACAAAAATGACAAAAATGACAAAAATGACAAAAATGACAAAAATGACAAAAATGACAAAAATGACAAAAATGACAAAAATGACAAAAATGACAAAAATGACAAAAATGACAAAAATGACAAAAATGACAAAAATGACAAAAATGACAAAAATGACAAAAATGACAAAAATGAAAAAAATGACAAAAATGACAAAAATGACAAAAATGACAAAAATGACAAAAATGACAAAAATGGCAAAAATGACAAAAATGACAAAAATTACAAAAATGACAAAAATGACAAAAATGACAAAAATGACAAAAATGACAAAAATGACAAAAATGACCAAAAAGGACAAAAATGACAAAAATGACAAAAATGACAAAAATAACAAAAATGACAAAAATGACAAAAATGACAAAAATGACAAAAATGACAAAAATGACAAAAATGACAAAAATGACAAAAATGACAAAAATGACAAAAATGACAAAAATGACAAAAATGACAAAAATGACAAAAATGACAAAAATGACAAAAATGATAAAAATGACAAAAATGACAAAAATGACAAAAATGACAAAAATGACAAAAATGAAAAAAATGACAAAAATGACAAAAATGACAAAAATGACAAAAATGACAAAAATGGCAAAAATGACAAAAATGACAAAAATTACAAAAATGACAAAAATGACAAAAATGACAAAAATGACAAAAATGACAAAAATGACAAAAATGACAAAAATGACAAAAATGACAAAAATGACAAAAATGACAAAAATGACAAAAATGACAAAAATGACAAAACTGACAAAAAATAACAAAAATGACAAAAATGACAAAAATGACAAAAATGACAAAAATGACAAAAATGACAAAAATGACAAAAATGACAAAAATGACAAAAATGACAAAAATGACAAAAATGACAAAAATGACAAAAATGACAAAAATGACAAAAATGACCAAAAAGGACAAAAAAGTCAAAAATGACAAAAATGACAAAAATGACAAAAATAACAAAAATGCAAAAAATGACAAAAATGACAAAAATGACAAAAATGACAAAAATGACAAAAATGACAAAAATGACAAAAATGACAAAAATGACAAAAATGACAAAAATGACAAAAATGACAAAAATGACAAAAATGACAAAAATGACAAAAATGACAAAAATGACAAAAATGACAAAAATGACAAAAATGACAAAAATGACAAAAATGACAAAAATGACAAAAATGACAAAAATGACAAAAATGACAAAAATGACAAAAATGACAAAAATGACAAAAATGACAAAAATGACAAAAATGACAAAAATGACAAAAATGACAAAAATGACAAAAATTACAAAAATTACAAAAATTACAAAAATGACAAAAATTACAAAAATTACAAAAATTACAAAAATTACAAAAATTACAAAAATTACAAAAATGACAAAAATGACAAAAATGACAAAATTGACAAGAATTACAGAAATGTCAAAAATTACAAAAATTACAAAAATTACAAAAATTACAAAAATTACAAAAATTACAAAAAATACAAAAAATTACAAACATTACAAAAATGACAAAAATTACAAAAATTACAAAAATTTCCAACAAGTTAATAATACTTATCTCAGAACAGTAGTAAGTAGATTACTCGTGATGGATTTTTTTCTCAATTTCGTGGAACCATTTCATCATCTCAGCCGCGGACGACGGACAGTCTGTGACAGATAAATTAAAAGTAAAACACAACAACAGCAAAAGGAAGGAAAAAAACGCCGTGCCTCGAGTATCATCGTGCACCTCATAAATAATAAAAATTGCGTTTGTCCTCTTCCTGTCCACCACCGGGTGGTTTTTTTTCTTTGGCGGATTGTGTCCTGATGCAACACCAAAACCTGGAACTAACTAGGAGAAATACAATTCCAAACCAGCCAAATGAGCAACAGTCCAGAACATTGTTTATATACCGCATATCAACGTGTTGTTGTGTTGTTTAAGGTATATTATATAGGTGATGCAAGCAAAGTGAATATGAGTAGCCACAATCGAAAAACGTGAGCATTTTTTTTTTGGTTTTGCTCCGTTCATTTCCCTTTTTCTCGGGGTCGTTGCTTGATTGTTGGACCCGACCGGTGTGCGTGGTCATTCGGGTGGCCAAAGGTCCCTTGGTGTTGTTTTTTGTTTTTGTTTTTTCATATTTTTAGTGTTAAGGATATCTGATGGAATCAATAGTAGAGTCCAAACCTGCAGTAGAGGAGATGGTTCGGCTTGGTAGCGGTATCAAGATCAATTATTTTGATAACGCCAGCGGTCTGACACTTTTCCTGTATAATTTATGATTACCCTCGTTGTTGTTTATCAGAAGGGCGGTTTTGGTGAATGAGAGTTATTGCCACTACTGACTGCTGCAGCTCTTTTCGGTTCTGTCGAAGAATTTATGAAAATGCTTGAATATTGACATTATAAGGTAGTTTGCATGTTTTAAAAATAATTTCGAAGATAACTGTTTGCGGACACAAATTGATAATAACTTAGTCCGGTAAGGTTTATTGCATGTCCTACACATATGCCCGGTTTAAATAAGAACAAATTAGGCGGTATTCAGTTGCACACACACATAGGATTTTCAATGCTGATCCGGCAGCTGAAAGACATATACACTAGATTGAGTCGATTTAATGTCATCCTCGAATAACTTAAACCTTGGGGTTCAAAAAGGTTCGTTTTTGTTCAAAACTCATCCATGATTTTTTGCAGTTCTTTCAAGTAACGTTTACATAAGTAAATTTTAACTTTTTGGTTTGTATGAGAAAATTCAATTTTTCGTTCTGAAAAATCAACATCATTTTTCTTTTTTCTGTGGAACCAAGCCGTTAAGGGTTTTTGTTGAGTTAAGAGGCAGTGCGTAGTGCCTTGACACTTTTAAAAAACAAAACTCTATTAGGGGAATCTTACAGGACATCAAAAAATGCACAAGAATTTTAAAATAAACTCATTCTTTGTAAAGAATGATGCTTGGATCGAGCCAGCGGAGTCAACCTTGCAGATTTTGTCTGGATCTTAAAGACTTTTTGGACATTTGTCAGAAAACTTTTCGAGTGAAGGGTGTCCACGATGAAACTGCCACACTATAAAATTGCTGTAACTTTTTAACCGTTTGGTTGGGAATTTAATGAAAATTTGGGTGGATTTAGTTCATATTGCATTGTTTAGATCCTGCAAGTTTTAAAGTCCTGTGATCAAAGGATCTCTCGCATCGTTCCATCGCTAAAACCTTGGGAATTGCGAATTCCACGGTGTCGCGATCGATTAACCCTCATCCGCATTAGATTTCATTACCCTAATCAGGAGTGTCAATTTGACACCACAAGCTCAAATCGTTATAACTTTTGGCGTGTTAAACCGATTTAAACAAAACTTACATCAAAAGAAACCTTGTAATGTCAGTAAAACATGTTTAGAACATTATATACAGCTGAAGTTACAAGTTTTCTCGTTATTCAGCATGAAAGAAAAAAAAATCCGAAAAAACATGCCTCAGGAAAACTGCTGTAGTTCATATATTACACGTCCAAAATATATTTGTCTTATGCATATGAAAGCTGAAGTTAATGTCTACATCATGAAGGCAAGAAATATTTTTTTTAAATTTTTTTTAATGAAATGGTCGCAAAAAGTTAAAAAAAGGGGTCTGAAAACCTACTTTTCATTCGATTGCTTGTAAATACTGTTTGAGCGATGGTAGAGTTTTTGCATCATTATTACGGCTCTCGGCTTGGCTCTTTGCCCAAATCACCATCCACCAAACAAGAGCAAACAAACACGTTTTGCTGGACGTGCTGCTTGTGGTTCTAGAAATTCAGGAATGATTTTACGTATATAATTTTCATATTTTTGTGAAATCTCACAGCGTGATTTGTTGCACCTCACTAGAATGTAGATTAAATTAGCTTTCCAATGAATATACTTTTTATTGGTCCAAACAAAGTAAAAGCACTGGAAATCTGGGTACAACCTGACGGTGGACCACAAAAACAGATGAAATTTCAATTTGTAAAAAAATCGCGCAAAGTAGTGAACTTTGAAAAACTCCAGTAAATTCAATTTTCGTTGTATGGAAAATCTAAAGAATGCAAAATGTTAGAATTTTAGTAGATTTTGTATTCATATTTTTTCTAAAACTCTACCATCGCTCAAACAGTATTTACTAGCAGTCGAATGAAAAGTAGGGTTTTCAGACCACGTTTTTGAACTTTTTGCGACCATTTCATTAAAAAATTAAAACAAAAAAAAATATGTCTTGGCTTCATGATGTAGACATTAACTTCAGCATAAGACAAATATTTTTTGGACGTGTAATATATGAACTGCAGCAGTTTTCCTGAGGCATGTTTTTTCTTATTTTTTTTCTTTCATGCTGAATAACGAGAAAACTAGAAGCTTTAGCTATATATAATGTTCTAAACATATTTTACTGACATTACAAGGTTTCTATTGATATAAGTTTTATATGAAATTCATAATGATTCAAACGACTTAAATAGATTTTACTTTTGGAGTTCCAAAATGACACTCTAAGTCGGAAAAGGGAGTTTTTTTGTCCAGGCTTCCAGGGTTCGTCCATAAATAAAGTAAAGATGCAAATTAAAGAGCTTTTGAATTCATTTAGTGTCCCCAAAGAATTTTTTCTTTTTTGAAGCTTCTGAAAAAAGTTACAAGCATTCAAACTTGCAATAGTTTCAAAATGACACTCTAATGCGGATGAGGGTTAATCATACTGCTATAAGCTCTAGAAATCTAGCCAAAAAATTTTAAACGACAAAAATGGAGTTGAAACGTAAATATAAAAAGTACCTAATGAAATAATATCTTTAATCCAGTGAAATAATATCTTTAATATTTTTTGTTTCATTATAATATAAGTTAAGGGGGTCCCTTGAATAAGAATTGCAGAATTTTTCCCACATTTTTAATTGGCTGGGTCAGTACATTTCTAGAAATATGTGGACATTAGATTTTGATTTTTTTTAAACACAAAATCAGAACAAATCAAGCAGAATCCAGTGATTATTCGAAATTAAATCTATAACAAGGTGACCAACACTAAACACCTCGAACTTGTCAACAACGTTCGGATTGTCTTTGAAACTAAAAAAAAACAATTCAGATAAAGACAGCTTAGGAAAATATAGACCAATTTGAGCCAGATCATAGTTTGCTTTACTTATCCAGTCCACTTCACTTTGAAAGCCCATTTATGTCCGCATAAATCCGGGAAATCTTTTCACGTTTTAAAAAAATGTTTCGATTTTTACGACAGTTAGAATAACAGGAGTTAGAACAATAATAAAACCGTACAATTTGGAATGCTCACTTTATAAGCATAAGTATAAGTATGTTTAATGCAAAAATATTGTTAGCTTTTCGATCATTGTTGAAATTTGCGTAGATTTAAAACACTCTACGTCATTGTTCTAATATGCAATTAATTTTGAAAAATCAAACATTAAAAAACTACTGTAGAAAAATCGACAATGTTTAACTGATTTTCCATTCTAATTTCAGTCTGGGATTTGAAATTCTAAATGGAACTTTTCCAACCAATTTAACCCAAGTTTTAATCTATTAATTCTGACGCACTTTAATTTTAAAATTATACTCTACTTAAGCAAATAACCGCATAACAGCATTATACTTTCCAGTTGACCAATCTCAAATTATTTCTGATCATAGAAAAACACTCATAGTAGAACTGCGAATCTCTTCAAGTGATTCTCTAAATATGAATATGATTTAATCTTATCTGTTTGATCTGACCAGAATCATATTCTTTATACAGAATTGTAAATTATCCGCATTATTTTTTCAATTTCAAACACACTGCATGAAAACGTTTTTTTTTTTATGTTTTTTAAATATATTAAATAGAAATAAAACATTTGTTATCTGTTTCTCAAATCTTGATTTGAAATTATTATTTTAATTTGGGTCACTGAATTGTGGTTCCAAATAAAATCCGATTCTAGGTTTCGAATTTTACTCTTGAACGCTTACATCTGCATCTCCATGGAATTTGAATTTATATCTATTTTAAATTTTCAATTCTTTGTCTAAGATATTAGATAATGTTATTTCCCGACTGTCATGATGGAAAATTTGATTGTGCTTTCGATCTTTCTAATCTGATTTCGACGATCTTCAATTAATCATGAAATGAAAAACATTTTAATATCTGTTTGATGATTTCTAAATCATAGAATTTTGGGCGATGATAGAGTTATTAAATAAATTGGAATGAATTTAGCATTAAACAGCTTTAATCAGTTTTAAGAAAGCTTAACTTTTATGCAACATTTGTACATGATGTATTAATAACACTGAGAAACAAAAAAAGATTTTTTGAAAATAGTCCATGGTTTTCCAACTGAATTAGACTAATATTGACGCCCTGAGTCCGAAAATGACCATGGTTTTGTTCAATCATCTCAGGATATTAGAATACTGTATCTCAAAAAGTTGACCTGATACAGCAAAATCAATGTGATATTCTAACTCAGGACACAAAAATTAGTCTAAACCGTAATCTAAACCCCAGACTATTTTTTGGCTGTCACCCAGTGTAATTATTGTTCGAAGATACCAGGCATAATTGTTATTTGTAAGCAATATACTAAGCTTTCCATTTTGACACGTTATCGTGAGTGAATCGATCTTTATTTAACTTTTGCATTAAAATAATAAACCGGTAATAAAACGAAAGAACAAGTTAATCAAGAATACTAAGTAAATAAAATAAATAGGGCTGCTGTGGTCTAGTCGATAGGCTGGCGCGAGTGTGGTAACCCAGGCGTACTGGGTTCGATTCCCGGTATCGGCAAGAAAAACTTTTGGGTTCGAATCCCATAAGTTGCCCACAGGTAAGATGTGTTTCATTGTATAAATAATCATATATTTCAGAGGGAATGCATCTGGGGATAACCTGAAGAGACTATTGCAAGCGGAGTGGATTGCCAACCGTTGTAGGTCTCTGAAGGTTGGATGCCTTCCCTCGACGAACCATCGGCCGTGGAAGCCTGAGAAGCAATTCGAAGGCCAAGCCACACAGACATAGGCTGGACCTTGCTACCGATGGGGGAACCATACATACATACATACATACATACAATATGCTAAGCTTTCCATTTTGACACAATAAAAAATATAATAATAATTCAACTCCAGTTTTTTGTTTGCTTTTGCAAGTAATGAGTAATAAATCTGGCAAAACTAGACTTTCTTCTAACATTTTCAGCTAACCGGGCCGAACCGCAACTTTTCTATGATTTAAAAATGAATATTTGAACATGCCCTATAAGTCCGGATAGTCTGGCAATATACTGAACAAGGTTGCCGAAAAAAATTCTGTGTTTTGACGAAATAAAATTCTGACTTTCTGTGATTTTACCTATAAATTCTGTGACGATTTTCTGTGATGCTTTTTCCATTGATTTCATTCAAAAATCATGTCAAATTGCGCCTTTTTTACATTTTACTTAAGAAAAATCAATTAACATTACCAATTTTATCATATTTTTGCAATTCATTGATAATTATCCAAAATTTATATGGGAATAGAAAAATGAATTTTGAAAAATCGTCCAAAATTTAAAAATTCTGTGAAATCTGTGAATATTTCTAAAATTCTGTGTTCTGTGACACAGGTTCTGTGATAAAATTGGCTTAGAATTCTGTGAAATTATAGATAAAGATGTTTCTGTGATTTCGGCAACCTTGATACTGAACTCCTATCCCGTTCCTGTATTTGTTTGAAGTATTATGATTTCTCTGTGACGGTTTATAAAAAAAAAATATTCACAGGTCCCCCCCGAGAACAATTTTCCCCGGGCCCTCGATGTTTTGATCCCTGGGGATACTTGATTTTTTTCGCTATATCTCAAAACTGGAATGTCTTACAAAGGTAAAATGTTTAAGAAAAATCTGCTAAAAAGAACAAAACTACAATACAAAGCAGTTAATTTCAAAAAAATGATTTTTTGAGTTATTGTACTTTGTTTGAAAAATTAACCAAAATGTGACTTGAAGATCTTTTTATATAACTTTAAAATATTGCCCACATGGAAAAAAAATATAATAAAAATATTGATTCCAATATGTCAATCGTTAAAGCGTTGATATTATATCAACTTCTTAATGCCATTTTCCCAAACCCATAGTAAACTCTAAATTATTTTGAGATAAAGTTTTCTAAAATGTATATAATGGATTCAAGTGATCCCTAGAGTCTAAAAAGATTTTTTTTTTCTGGAATAGACACGAAATTACTTATATTTCTTTCATAACAAATATTTATCCAGTTATAACCTGATAAAAAGGACTCAAAAACTAAAATCGCCTTTAGGTACGCAATGACTCTAGGGTTGAACACTGTAAAATGAAGGGCACCCCAAGTAAAGGATCAAGTCTCTATTAGTAAAGGCTCAAATCTCCTTTAACTTTCAAAATATCTCTTCCCCTAAAAAACCACCCATCGTTCTCGGAGAGCAAACAGACGAATGATACTAAAAAAATTGGAATGATTTTAAGTTTGTAATTTGCATATTTTGATGCCACATCACAGCGAAATTTTATTTATTTCATAAGGATGTCAATTTGCTTTTCATTGAATATACTTTTAATTGGTCTAAATAGTGAAAATTCACTGAAAATTAAGTGCAAACCCAGGGAAGATAAAAAAAGAACAAAATTTCGAATTCCAAAAATATAATTCCAAAACCCGCGAAATAGCTAACTTTGAAAACTTGTATTAGATTCAATTCTCTACATATCCAAAATCTAATGATTGCAAAATGTTAGAAATAAGATGAATTCTGTAGCCGTGTACAATTTTTCCATCTCTAAAACAGTTTTTACAAGAGGTGATGATGAAATGAAAACTACGATTTTTAGACTATTTTTATTAAATTTTTGGTTGTTAAAAATTAGAAAAAAATGTTAAAGTTGTTTTCGATGTTCCATCGTATAGCTTTTAACTTCAGCTTTCATGAACACTAAAGCAATATTTTTTGAGTAAACCATAGTTTAGTAGTTTAGTAAGGGATGTTTTTTCGGATTTTTTATTTTTATAAGTTGAATTGCGATGAAGTAAATATAACTGTATAAAATGTTCAGAACATTTTTTTTCTGGCATAAAAATGTTTCTATTGGTGTATTTAAAATAAATGATAGCATTGGACTAGATTTAGAACTATTTTATTCAGTAGTGTCAAATTGACACTCAAGGTCTAATTTTTTTTTCTGGGCTTTCAGGGAGCGTCCATAAAAAACGAATGACGCAAATTGAAAGTTTGAGGGGCCCCGAAGAAATTTCTTTGTTTTGATGCGCTTAAAAAGGTTACAAGCTTCAAAACTTCCAATAGTGTCATATTGACACTCAAAACCTTTTTTTAATTCTTTTTTTTTCTGGGATTTTAACGCTTTCGCGTTATTCTTCTCCTACACTCTAGAGCGGATTAGGGTTAATGTATGCAGCACAATTTAACAGAATTTCTCGCTTCGATTTGGGGTTTTATTTTTGAAATGTGAAGCACACGGCGGATGGGTTTGGTGGAATGTAGTCTTGTCTTGTGGTGTACAAAAAATGATGATCAAGAGAACAGAATAGGTATTATTTAAAAGTGTTCCTATTTACATCATACAAACACGTACATTTTGTTCAAGTATTTTCAGCTGAGTGTTCGAGCAGTTGAAATTATATCCATCCGAAAAACTTTTTAAATCACTTGCCGATGGGTCTGTCTTTGACGTTTTGCGATGTTTTCGAGCGGTTATGAGCGGTGAAATTGTACTCGAACAGATGGTATTTAGAAAATTATAAATTACTAGAAAAACTAATGATTTTTCTAACTACGTCAATTCGACGTCCCATGAACCTTACAACTTTTTATAGAATAGCCGTATGATTATCTGTGGGCATAACCCTTTTAGAAGCCATTGAAGTTGAAAAGTGTTGCATGTTGCCCTTGTTGACGGTATATCAATAATGAAAAACAAAATCTGTATGTCCTACAAACAGGATTTAGATTGAAAAACAAGTGCATATGTAACAAAAATGCATTTCTACTCTGTCTCTTCTCGAGTGCCGAACAAAAATTTGGTATGTGATGATAATGCTTCTAATAAATTCTACCCGCCCATTTTGACCACCTTAATTTTTCTAACTTTCTATCCGTCTATAAAATTTCATAATAATAAGATGCTCTTGCTTAAAAGGACACCACTTTTCACCGATAAGGCCGATAAATTAAGTAACAAACTTAAATTACGGTGATTAATCTCTTCATAACGTTTTTTTTTAGTTTTTCAAAACTTATGCTATAACTTCTAAGACCAATTCAGTAACAATTGTCAAATCTCAATTTAAAAATTCCGTATTCGGGATTCACAAAATTGAAGATCGAACTATGACGACACTTGAAACAGAAAATTTAAATTTCAGACCAACGAAGATGCCTCACCGACATCACCGAAATAGAAATGAAAATGTTCACTTTCAGAAGGAAACGGAGAGCCAACCGATTCCGATTGCTGAATGTCAATTGCCGCCACGTGGCCTAAATTCAGTTCAGCTTCTCGTCACTACACTGACTCTACTGTGCCATATTTGGCCCAGGGCAAATTAATTAGGAATGCTATTCATTCATTTCCTTCATTCATTTCGGTGACTCAATTGCATATTTCATTGCAATCAGGTATCATAGTCAAAACAAAAGGGATGATTGGGTGGGAACTATGAATGACTCGTCCAGATTCACTTAAGTACATTCTTGAAGTTAAGTTTTCTCGTTTCTAATTTTAACCTATTTTGAAATAGTAGATTAAAAGCTCCATCGTACACCCGAAAAATAGTCTTAGAATTTATCAATTATCAACTTTGTACCTTATGTAACTTTCAACTCAAAATTCATCCCCATCTGGGCAGCATAGTTGAGCTTATCAATAAATAACTCTTTTAAATGCAATTCCCGCGGATTAGATCAATTACCAGTGAATGCTATTGACAGATTTGTTCCAACATGCAATCTTCCGTGCACGCACCAGGTTACAACAAGGGGCCAGGTCAGGCGAAAAAAAAAAGAACCTGAACTGAAGTGAAGATTGGGATCCCGCAAGCAAGTTTGTATTGTAGTAGGTATTCTCCCGGGCGGGCGTGAACTTTCATAAACGCTTCATATTGAAATAACGTTCAGACACGCACCATCATTGTCGCCACATTTGAGCGCCGCCGCGGGGTTTGTGTGGCGGAACCAAAACAGATTCACTTTCGTCCGTTCCGGCATTTCCGCATTCGGTCGGAAAGCCATTTGCGCGTTGGACTCTCACTTTTAGAAGGTGCTTCCGATTGGAGCTTACCTGGCCTTTTTCGAGAAATGGTGAATCCCAACCCGATGTGGCCACGTTTTTACCTATTGCATGAGAATGTGAGTGAAGCATGACAGTGAAATAAAGATTGACTCCCTCCATCCACAGATTTCTGGAAGTTGGCCGCCGGAAGCATTTCTCCCGGCCGGCACGATGCCAATAAGTGGTTGACCTTGAACCACATTTATCGGATCGGTATCTGGTAGTAGACTTGCCCCCATCTCATTCCCGGAAGAAGGCGGAACACTCACGAACGGATTTAGGATTCACGTCCGCGTACACAACCGTGGGCTTCCCGGCCATTCAGACAACACCGATCCGAGCCACGGCCAACAGGAATTGGACTGCCCGGGACTTCGACGACGTGCGGTCTGGTCTGGTCTCGGAGTTCCTCTCGCGTTTTTGTATGTACGTTATACCATCCATACTTTTTATTCTGCACCGGTACACCGGAACGTGTCATGTAGTAGGTATCGAATTCAAGACTCCGACGTCGCCGACGATGATGATCCCTCGCGCCGTGTATGTCCCTCGGTCTCTCGGCCGCTGGCTGCTGGCTCTTGTCTGGAAATTTAATGAAATCGATAATTTCTTCGGGCACCCTTCACCTTCACCAGTTTCGAGTAGTTTTTCTGTTCTTTTTTTTTTACAAAAAAAACCAGCCCTCCTGTCCGGAAGATATCATCAGCAGCAGCCCGGCAACAACGTGACGTAGCCAATCCCACGTTTGCCAGAGGTTTTCATCCCGTTTTTGTCTTTTTCCCCCCGCCTCGGTTTTCCCCACAACCGCAAACCAAAACAAAACATGCCGCCCATATTAAGTGATATCCCCCTCCCGAAGACCAAGGATCCAGGGGTAAAATGCGCTAAGTAGGTACGTTCCCGATTTCGACTCCGGGAGGGAGGATGTTGCTCGGCTGCTCACATATGTTCCAGGACGCCATTGACCGAGGGTTGAGTTTTTTTTTGTTAACGGTTTTTAAATTGATTTGAAATGAGCTGAGGAAGGTGTGCAAACGACAGACGAGCAAAATTCATCAAAAGTTCTGGCCTGAAGTCATAAATTTTGAAATTTTTATTTTCAGTCTCATATTTAACAGAAAGATTGAAAAAGTATCAAACATGACAAAAATGACAAAAATGTCAAAAATTACAAAAATGACAATAATGACAAAAAGACAAAAATGACAAAAATTATAAAAATGATAAAAATGACAATAATTTTAATGAAATGAAAAATATGGCAAAAATGATGAAAATGATAAAAATGACAAAAATGACAAATATGACAAAAATGACAAAAATGACAAAAATGACAAAAATGACAAAAATGACAAAAATGACAAAAATGACAAAAATGACAAAAATGACAAAAATGACAAAAATGACAAAAATGACAAAAATGACAAAAATGACAAAAATGACAAAAATGACAAAAATGACAAAAATGACAAAAATGAAAAAAAATGACAAAAATGACAAAAATGACAAAAATGACAAAAATGACAAAAATGACAAAAATGACTAAAATGACTAAAATGACTAAAATGACTAAAATGACAAAAATGACAAAAATGACAAAAATGAAAAAAAAAAAATAAAAAAAATGACAAAATTACAAAGATAACAAAAATGTCAAAAATTGCAAAAATGACAAAAAAACAAATAGGACAGAAACGACAAAGTCGAAAGAAATGACAAAAAAGCCAAAAAATGAAAAAGACAAAAATTACAAAAATTACAAAAATGACAAAAACAAAAATGCCAAAAATGATAAAAATTATTAAAATGACAAAAATTATTAAAATGACAAAAATGACAAAAATGATAAAAATGACAAAAATGACAAAAATGACAAAAATGACAAAAATGACAAAAATGACAAAAATGACAAAAATGACAAAAATGACAAAAATGACAAAAATGACAAAAATGACAAAAATGACAAAAATGACAAAAATGACAAAAATGACAAAAATGACAAAAATGACAAAAATGACAAAAAAGAACAAAAATGACAAAAATGACAAGAGTGACAAAAATTACAAAAATGACAAAAATGACAAAAATGACAATTGACATAAATGAAAAAATGACAAAAATGACAGAAATTACAAAAAGCACAAAAATGACGAAAAATACAAAAATTACAAAAATTACAAAAATGACAAAATTGACAATCGACATAAATGACATAAATGAAAAAAATGACAAAAATGACAGAAATTACAAAAAGGACAAAAATGACAAAAATGACATTTATAACAAAAATGTAAAAAATTACACAAATGACAAAAATGAAGAAAATGGCAAAAAATGACAAAAAAAAAACAAAAATTACAAAAATAACGAAAACAACGAAAATGAATAAAATAATGAAAAGGGCAATTATGTTAAAAAATGATAAAAATGACAAAAATGACAAAAATTACAAAAATGGCAAAAATTATTAATTACAATATTGTCAAAAATGACAAAAGTGACATTATGGCAAAAAATGACAAAAATAATTTAAATGACTTGCAATCTTTCTTTTTTTTGTTTCGGTTTTTTTTTCATTCTTTTTTTTGTTGTAATTTTTTTCTTTTTTTTATGGTCATATTGTCACTTGTGTGTCTGGTAATGTAGTCATTTTTGTATTTTTTTTTGTAATTTTTGTGATGATCCGTCATTTCTTGATTTTTTTTTACAAATTTGGTTGATTGGTCAATTGTTGTAGTTTTTGTTTTTTCTCTTATTTTTTTATTCTTGTGTTTATTTTTGATTTTGGTTTGTTATATCTTCAGAAATTCTTTTTGATTATAAGTGATATAACATATGTTTCTCATTTTTGTCATATTTTCGTAGAACTTTTTTATTTCAGTTTTATCCTTTTGGTAAATTTTGTCTCTTGTTTGTATTTCATATTTTCTTTGTGTTTTGTTACTTTTGTCATGAAAGCAAGATTAATTAAATTTCCCTTATTGTGAGATTGTTATCATCAAATTAAAACTCAGAATCAAATTCAGTATAATCACGCTTGAATTTAAAGGTTAAGGCCATAAAAGTCGCATAAATTGTTGTGTTTTTTTTTTTCATTTTAATCATCTTGTTATATATTTGGGTTTGAGTTGCAAAAATTTTTGTTAAACCAATATACTTCAGCTGAAAATGACTGTTCTTTCGTTATGTACAATTTAACATTTGAAAGTGCACTTCTTTACAAAAACCTGTTTTTAGATTTGAAAAAGACGTTTAAAGTCTTCTGATGAAGTATTAAACAGACAGAATTTCCCATTAATCTATGAATGTTACTTACAAAATTATATCATTTAATTTAATTTATTGTATTCATACGAATTTAAAGAATCCTTCATTTGAATTTTAAAAAACTGATTGCACACAGATATTTGAAAATAATAAACACAAATATTACAAATTGAAAACATATTTACTAAATTTATTTAAGATTTTCGATCAAAAAATTGTGGAGTAAAGTCTTTGGAAAATATTTGTAAATAAAATTATTTTTCCAGCATTTAACCGTCTCGAAAATGATAAAAAAACGGTTTCGAAGGAAAACACTTTTGCAAGATTGATTTGCTAAATCTATTGTCTTGTGAGTTTGAACCTTGAAAACGTTTTTGTGATCTTCAAGTTGTAATAAGGTGATAAAATTTTTATAACTCAGAAGTTACAGTAAATTCATCCTTTTCGTGATCCTTCTCAATACTTTCATCATATTTTAAAGATAGCTTATCAACATCCATCTTGGTAAAAACTGCAAATGCGTTTTCCGAAAATCATCGTAGGGGGATCTAAAGTTTTTCTTTTAATGATATTAATAAGGCAAATACGGGTATTTCACTAATACACACTTAAGGCAAAAAAAAGAAGATAAGGAATACTTGCAAATTTCGATAGCTGGTCTAAATCATTGATTCAGTATAAGTATCCAGCGGACCGTTTCCTTAGAAAAAAAATTAAGGTAATTCCGATGGACATTTTCCCCCGGTGAAACAATAGCCATCGCATCAATCTCATCCCAGAATTGTTGTGTGCAAAGAAGGTTCGCAGCGCATTTCCGACAATTGTTCAGCAGAGGACACACAATTCCCGATTGTCGATTCCGATGGGGTGTTCCATCATCCATCCGAAGAGAAGAAACGGTGCTTCATCCGATGCGATGGCGGCTGACTGAAGTAGCTGGCTCTAGCTTGGTGTGCACACAGGAGCCAAATTTGCATTCCATGTGTCCCCCCGTTTTGTGATGGTTTTGTTGCCTCCCGGTGTGTGAATGTGCGCGCTTCTTGTACCCAGCCCAACTCTACAGGGCACAGGAGAGGGAGCAGGAGGGTACATATCGATCTGTGTTTTGTGGTGCTGTTCTTTCCAAATGTCCTCTCTCCTCTTCACCCAAAAACCGTTCTCACTTGCTGCGAAATATACATCTTTGTGTTCTTAGCCTTAGCCCGTAACTTGGTTTCGGGTGCATTTTATAGAGGCTCTTCTGCTGACGACGCACAATAAGACAAACTGGTCAACTTGAAGGTCAAAACCACATCGATTTTTCAACTTCTTGAAATTGAATTGTACAGGTTTGGTGTCTTCTGAAAAACGTTTCAACTGTTTATCGTCATCCAAAGTAGAGTGTCAACATGACGACATTGGAAGTTTTATGGCTTGTAACTGTTCTCAGAGGCTTCCTAGAGATTTATCGTCCTTGTTCCGATTGCTCCTACCATCTTCCATTGCATCAGTGTCAAGTTTTATCCAAAATTACTTCCGAAGACCAAGAGAAACTCGAGCGCAGCCAACAACTTTGCCGAAATTTACCTCCGATAACCATGGACATTTCGAGATGGAGGGTGACTCCACTGTACCACAAAGTCTGCTCCGCCTTCGGTTCGAAGTTTACAACATCCTTATTAGCCGACTCTACTACAGTTCTAGCCTGACATAAGGCCAGTATCTCAGTTTAGACTACATCTGAGGCTAACAGAGGGTCCAAACTCCAGGTTGAAACGTTGGACACTTACTGTAACCACGTTTCAGAGCAACAGAACCCTGCAGACCATGATGAAGATATGCTATTGGTTTTTCCTTTCTTACAGAAAGGTATAGTTATCGATTTGGGCGATCATTAATTATGGCTCTTAGGTATACCATACAATTTACCATGTTTGGAAGGGAGAAACTGACAGCCTTCACTCCCACTCAGACTTGCTGTCGTCATGACGAAAACTGTGTAGGAGGAAGAGAAAGCTTTTTTAAGTTTACAACCGAAACAGTTTCAAAAATTTTGAAGCCGAAGCTCCAGTTTATAAAACGTTAATATGGTTTTTCACCAAAGAGTAGTAGGACCCTGAAATCAGAATAATCAATCATTGGAACTTGATGCTCACGTCGTATGCTACTATAGCGATTGTTACTTCGGTACTTCGCCCAAAGCTATATTTGCAAGCAAAGGTTGTTCTCAGAAGGAGAAAACGACAATTTGGACGTGCGGGACAATTTCTCTTATGCCGTTCGGCATTAGAGAAGTTGAGTTGGTGTGCATCGTCCGTCACATACGTTCAGAGAAGCGAATTGGAACCAACCAGATAATCACCACATCAAAAACTAACGACAATAATGGCAAAAATGACAAAATAAAAAAAAAAAATAACCCGAGTGACAAAAATGAATAAACCTTATGAAACGAACGCATAACCTTTAAATTAAGGTTGTCAGATTGCCCGGATATAGCCCGGATATCATTGAAAAAAGCCCAAATTTTGCCCGGATTTATTCACTTTATTTGGCAAATCAAACAAAAATACAATTTAAATCTGTCGATAAATTTTGATGAAAAAATTTATTTTTCCATTTTTTTCTTGATTTTTGTTGAGTATTTTTTAGGTGTTGTCAAAATTGGCTCGGATTTTTGGTCGTCAATTTCTAAAACAAATGAACGAATTTTGCCAGGTTTTTATATAAAATTGACAGGATTTGCCCGGTCTGGCTGAAAAAATTCTGGAAACCGTACTTGAAATATAAATTTTATATTCAAATATAAATTCAAAATATGAATGGTAAATCTGTATAAAAAATCTGAATCAGATATGGGATTTATATTCAAAATTTGTTTCTGAATCTACTGTACACACTCTGAAATTTTTCAATGGAATTCATAATTGTGAATTCCGAATCTATATTTGAAATTTGAATCTTGAATATGAATCTGAATTCTTAACTAAATAATGATTTCTGAATTTCAACTATGATTCTAAATAATGATTTTTCCTAAATTTGAATCCTTATTCCTGAATCTAATTCTAAATCTGAATTTAAACATGAATTTTAATCTGTATCTGGATTCTGAATCCAATTAACAGTGTTAAATAAGCCAAACAATTGAAGAAAACAAAAATCGACTTTGGCTCTTTCAAATGTGCTTTAAATAGGCTGTTTCAAATAAAGAATTTACAACAAAAAAAAAACTCGACAATATTTATAATTTCCTCTTTTTTAAGTATTTATCTTCAAAACAGTCAGGATACACGTATTACTAGATGAGTTGATACTAGTATCACATTATTCTTTTCTAATAAAATTCTATTCTCCCTACCAGACATGAGGTCGGATGCAAAAATGAAGCGTTTGTTCTCCTGCGTTAAGTTTAGTGTATATGTTAGGGCAGTGATGCTATTTATAATTTTTTACTATTTGTAACTCAAACCTCCTTATCTTTAAAAAAATATGTTTTATTCATTAAATTTATAATTTATAATATACATATAAATATCAACCACCTTTAAAGATCAGATGAACAAAGTATTATTTATGTTTCTCAGGGGGGGGGGGGGGGGGGGAGGGTTTTTTTTTTCATTCATAAGTTTCGTTTTTTTTTTCAGTTTTATTAAGAATCAAACGTTGACTATAAGCGCTGATGTGGTCTAGAGGACAGGCTGGCGCAAGTCTGGTAACCCAGGCGTACTGGGTTCGATTCCCGGTATCGGCAAGAAAAACTTTTGGGTTCGAATCCCATAAGTTGCTGATAGGTGAGATGCTTGGGGAGTAAGTAGAGGCCAGTCTCGAACCCATCCTTGTCCTTCCTCCAATTAGTATCAGGAGGGGTCGGTTTATTAACTTGATCTTGATTCTGTCCATATCCAGCCGGAATGGATATAATGAAGTGCATGATGGTCTAACCAACGTCTCATGATCGCTTACTTTTCTACGCTGCCTACTCTAAACTTTAAAATTTCCTTCTCCAAACTATCTCTTATTTTCATTTCCAGCGTCAGCTTCCCGAGCTATTTAAACGCCACAAAAAAAAAATTAAGAATCAAACGTTGACTGTATACACAAAATATTGATTCCGAATTTATAGAAAAATTCGTTTCATTTCCAACAGCCGCAGCCCGTGGCGTAGAGGATAACCTTCAAGTCTTCTACGCCAGCGGGTATGAGATCGAATCCCGGTTACGGCATACATAGTACACTTTGGTGGTTTGAGCATTTTTAAGATGCTAGCCATCATCTCCTCGAAAGTTGTGCACTTAGAGTTAAGAAGAAGGAATCTTTTCGAAGAAAAATCAAGTTTCATTGAGATCCTGTATGTGTTGGTGTTCGTTAAAACACTAGTAAGCGTTTGAAACATAGCTTTTGGGTCAGATTCATAAATGGAAACAAACACGTTGCATATTCAAAGAAAATTTTTTCTTCACATCACCAGCAAGGTTGCCGAAAAAAATTCTGTGTTTTTGACAAAAAAAAATCTCGAATTCTGTGATTTGAACCTAAAATTCTGTGACGGTTTTCTGTGACGTTTTTTATGAATTTAATTGGGAAATCATGTCAAACATCAACAAAATGGAAATTTCCTACAGTTTAAACTCAATAATATCAATCTACATTACCTTGTTTTCATATTTTCATAAATTATAGTCAGAAATAAAAAGTCGAAAATGATAAAAAAATATATAATTTTGGAAATCTTTACAAAATTTAGAAATTCTGTGAATTCTGTGAAAATTTTAAAAATTCTGTGATCTGTGACACAGATTCTGTGACGAAATTTTGCTCAACATCCTTTGATAATACAGATTTTTCTGCAACCTTGGTTGGGAGGGTTCTTGTCCTTGGGAACCACCTGCACGTTGTTGGCGGCGTACCACTCCATGGCCTTTTTACCGTAATGGCAAGATGCCAAATCCGGCCAAAACAGAACGGAACAACCGTGTTTCTTCAGGAAAGGCAGCAGACGTTTATTCATACACTCTTTCACGTAAATTTCTTGGTTGACAGTCCCGGAAGCTATGAAAATGCTGTTTCTCAAGCCGTATAAAATTCCTATCCCGGAAGCTGCTTGTAGCTGGCTTTGACGTAGGTTTCGTCGTCCATTACCACGCAGTCAAACTTCGTCAGCATCGTCGTGTACAGCCTCCGGGATAGTGTTTTGGCCGTCGTATTTTGTTTATCATCGCGATTTGGAGTCAGTACCTTCTTGTAAGTCGATAGTCCGGCTCGTTTTTTTGGCTCGATGCACGGTTGTAGACGATATACCCAGCTTATTTGCGGCATATCGGAGAGACAGGTTAGGGTTTCGCTTGAAACTACCGGCAACTCTCTTTGTCGTCTCAGCGGCTTCCGGTTTTCGATTTCTCCCCGATTCAGACTTCCTGGCTGTCGACAAACGTTCCCCGAACACTTTAATTACATTTGTAACGGTTGATTTGGCAACTTTTAGCAATTTTGCCAGCTTTGCGTGCGAGTAGCTCGGATTTTCGCGATGCGCAAGCAAAATTTTGATACGCTGCTTGAAAGAGCCGTGGACTGTCATTTTGCTCGACTTGGGGACCGTTCGAAAAGTCCGAAGACACAATTTCCCGGATGCTAATTGGAGGGATTTTCACTTATAACGAGGCACTAAAAATTTCTCTTTATACAGTTTTATTTACACTATATACACTTAAATTTATTGGAGGAATCATAACTAAACGGAGGAAGGAAAACTTAACTTAACTTAACTTGGAAACTTGGAAGGAATTAAAGGAGTAAGGAAACTTAACTTAGCAGGAACAAACTCGTAGGAAGGAATCTCGTAGGAAAAAACTTAAACTTGTAGGAAGGAATCTTAACTTCTTAAGGAGCCACGTCTTAACTGGCCGGAAACTTGAAAGGATCTGAATTGAATGACGAACAAGCCGGTTACTTGGCTGATCGATTCATTCTCACGCACACACAAATCTGTGTGCGCAATGGAAATTTCTAGAGTTTGTTTTGATTAGGTCGTAAGAGCCACCTGACATGTTCCGAGAAAATCGCTGTTCAAGTTTTGTAACATATTTTCAATTCTAGGATTTAAAATCTCGCTCAGAATTGTCTGGAAATTTGATATGCTTTACAAAAATAGATGAGAAATATGCTGTTGTATGCGGTATTGCTATACATTCAGATCTACGAGTGAACAAGCACTTGCGACCTTTTGCATTACTTGTTTGGTACAAACGTCGTTTTGCTTAATGACAAATTTTATCTAAAAACTTGATATCTAGTGTTCTATACTTCTTTAATCCCTGCTCACTTGGTCAAGAACTTAAGTCCTAACATGTTAAGACTCTTCTAAAGAGTAGCGCTACTATTGGCATGTAATTTGAAGGATTTTTTCATGTTACAATTTGACGAACACCTCCAAAATCAGCACAAATAAAAGAGAACTTACGTGTTTTTCTTCGAAACATTATCAGGACCTCCGCGGGTGATATGCGCTCTACAGAATCTTACGGCGATTGTGGAGCGGGCCCTATCAAAGAGTCTACCTCCACTTCAGTGGAGTAAACTGCTATACCAGCCGGGAATCGGTGCTGCGAGAGACTGTCCATCCTTTTTCTGATCGACTGGAAGTTGCTGGTTGCTATCTGTGACTCTGTAAGCCTTTGGAGAGGTGCAGGGGTTTATCCAAACGTTTGGTAATGTATGTTGGGCTGCAACTGTGGGGAAAAGTATGAAACTCAAAATTTAAAAGCAAAATTAGCGCATATTGTACTTACCTGGCAAAAATCGCAGTTATTTATTCCACCGAAATAGCTAAAACTATTCTCACAAATGATTTAGTTTGAAATTAATAGCCATTTCATGACTTAGCATCGCGTTTTATGCGAAAATGCAAAAGGTCACAAAAACCGAAAGACCAAAATGTTTTTTACGACTTTTGTTTTGCACGATAATCCAAAGCAGTGCAAAAAGTCGTTAAAACCAAAATGCACACGAAAATGAAAAAGTCATTATACGTCCTAAATTCAAATCATTGTGTAAAAGTTGTTTAATGATAAAATGAAACCAATTTTTTACCAAAGATAAAATGCATATTTATCAATCGTTTGCAGCAAATAACTCAATTTTGTTTATATTGGTTCATACGACCTAATCAAAACAAACTCTAGATTTCCACTGTCCGCTGGCTGAAGCAACAGCATGCAATTGTTGTTGTACGCCGGCCGGCGTTTACCGGCGTTTTTTATGCACACGTATGAATGCATGGCCTTGAATGGACGAACAACACACAAAAGTAGCAGGCGGTGATCGGTGATGATTTTTTCCGTTGGTGGCGCAAATGCGACGTTGCCAATTCTTCGAGTTTGGCTCGAACACTGCTCTTCTTCCTTGGACGGCATTTTGACAACTGAAGAGTGAATTCCAAAATCAAAATAGGAGCAACATTCTACACACACCTACCTTCAAAATGAGGGGTTTTCAGGTTTTTTAAATGCAAATTTGAAAGAATTACGTCAAGTTGATATTTGTCAAATTTTGACCGTATCACCCTTTAGGGAGGCTTTCTTCTAAATGTTAGATTGATTTTTGATTCATTCTTGATGGGCAAAGCCAAGAGTGGCTTGTTTCTGAAAAGCGGAAATTTTGACTGCATTTTGGAAACAAGCAAAAGTCCTGACTCACTGTGCAACGGTTGGAACAGTGGCTAGCCAGTCAGCTTTTTGATGTAAGGTGGCCTCCTTCTTGTCGTGAAGGAAAGTTTTATGTCAGTACACGAGGATTTTGGCGGCATATTGTGAAAAAAAAACGGGAAAGTAAAGCTACGTTTTATCAGTTTAAAATAGTTGTAAGTTAATATTTTAATTGTGTAACAATATTGTGAACAAAAGAAGGTGAAACTACAGATGGATTACGTCGAAAAGGTAAGCGAAATTAAACTTCACTTCGGGAACAAATTAAAGCAAGAAATTTGAAGGAGGACTTCCAAGGGAATCCCCATTTAGTTATTTCGTGATTACCTATTGTTTAAAAAATAAATAAATATTGAAGTTTCAAATATTTTCTGTTAAATGGGGAGTATCTAGTTTTAAGTTTTAATTTTCATTCTGTTTATAAATATTGCGCTCGTTATGGAATAAATAAATAACCAAGATGGCGTTCCGGATTATCCTGAAATACGAAGTCAAATATGACCAAATAACCCGATCGTAATTGCTGCTTTAAAAAATACTTTCCACTGGAACACATTAGATACAACCCCTCCCCCCCCCCCCCCTTATTTCGAGCTCCATATTGGAGGCAGTACGGTGTAAATTATACTGCACTAGGTAAGGTTCTTGAGGCGGCTTAACCAAACTTCCCCGAATTGACCATAGCACTAGCCCCAATCCGATAATCTGTTATCTGAATACATTTTTCACACGGAAAATAATAAAAAGGTAAAATTTACCGAGAAGCAGAGGTGATTTTTTTCCACCCTTTCGAGTTAAATTTTACCTTTTTTCATTCACTTAGCAAAAAGGTAAATTTTCCCTTTTTGATTTTCACAGTGGAAAAAAAGTTGATTCTATTTTTTCTCATCCACCTAGCAAAACGGTAACTTGTACCGCTGTTTTATTCACATTCCAAAAAGGTGAACGTCAGTTGGCTTAATCAATGGAATGGTTCAATTCACGGCGTGTTCGTTAATTGTTTTTTTTTAAATGCATCAGTCGATCGATTTTTTTGGTATTTGTATTCCAGCTTCTTCGGTAAGAATTATATTTTCTTTATAATTGTATTTTACTTTATTCATAATAGGAAAAATAAACCAAATGTATTAAACTATTTACACGTCCATCTTTTATTGTACCTGCTAGGATACTAGTTTTATATAACTAGACTTATTAGATTAGATTATATTGAATAAGTACCCGGGTATGTCAACAATAAAAGATGGAAAGTTTGATCATAATCGCATGACCCATTTGGTCATGTGGCTATGATTGGGCGGGGCTTATTGATAAGGAAAGTTACCTCGGGATGTGCAGCTAGGTCTCTGTCATTCTGAAATGGGTTTCTGGAATTTCAATAGAGCTAACACCACCAGCACCCGCGATTGAACAATTTTAATCAAATGGATTAAAATTGACTCCTTTGCATAACATACCTGCCAGTTCAGGGGGTCGTTGGTTGGATCACACACACACAAGGTGGCCTCCTTCTTGTCGTTGGCCTGGCTGGGCTGAGAGAACAACACTGGATTTTTGCGAAACCTACGAACGAAACGAAACGAAACGAAGGTGTTAAGAAGGGTGGCTTGGCGTGGGCGGCCTGCCTGCCGGTTGAATCCAGGCAGGGCGGGGCGGGGATCCAAATGCACAACGTTTGCATACTAATGGACCTAATCTAATCAACCGTCGTCGTCGTCGTCGTTGTCGCTCGCTGTTGCCTCGGAGAAGTTTCGGGCATCCTAACGGTTCCTTGGCGGGGGTGTTCCAGTTCCAGCATAAGTCTCCCCGGGTCCCGTGTCTATCCGCCCTGGTGGTGTGGTACCTACTATTGTTCGAAATCAAATTCGTTACGGCAGCAACGGTAGTTCATCATCGCAATATGCGAAGGGTTAGGTACACGGATGTCTTCTCGCGAGAGTCATGCGCACACTTCCGGAGCGGCAATCCCGACGAATGGTCCTAGGAACGGCACTCTGGAGAGTGATTGAGATGCTTCCAGCCAGTCCAGCATCCCTAAAATAAGAGAGAGTGTCGGCGGATGTCATTCCGTTGATGGCGATAATGATGATGATCCTGCTCCACGATGAGAACTTGGCCGTGTGAGAGCCAATGCCGCGCGAATTCCAGCTTTATCTGAAAACTGAAAAACTGAGCGCCCGACTGCAACTATAGTCCTTGCCGAGCGAGAAGCCATCATCTTCAGCTTATCTGACAACCAAAGCCCGCCAGAGTTGGTCCGTCCAGCAGCGCAGTGTTTGACCTCTTTGTGTTGTGTGTGCCATTTTCATTAAAGCCTAAAGTAAATCCATCCGGCCCAAGAAACGGGCAAACTTCAATTTCCGGGAAAACTGAACCGTGTGCTGTGTTCCTACCTACTTCCTTCGAAAGAAAGCAAGCAAGCAAGCAAGCAGCGGAACCGAAGCGTGTTCGATCTTTAATTAGTCCCTTGGAGCAATAATCCTTGTGTGTTATTGTTTCCTTTTTCCGGACGGCCAGCTTCTGGTCCATCCATCTGTGTTTGTTTGTTTCTTCGGCTGATCTCTCGGGGTCCTTTCCATATTGGTCCCAACGGTGGAAGTCTATAGTGGAATAAGAAAGGATATTCTTACCTCATTCTTAGATAGAGAGTGGAGGCATATTATTGTTGATTACATTGCTGTGTTCATTGGAACGCGTTCGTACGGTAAACGTGTTATTTGTGGATCTCCTTAAACATGTGGAACTACGGCTTCTACGGGTTCGATATGTGTGCAAGTAAGTTTGGTCAATTAATGCAGGTTTATTGAAATTTGTCAGCTTTAAGACACTTATGAGCCAAAGTTCGAGAGATGGTAATAAAAGATTCAACACTTGAATATGTTTTTTCGTGATTTTTGAAAAGGTCTGAGTTTTGGTTAGATTTTATATTTGTTACATTTGTTTTTGTAGTCTCAAAATGCGAAAAATGTCAAGAACCACAAAAGTGAAAAAAGTCTGATGAGAATCACAAAAATCATAAAACAATAAATGAAGCGCTTAGGATCAGAGGGGCTTCTTCTTATATTTTCAGAGGGGCTTTTTCTTATATTTTCGGAACTTGAGCAGTTTTTATTTATTCTAAAAACTGTTAAACAAAATTAAAAATCTGAGTTTTGCATCGCATGTATAGATTAAGAAATGAAGAATCGGTTGTAGAGTATCCATCTGACGATCTTTTCCCCGGGAATTCTTGGGATCCTGGGAAAAAATGAAGATGAAGATTTTAACACACTACTACATACGAAACCTTATCTATATGGTATCTAAATTATCAGGTAGTAGTGAATGCACATGCCAAAATCGGATGTTGCCAAAATCGAATGTTGCCAAAAACGAACGGGGTCTGTAGAATACTTCACCGAAAAGGTCTCGATTAGGCAAATCTACATAGATCACAAAAAAAATGATATAAATATCAAAGTGTTAAAAATTACCAAAAATAATTACAATCTGTTCAGGTGTTCAAATATCATTATAAAACTGAACATTAAAATGATTTGTAAGAAAGCATAATATAAAAATGAAAAATAAAAGAAAAAAAAACAAATAAAATAAAAACACTAAAAAAAATGAAGAAAATATGAAAAAATGATAAAAAATGACAAAAATAAAAATGGAAAAAAATTATAATAAAAATAAAAAAAATATGATAAAAATGAAAAAAATACAGACCTCGTTCGATTTTGGCAACATTCGATTTTGGCAACATCCAAGCAAAAACCGTTCGATTTTGGCAACATCCAAAAACAAGGTTTTTTTGTAACTTTTTTATTTTTATTTTCATTTCAAATTAATCAAAATAAATGTAAAACGTAATATTAGCATGAAATTTTTCAATTCGGCTTATTTATAATAGTTTTAAACTGTAAAAACACGAATTTTTCCATGTTTTACTGCTTAAAACTTACATAATTGAACCAAATTGAAAATTTTTATGCTAAGATAAGGTTTTACATCAATTTTGAATAATTTTAAATATAAATTTGAAATAAAAAAGTGACAAAAAAAAACCGTTCGATTTTGGCAACATTCGATATTGGCAACATAAAATTTTCGGGCATGTTGCCAAAAACGAACGGGGTCTGTATAATAAAAATGAAAAAAATTATAATGAAAATGAAAAGAAAAAAATGAAAAAATAAAATAAAAATGAAAAAAATAGAATAAAAATTGAAAAAAAAATTAATAAAAATAAAAAAATTAAAAAAAGAAAAATGATAATAAATTTAAAAAAAACTAGCAAAAAATATATATATGAAAAAAACTATAAATTAAAAAAATTTAAATTAAAAAAATTATAAATGAAAAAAAAATTGAAAATGAAAAAAAAATTGAAAATGAAAAAAAAATTGAAAATGAAAAAAAAATTGAAAATGAAAAAAATTGAAAATGAAAAAAAATAAAATAAAAAAAAATAAAATAAAAAAAAATAAAATAAAAAAAATAAAAAAAAAATAAAAAAAAAAATAAAAAATTACATAAAATAAAAATGAAAAAATAAATAAAATAAAAATGAAAAAATAAATAAAATAAAAATGAAAAAATAAATGAAATAAAAATGAAAAAATAAATAAAATAAAAATGAAAAAATAAATAAGATAAAAATGAAAAAATAAATAAAATAAAAAAATAAATAAACTAGAAATGCAAAAAAAATAAAAAAAAAATGAAAAAATAAATGAAATGAACATAAAAAAAAATTAAAAAAAAAATTAAAAAAAATTAAAACTATGAAAAAAAAACTGAAAAAAAATTAAAACTATGAAAAAAAAATAAATATCAAAATAAAACTTTAAAAATGAATACAAATGATAAGAAAATTTAAACGGAAAACAAAATAATAATTTAAAAAAAATGAAAAACAAAATAAAAACAATAAAAGAAAAAAAATAAATCAAAATAAAAAAAAAATAAAAGTTTCAAAATTAAATATAAAATGATAAAAAAAAGAAATAATGAAAAAAAGAAATAATAAAAGAAATAATAAAAGAAATAATAAAAGAAAAAAAAGAAATAATAAAAGAAAAAAAAGAAATAATAAAAGAAAAAAAAGAAATAATAAAAGAAAAAAAAAGAAATAATAAAAGAAAAAAAAGAAATAATAAAAGAAAAAAAAGAAATAATAAAAGAAAAAAAAAGAAATAAAAAAAGAAAAAAATAGAAATAATAAAAGAAAAAAAAAGAAATAATAAAAGAAAAAAAAAAATAATAAAAGAAAAAAAAGAAATAATTAAAAGAAAAAAAAGAAGAAATTAAAAGAAAAAAAAAACAAATAATAAAAGAAAAAAAAATAATAAAAGAAAAAAAAAAGAAATAAAAAATAATAATAAAAGAAAGAAAAAAGAAATCAAAAGTGAAATAAAGAAAAAAAGGAAAAAAGAGAAAAAAAGAGGAATAAAGAGAAAAAAAGAGGAAAAAACAGGAAAAAAATAGAAAAAAATAAAAAAAATAAAAAAATAGAAAAAAAAATAAAAAAATAGAAAAAAAATAAAAAAATAGAAAAAAAATAAAAAAATAGAAAAAAAATAAAAAAATAGAAAAAAAATAAAAAAATAGAAAAAAAATTAAAAAATAGAAAAAAAATAAAAAAAAATAAAAAAAATAAAAAAAATAAAAAAAATAGAAAAATAGAAAAATTAACAAAATAGAAAAAAATAAAAAATTAACAAAAAAATTAAAAATTAAAAAAAATTGAAAAAAAATATAAAAAAACTAAAAAAGAATAAAAAAAAATTTAAAAAAAAATAAAAAAAAATTCAAAAATTGAAAAAAATTTGAAAAAAATAAAAAAAAAGAAATAAAAATAAAAATGAAAAAAAAATTAAATAAAAAAAAAGAATTAAAATGAAAAAAAAATTTAATGAAAAAAACATTCAATTGAAATAAAAATTAAAAGGAAAAAAAAAGAAAAAAGAAAAAAAAATTAAAGAGAAAAAACACAAAAATACAAAAAAAAACATCAATATGAAAGAAATACATACATAAAAATGAAAACAAAACCAAATTTGAAAAAAAACATCATGAAAATGAAATCAAAACATCAAAATGTAGAAAAGAACATAAAAATAAACATTAAAATAAACAGAAAATCATAAAATCTTAATGACAAAAACTGGTTTTACTGTTAAGCGTAGTCCATTATCTCAGTTTAATCGATTTTAACTTCTACATTTATCATTTTTGCACGACGTTATTTTTTTCACTAATATATTATTTGTTTCTTTTTTTTTTTCTTTCAGTAACCGATCCCAATCAAGCGGTTATTGCGCAGCAAAAGCGTCACATTGCTGGTGCAGGGTAAGTTTCACTGTTTGTTTTTCATCCAATTCGCTATTGAAAACAATAGCCTTGATGATTGTTGATGACATGTGATGATGATAAATGTGATACAAATGTTTACATCAGCTTCGTTCAATCGTAAGTAAAAATTGGGTTCAACTGGTTTCTGTCAACTGATAAAGGGTGATACGGTCAAAGTTTGGTCAAGGGAAAACGCGTGTAAATCGGTGAAATCGTTTATTTAAAAAATCAAATTAAATTTTTTTTCAGGTTTAATTAGTATAAAATTCAGGAAAAATATTCAGTTAGGCTTCCGCTTTTCCAAATCCGAATTGCCGGGCCTTACGCTTAACCCCTGCCATCAGATTTTGTACAGCCACCTTGTCCACCTTCTTCGCCGCAGAAAGCCAGTTTACCTTGAACTGCTGCTCGTCCTAAGCAGTTTTATTGGTCTTCTTTAGGTTCCGCTTGACAATAGCCCAGTATTTCTCAATTGGGCGGAGCTCTGGCGTGTTGGGAACTACCTGCACGTTGTTGGCGGCGTACCACTTCATGGACACCCACCCACCCATGGTGGATAACCAACATACATACATACATACATGATATCTATACATTTTCATGTTATATCTGTTGAATTTTTTTTTTGAATTTTGAAATATAATAAAAAATGAATTTTAACAAATTCACTACACATTGTTTTCATATCATCGGTATTGGAAACAAGTGCGTCTTATCGGTCTTTATTCGAAGTTGTTATTTCGGGCGATATTAAATTCCTTGATAGTTGGTTTAACGCTGTAACCAATCAACGGAACACGTAGTGTTATAGAAAGGTGGAGGAATCCCCTAGAGTGCGTGCTATTCACAGTATTCGGACAATTCTATTTCTCGGCTAGTGACATCAGTTGTGCATTGTTTTGGTTATTCCGGCTGAATCCAAGACAACTAGAGGGCAGCTGCATGCAATATTGCTTGCAAGTAAAGCTTGCCTGGCTAAATCTTTAGCCACCTGGTTGCGAGCGAAAAGCTTCGCCATCAGCATCACCTCCTTGTCGCCAGTGAGACATCTGCTGGAAAACGGCGGAAGCTCTAACCAAATTTCGAATACGTAAGACACCATACGCCTCCATCGTAGAAACTGCCGGGTAGAGCGTGGTAGATCGCATCGATCGAATTATTCGAATTGATTATTTCCGTACCGAGCTTGCTTGTACCTTTCGGACGTCTTGGGCAAGTCTTGAAGAAAAAGGGTAAAACGTCCTCTACTTTAGGTTGTACCTTCAACGCTTGGCCAAAGTAGATTTTTTAGGAAAAAGCGTAGTCGTTACCCGTCTAGGCGGAAACGCAATACCGGTCACTTGTACCTTTAACCCTTGGGTGAACCGAAGAATTTTAAGGTGAAAGGGTAGACGTTCCTCACTACGGTGAAAACGCACTGGTTTGTTTTTTAATCATCGCTGAAAGAAACATTGATCTGAGGCTTACTTATAGACAAAACTAGCTGGGCAGCCGTCATGGCGGCACCCAGCACCCCCGCGGGGGTGACCACGACAGGTGATCCTCCTGACCGAAATGACAGAACTCTGCCAGAATATTTGGATCCCATGGGATCATTCGGAAAGCTTATTATTCTGTCTTTAGTAGCAACCGATGAACAGCAGCCATTGCCGAAAAATCCCTTCATAATAAGCAAATCCCTTGACCAATCTGTAGGGAAAATTGAAGCCGCGTACACCGAAAATAACGGAACAAAGTACGTTATCAAAACGCGTAGCTCCAAGCTAGCTGCAAAACTATTGCAATTGAGCGAATTGATTGATGGCACGAAAGTTTCGATAACCCCTCACCCTGTCCTGAACGTAAGCCGCTGTGTGATAAGCTGCAAAGAAGCCAAAGACCTTCCAGATCAAGAACTGGCAACAGAACTTTCTTCGCAAGGTGTGATAAAAGTTCGTCGAATAACGCGCATGGAGAATAACCGCAGAATCAATACTCCAACTGTTGTATTGACGATCTCTGGAACAGTTATTCCAAAGGAAATCCGTGTCGGAATCATAAACTGCAGAACTCGCTTGTTCTACCCATCCCCACTAGTATGCTTTCGATGCTGTACATATGGACATACTAAAGACAGATGTACCAACGAACCATCCTGTAGAAACTGCTCCAAAACCCATGATACCGCACCCCAGGATACCGAAACCCATGATACTGAAACTCATGATACCGAAAAAGAGGAACAATGTCGAGAAAATCCCTATTGCAAGAACTGCAAAGGAAGTCATTCTCCCATTTCGAGAAATTGCCCACTGTACCGTAGAGAAGAAGAGATCGTCAAAATTAAAATTGATAGTGGTATAACGTATGGAGAAGCCAGAAAAGCGTATGCCCAAAAACACTCTGAAAACTCCTACGCAAATGTCTGCGGAGCACAACAGCGACTTGATCAAACACGTAGAGATCTCGAAAAAGATCTACAGATTACAAAATTGATGAAAGAAAACGCAGCGCTCAAAGAAAAGCTACCGCAAGTAAACGAAGTAAAGGAAATTGAAAACTTACGAATCGAAATCGAAAAACTACGGAAAATTGCAAAGGAATTCTATGAACTCAAAGCAAAGCTTAAATCCGCAGAAGAAGATTTGGAAATTTCCGAAAGCGAATCCGATCAAGAAATGGAACTGGTTGAGGAACATCCTCCTCTCACCCAAACAAAATCGGGAATTTTCGAGGACACACCGAAGTTTAAGAAACAAAAACTTAGTTCTAAAAACTCGCTACAGCCAACTTTATCCACGGAATCCGAAGAAAATGTTGAAAGCCAATACCAACCCGTAGTTAAACGAAGAGGTCGACCCCCGAAGAACAAAAATGGTCAGCCAGCCACACGTTAATTGCACTACGAATGACCCTGCTCTTGAATATGGACACGACTACGGAATGCGGAACACAGAAATAGGAATATACGGCATCGAATCACGCAACCCAATAGGAAATTCTCAAGGAACGACTGGAATAACAAGACAACCCCAAAACACCCAGAACTGGTTGGGGACCGGTGAACAGATAGAAACCCCCCCACTTCTGAATACAGGAGAAGACGATCGAGGAAGCGGGAGCGGGAGCGGGGATATCATCCCTCAACCTGTGTTTCGTCAGCCTACTCATCACTCTGCCAGTTCTGGAATACCCACAGCGCTAAACTCGCCACCGGCTCTTATTTCTTGGAACATTCAAGGATTAAGACCCAAGAAAGCCGAATTGGATCTTCTTATACAAGAAAACCAGCCACGAGTCTTATGCCTTCAGGAAACAATGTGCCAACCTCATCATAATCCTCGCATTTCGGGATACAACATATATCATTGCCCACGTTTGACTGGTAATAGAGCAGCAGGGGGAGTTGTAGTTGCAGTAAAGAATAACATTGATAGCACAGAAATAGAGCTTGAAACAGCATTCGAAGCGGTAGCGATTAAAATCGGAGCGCCATTCAATGTGAATATTTTGAATATCTATCTTTCACCAAGTGAGAACATAGATTATGCGAATCTAGCAAGCCTTATCAACCAAATCCCAATGCCGATGCTGCTAGTCGGAGACTTCAACGCCCACCACCCTCTGTGGGGCTCCAATCATGTTAGCGTGCGTGGCAGAATGATTGCCGAATTTATCGAGGAAAATAGCCTAGTTATGCTGAATAACGGAGAACCAACTTACGTCGACCAAAGACACGGAAGTTCATCCTGTTTAGACCTAGCATCGTGCTCAGAGGAACTAGCAGGACAACTGGAAATGAGCGTGCTACCAGATAGCTATGGCAGCGACCACATGCCGATATGTATTACTTTTCCTGGAAGCATCAGACCACAAAACAGCCGACCGAGGTGGAAAATTGAAGACGCCAATTGGGAGCAGTATCAAACTGCGCTCAATTTCGAACGAGATGATAATGTTGTTTGCCAGTTTGAAAAAATTATGAAAACAATCTTAGAGGCAGCCGAGCTATCCATCCCAAGGACGAAAGGACTTCAAGGAAAAAAATGTGTCCCATGGTGGAATGATGAAATTGCAAAACTTGTTAAAACCAGAAGAAAAGCGTTGAGACAGCTGAAATCCAATGGATCAAGCCAAGAGCAACTAAAAGAGGTCTATCGAACAGCTAATATAGCTGCGAAAGAAGCTATAACCAAAGCCAAAAGGAAATGCTGGGAAGAATTAGCTGAGACGTTCTCTTCCCAAACGCCGCTAAAGGAAATGTGGGGAAACTACCGGAAAATACAGGGCAAAAAGCGGAGCAATCAAATTAACTGTATCCATTACGGAGGTGAAACGGCAACAGATCCTGAAGCCATCTGCCGCCTTTTAGGCGACGCATTTCAGAAAGTCTCCAGCATTCGTTCATACGATAGAGCGTTTCTCAACTACAAACAGCAAATTGAGTCTAATGTGCTCACAGTACCCGAAGACTCAGGCGCACACAACCGGAAGTTTAGTAGTAACGAACTCGACGAGGTATTAGAAGGACTAAAAGGCTCTTCACCAGGACTTGATAATATTCACTACGCGATGATCACTCATCTTCCCATTGATGGTAAAGCACTGCTCTTGGATACATACAATCGTTTTTGGGACGAATGTATCTACCCGGAAGAATGGACCAAATCACTGGTTGTCCCCATTTTCAAAGGAAAGGGACAACGATCAGATCCCCTAAACTATCGCCCAATCTACCTCAACAGCTGCATGAGCAAGGTCTTCGAGAGAATGATTAATAATCGCCTCGTTCATCTCTTGGAAACAAGAGGACTGTTATATCACCACCAGTATGCGTTTCGAAAAGGAAGAAGTACGACGGACCACCTTTGTACTCTAGAAGAAATCATACGAAAAGCTTTCAGTGAAAATAAAGTAGCCCAAGTAGCTTATCTGGATATCACCAAAGCTTACGACTCAACGTGGCGCAGACTGTGTTTACAACAGCTAGCAAGCAACAACATCGGTGGGAAAATGCTAAGTTTCCTACAAAAAATGCTGCGGAAAAGACTATTTCAAGTGTCAGCTAACGGAAAAGTGTCAAGCAACAAGACGATGGAGACCGGACTGTGCCAAGGATCCGTGCTCAGCGTAACCCTGTTTCTTTTGGCGATAAACACCCTCACCAATGACTTGCCACAAAACATCCAATGCTTGATATATGCCGATGATGTGATTTTGATTGCTACCGGAAATGACGCATCTCGATATCTGCAGAAAATAGCGCAACTGTCGTGTATCGTACGCCTCGACACAAGAAACCGTCGAATCAAAGCAACCTAAAATTGAACGGGATCAAAATGCCTCGTAAAAATAGCCATAAATGTTTAGGAGTGACACTCGATCAACATTTGAAATACAGAGCCCATGTCGAAGAAGTGAGAGCAGCATGTCAACAGAAAATCATTTTCATCCGGAGCATAGCTGCAAGGACTTGGGGTGGGGATCGGAACACCTTACTAAAACTATACCGGGCAACAATTTTAGAGAAGCTTCTGTATGCAGCCCCAAGTTTATCAGCCATGGATGGGAAAGTTCTACAATCTCTAGAAACGGTACATAATGCTGGACTTAGAGCGATAGTAGGCGCTTTCAGAACCAGCCCGATTGCGAGTCTTCAGGCTGAAACTGGAATCCCAAATTTAAAAGCACTGCTTAACCAACGTACTAAAGCTTAGTTCTTTTAGAAATGGGACACTTTGTTTCGTCGATTGCAGCGCTCCTGGTGGTCGGATTTGCAAACTTTTGGCAGCGTTGTGTTGTTTGTAAACAGTACTGTCTACTTGATTTTTTTGAGAATTTTAAACTAACGCGTTTCCGAAAAATCAGCGATGCAAGAAGAAAACAGAAAAAAAATTTTGTACAGTTACTTGGAAAACCCGTTTTTATCGATTCGGTTGTTATCCAAAATGTTGGCAATTCCCAAAAGTACCGTCGGGCGAGTGATAAAAAAATACCAGGAGACTCTCACGATTGTCCGGAAAGTTCAAATCAAGCGTCGGAGTGGAACCTATGATAAACACCTGCGGTTGAAGGTTATCAATCGGATCCAGGCCAACCCTAACATTTCGGACTACGATTTGGCGAAACAATTGAAAGCAAAACGCACAACTGTGCGGCGGATCCGTATCCGGGAAGGCTACAGGTGTTTCCGAGCAAGCAGACAACCCAACAGAACCCTCAAGCAACAAACAGTGGCCAGAACCAGGGCTCGAAGACTGTACAACAGTATTTTGACGAAAAGATCCGGTTGTGTTTTGATGGACGACGAAACATACGTCAAAGCTGATTTCAATCAAATACCAGGGATAAAATTTTATAAGGCTCGTGGTCGTGGAAGGGTTATGAACAGATATAAGTTTGTTTTTGCAGAAAAATTTGCTAAAAAATTCATGATTTGGCAAGGGATCTGCACATGTGGTAAAAAAACGAAAGTTTTTGTAACGGATAAGACCATGAACTCGGATCTCTACAAAAAAGAGTGCCTCAAAAAACGAATTTTACCTTTCATCAGATCCCATGACGGTCCAGTAACTTTTTGGCCCGATCTGGCCAGTTGCCATTATAGCAAGGAGGTGCTACAGTGGTACTACGAAAATCAGGTGCAATTCATCCCAAAGCATCTTAATCCGCCAAATTGTCCCCAGCTTCGACCAATCGAACAATATTGGGCAATTATGAAGCAGAAGTTGAAGAAGAAGGGTACAATCACCAAAAACATTCATCAGATGAAGAATTGGTGGCAAAAGTTGGCCAAAACCATATCTGAAAAAAGTGTGCGCGCACTGATGGGAGGTATAAACAGTAAAGTGAGATTATTTTTTCGAAAAAAAGATGAATAATTTTTTTTAAATTTTTTTATGAAATAAAATTGAATTACCTTTGTTTTGTTCTTAGAAAGTGTTTTGATTAAATGAACGGTTGATGAAATACACGCATTTGAAAGTGTCCCATTTCTAAAAGAACTAAGCTTTATGCTATACACGGCCCGTAGCTTAGCTATTGGTCACACGGAGCCCAATAGTGAGACCGACGTCACCAGAGGAAACGATTGTTCGAGCGATCATAGTAGCAGCAGCAACAGTGACGAAGACCCAAGCTCCAATGAAAGGTGGGGAGAACGACCCAGGATTCAACCAAATTCCTTCCTCATCCGAGGTCAAAGGATGATGACCGATATAGACTTGCATCTGCCTAGAACAGCTGTTTTTAAGATCCCGACATGTCCACCATGGCTTCGAAGAAAATTTCACGTCGACAAAACCCTACAAGTTAAGCTAGCCCAGGGAGCCACCTCTTTAGAGCTCAAACATCTGTTCAACGAACTACGGCAAACAAGATACCGCATCCATAGTACTATCTTTACAGATGGCTCCAAACAGGATTCGAAATGTGGCTATGCCGTAGTGAGTGAAGACTTCGTGATTCGAAAAAGGCTGAACGACATATGCAGCATTTTTGCTGCAGAAAGTGAAGCAGTAAAACAGGCACTCTCATGGATCATCGACCAACAAGTACCTCGGGCATACATGTTATGTACTGACTCGATGAGTGTAGTAACGAACTTAGAAAAGTGCAAGATCAACTCCAGGTGGAAAGATTGCATGCAAAACCTGTACAACCAGATTGTAGATATGGGTGCGGAAGTAGTCTTTTGTTGGGTTCCTAGCCACATAGGAATTCTCGGAAATGAGAAGGCTGACCTTGAAGCAAAACGATCCCTACAGCTACCTGAGGATTCACAGCAAATAGTAGATTTAAAAGAAGCCCGAAAAATTATAAAGACAGCAATCGTAAACCAATGGCAGGCGCAGTGGCACGGAAGCCTGGACAACAAACTACGGGAGGTGAAAAATACGATAATTCCATTCAAATCAGCGTTCTTAGGTAACCGGAGAGATGACGTTATCCTAGCCAGGTTACGAATTGGACATACTCAGCTGACGCATGCCTACTTGCTTGACAGAATCGATCGTCCAATGTGCCCAAGGTGTAATGCAGTCATGACGGTAAAGCATATCATCGCAATTTGCCCCCAACTAGATGCTGAACGGAGGTACCATGGAGTCCCTGGAAATCTAAGAGAAGCACTAGCTGATAATGAAGAAGTGGCAATGAAAGTAATTCAGTTTTTAAAATCAATCCAACTGTATGATAGAATTTAGAAAAATTGTAAACCTTCAATTATTCAATGGACCTGAATGAAAAAAAAGGTCCTAAATAAAAAAAAAAAAAAAAAAAAAAAAAATTCACTACAATTTGTACCTCTAATAACGAAGTGTTCGGAAAACAATCAACCACAAATCCTTCAGCAGAAGACAGGCGCAGCTTTACCATGCCAAAAGCAGCACGACGCGACCGATGGAAAGTGTTATCTGATTCAATTATAAAATGAAATGTGTACTACAACATGAGCGGCGGTGTCGCTTTAGGAAAACAACTGACGTCGGACTTCGAAGAAGGTGGACATTCTTGGCACCTCCTACTGGAGCATATGGTAAACTTCATTTACGCGCGACTAACTACAACACCGACCGATCGACCTACAACCGCACCTCAAAACACCAAGATCTGTGCCGCCGCCGTACAATGTGTCCTCTCTGGTTAAAAGGGTAACACGAGGGACTCGTCTCCCCCACAGGTGCTTCTTGATGAATCTTCATTGGAGAAAGTTGCGCTTTCAATGTTTTTTTACTTGGGTAGGGGAGTGTCCATAAATGAAGTCTGGGTTGATAAGTTACTCAAATTCGTCATGTCATTTTGAACAAAAAAAAAATTCCTTGTTGTCCAACGTTTCGGCTATCGTCTAAGTCATCATCAGGGAAAATCTAAAAATTCGTTAAGATTGCATAATAATTTGTGTTTCCGCCAGAGCACAAAACCTTATCAAAAAATCAAAAAATATGAGCAAATTCATAAAATTTTAAAAGCTGGATTGGATTCATTTTTTGAGGTCTTCGACAGAAATTTATGTTTAGAGTAATCTATAGAAAACACCTCGTAAACCTCAGCACCTAAAACCAACAACAAACGGCTGACGTCTACGTCAAAAGCAACGTGCGACAAAAACGCGAATTCCCAGAAAAACACATCCACGTTCAAATTTTATGCTTCGGACTCTTCGGAATCAAAGGGGAACATAACTTTTCAGCACCCCAAGGGCCGCCCAGCCGTTGCGGCCGTCAAGTCAAGACCTGACCGGGGCAGTAAGTTAGTCTCGGTTCATTGGGCTTTCGGTGCTGCTCGTTTTCAACTAACTAACTAGCTAGGTTTGGGTACGGGACAGACCCTTGAAGATTAAATGGGGTGAGACCGCGAGGGTGTTTCCATTTTTTTTGCATAACTATCTGATAAATAACTTGGACCTTAGATATCTGATTCCTTATTTGGAAATACGTATCCTTAAGACAAAATCTAGATTAAAAACATTTGGATTCGAAAAAAGTAACGCAGTTCTTCAACATGAAAAATAGGAATCCAGAAAAAAGGCCACCCTAGCCGGTAGTTAGCAACAATTTGCCACTTTGTTTCGAGTAGCAGCACCGACGAACTAAATACGTAAGCAAATCGCGGCTGATGACGGTTTTTTGTCCAGTTTCTTGCCCATTCATATGTGAGAGTTCGAGAGCGGGTAGTTTAGGGGACACCCAAACCTTCCCCTCATCTGCCGGCGCGGGCGGTGACAATCGTCCTCAGTCCTAAGTGGCACACTAACGGTAGTTTTGGGCAGTTCCAGACCGTTGGGAGCGTCCAAACGATCAAAGTCCTCATGTCTCTAAAATTCAAATTCCCTTCCCCACATCAATTGGTACAACTTGTTGCAAAATGTTCAAAGATATAGCTCAATGAAGATCAATCATAATTCTTCTGACTTGCTTGAAATGTTCTTACAAATTTCGAAAAAAAAACACGACATGAAAAAGTTTCAATTAAAAAATGACATGCCACCAGAGGCATGTTCGGTGCATCCAACAGGTACCGAACGAGAAAAAAAAGGTGTTTGGGAAAACTTATCACACCTCATCATCATCATCATCGACGCTGGGGACATGTCATAAATTCGCTCGAGCGGCTAAAATATTTTGACAAGAACCCGTTCCAGGTTGATGTACCGCAAGGAAAGCACTCGCTTCAAGGGAATAAATTGACGGATGGACGGACGACTCCGATCCGTTACGGTTTGGCCACTGGCTTACTGACTTTTAATGAACGATAATCAATTACTTACTCGGTCACTCGAGGCGATGAGTGATCGGTTTTCGGTTTTTTGTTTCGAATCAACCCGTTTTATTTAGTTCCGAGTTGTGAAATTTAATACCTTTATTAAGCGGAGCACCCGTGAACGCTAATTATGGTACTTCAAATGGATTTTTTATCCCGTTTTGAAGCAGTCGAATTTGTTACATATAAATCATGCTGATCAAATGATAAATATTGTCGGAATTCGATTGCGTTATACAGTAGGGTGTGTCGTTTTGCAACTTTTTTTTTCTAATTTTAAAAACCCTTTAGTCTAAAAACCTTCTTTTTTGGTCGTAATCAACGACAGCATTTTTGCAAATTTTAAAATAAGATTTAGGTATCTGGGTTTCGATTTGAAATTTTGTATGGAAAGATGCGAACATTTGATCGGAGAATGTCACATTTTTTTGGTTTCTCTTGAATATTTCGTTCTCACGCAATGCAAATGAAATTCCAATATATGGAGCTTACTGGATTCGCTGAATTTTTGGAATAGTTATTTACTTTTGAATAGGGGTATTCGTATGTCTTTTGGCATTGCAATACATACACCCATAGAAGAGGTTGCAAAAATCCTATGGGGTAAATGTACCCGAACTTGGCCCCTAAGGCATGGTTGACTATATTTCCCATGATTGTAGTCTTCCTGTAATATGTACCTTCAAAAGTCCTTCGACAAATATGATTGCTTACTAGCCTGAAATGTAGTAAAAATATGTCCTTGCTTTAAAGCGGTGGATAATTTGAGATAAATCTGATCAAACTATTGATTGAAATGCTCCTTATTGTGGCCCCCGTTCCGAATTGTGGCCCTTTATGAGTTCCTTAAATTGGCCGCCTCTAGAAGAAATTTGCCTCACTAATACAACAACAGCCCCCACGAATTCGTTGATAATATCCTGGAAGGAAGCACAACAATGTTCTGTGTTGTTTTCAAAAAGTCGAAAGTACGAACTGTCAATCAATTTTTAGAATTGATATTTGCGTGCAGAATTATAATCTTACGTAAAAAAGTTTCACTTGTTTGTTTCAGTTTTTGGTGTGTTTAAAATTTCTATTATCAGAATAACAATCTAGTCTAGAACAAATAAGTTCCAAAATATTGCATTGGTTAACATAAATATGTTTATCAACCTAGCAAACAAATCGTTTGTTCAATTTTTTAAAATGAAATCATGATAGATCTGTTTCCATTGAAGTTAACATACGATAGTGAATGTTCATTTTTTTTTATTCCACTCCCATAAAAGGAGGAGAGACAATTTAAAAACCATTATGACCGAGGCAAGAAGCAAGCTAAAGCTAAAACTCAAGTAAGCGAACGATTCTTTGAATCATGCATATTTAAAATGTCGCCCTTAGGAATTTTCTAGCAATCGTTTGCGTACACCCGGATAGAAAAACAAGACAAACTATCGCTCTCTCCAGCCAGCCTGATAGAATCAGATTGCATCTCACTCGTTCGTTTGGGAACTATAGCCAATGGAAGCGAACTACAAATTTAAAAGCTGGGTGAAATTCAAGCTGCATCCCACTCGCACTCATGCAAAATCATCACCCAAACTCGGCAGCGCTTCCTTCGCATATTCCTTTCCTATGGAAAACAAACGTCGTCACCTCTGCTGCTGCACAGTGATCCATAATATAAAACAAACTTGGTCAAAATATTATTTTTGATTTCATATGAAATTGAAAACAATAAAATTTAGCTCTTAATTATATAATTTTTCAACATTGTGATGCAATTACTTTATTTAATAAACATAATATTTAGAATGTCATAATTTGAACTTTGTAACCATTCCTTTCAAAGCGACACATATGCAGCAAATGTACGTCTCCAGCACAAATAAAATGAAATCAAAATACGTTGAACCTTATTTCCAATTGTAGATTTTATTTGGGTATGGATAAAGTAACTTCAACGAGATCCAAGATATCGATTCGGATCCGAATCCGATTGATTTCGTGCTCCCAAGTAAATTTTGTTAAGAGGAAAAGTTCTAGAAATTTACCAAAGAAAAAGGCAGCTAAACTTGTAGCATTATAATTCCAATTAAGATGCCAAATACGCTTGAGAGATAAATAATTTGATTATAGTCAAAAATACATTTATGGTATTTTCAAGTTATTTCAATCATTCTTTTAACTTCCGACCGGCTTTCAAATTTCCAGACCACTGTGCACTAACTACCGACGATTCGGCTGCCGGCTGCCGGCTACCGTCTGCCTGCTGATTTCGTTCTCACACATACATACAAACCTCAATTAGTAGAATTTCATGCCAAGATAAGGCGAAAAAAATGTTTATATTTTCTTCGATTTTAGATCAAATATGTACGTTGTTTGGAGTAGGTTATAATTTTATATTTTTTGCCACGTTTTTCTGTAACCAGCGATATTTTTTAGTGATTTTTTCATAGGGAAGTGTGTATTTAAAATCGATCCGAAGATGGCAGATGCACTAGCAAGGTAGGTTCATTTCAGATTTTTTTCCGAAAATCGTAATTTTACTTCCAGTTTGTCATGTGAAAAAAAATTATTACGCAGTTATTTGGATTCAACTGCGGACAAATGCTATGCAGAATGTAAACAAATGCGATTTTCTTTTATGTTTGATTTATTTTATATTTTTAGGCATATGTTTGACACATAAATTACCAAAATGCATGTTGGCATGCCAAGATAAGGAGCATGCCAAGTTAAGGCTCACTTACCCTGCCTATTTAGCAAATCTCTGTGCCGATAATGCTCTGAAATGTGCACTGTGCCGAAGACGGTATGTTTGAAAAACCGTAACTGGCATAAGGACTCGGCTCCCAACCAAAATGATGACCACTACATTCAAGCGAAACAAGAAAAACATTTTATGGGATTTCCTTCCTATTGGATAATTCATCCCAGAAACAAGAAAATAAAAATTAAAACCACAGCGCTGTGGTGAGAATCGAACTCATATCACCAATTGTATCGTCTTGCCAGTCCGACATCCTAACCAGTGTACTATTCGAGCTTCATGCAGGACGAGGTATATTTGTCATAGGCTTTCTGTTACCGATCAATCACAAAAAAAAACGTACAACGGCGGCTTCCCGGCGTTTGGCCTCCTTTCAATGCATTCCTTTGTCTTAAGATGGAAACGGGAAAGGGAACGGGAGTGAAGGAACGGGAAACCCATTGAATGAGAACTGTGTTTTGCTTACTGCCTGCTATTACATACACACGCTACATATACACAGCTGCTGAAGCCGGGCAGCTTGGCCGGTGTTGTTTGCCGGTGAATTGAAGGAATGTGTTTGTTGTTGCTTTTGCTACATACACACGCACAGCTTAGCCGTGTTTGCCGGTCGATTGAATTAGAAGGATGTTTTTGTTGTTGCTTTTGCTACATTCACACGCACAGTACTCGGTTCGCTGGCTGCCTGGTGTTGGCCGGTATTTATTTCCATCCTTCTTCGGCTTGTGATGCGATGGGGAGGGACGCGAAAACGTTTTTATTTTGTTTCATTCAGACATACGCAATTCGGTTGCGCTGGGAGGTTAATGCCGGTGGGCGCAAATCGAATCAGTGCCGGTCGCGTTATCTTCTTGTACCAATGATGCTATGAAATTGACTACACGCCATTGGCACAGAGGCTGAATTTTGGGTGTACAATCAATTAAACTGTGGTCACTGCTGCGATGCCTACACGGTTGTTCCGTACTGTTTTGGCCGGATTTGGCATCTTGCCATTACGGTAAAAAGGCCATGGAGTGGTACGCCGCCGCCGCCGCCAACAACGTGCAGGTTGTTCCCAAGGACAAGAAACCTCGCAACACGCCAGAGCTCCGCCCAATTGAGAAATACTTGGCTTTTGTCAAGCGGAACCTAAAGAAGACCAAAAAAAAAACTGCTAAGGACGAGCAGCAGTTCAAGGCAAACTGGCTTTCTGCGACGAAGAAGGTGGACAAGGTGGCTGAACAAAATCTGATGGCAGGGGTTAAGCGTAAGGCCCGACAACTCGGATTTGGAGAAGCGGAAGCCTAACTGAATATTTTTCCTGAATTTTATAATAATTAAACTTGAAAAAGAAATTTAATTTGATTTTTTAAATAAACGATTTCACCGATTTACACGCGTTTTCCCTTGACCAAATTTTGATCGTATCACCCTTTATGTACAGTTTAAGACTCCATGGAACATTTTACAAATCTGATTTTCTAGGGACCGTAAATGCCAATTCAAATCGTAGATTTTTAGTTGTTTTTATTAAAATCGGTTGAAAATTGAAGAAATTATCATACACAATAATATTTGTATTTTTGAATAATTTAACGAACCGGAGTGTACTAATATTAGTATAGGAAGAATCAAACAAAATAAATCTTACTCGCTCCAAGCTAAAATTGATCATCAACTTACAAGAAGATTACATGCCAAATTTCAGTAAGATCTGACCATGGGGAGCTTGAGTCTCAAACGTGAGTGGGTTTTTAAGAAAAATGTGAGAGTATGGTAATAACTATTTTCTTCAAAGGTTGATTGTTTTTTTAGAATATTTTCCTAAAAGCTTTAGCTGGAACAAATATTTCCCCCGAAGACTGCAGCACGATTGAACTTAAATCAAAGAAGTTATTGAGTTTCTAAGAGTATTTTGACCGCTAATTGTCGTCTAAAACGTAATGCTTAAAATGTACTCATTCCGTGCATGCAATACGAAAATTTGCGGCTAAAAAACAATCTTTGAACCGCAATAACTTTTTTGTTTTAAGCCTAATCGGGTTGCAGTTTTCGGGTGAAAAATTTGACTCAATTAAGGCTTTAAGAAAATATTCATAACCATACAATTTTGACAATTTCGACAATTTCAACCGATTTTAATAAATAATCATTTGAAATCCGTGTTTTGAATTGACATTTACGGTTCATAGAAAATAAAATTTTTAAATTTAACATTGGTTCTAAAACTGTCGATAAAACAGTATTTTCTCTAAAAAAATGCACTTTTTAGCATTTTTTTTTCTATTACAACTTCACTAAAATCAACAATGGGGTAACTGAGGGTAAGCCCGGCCCCCTAAAGAAAATGATCATTTTGCAAGAACTGAAAGCAAATTTTGTTCAATTTCCTTCACAAAATCGTTGCTTAGATTGTCTTCAATAAGATATCTACGCTGTCAGTGATTTCAAATCGTTTTTTATAGGTATAGTACCTAATATTATTCTATAAAACAATAACAGTATTTATAAACTAGCGGGGGTAAGACCGGCAACCCGTGGGGGTAAAACAGACACTCCGTGGGGGTAAGACCGGCACCTAAAATTGGTAATAATTTTTCTCAGCATAAACTAAACCGATTCACATTCCAAAAACACTCAGTGAAAGGTATTATTATTCGGTACGATGCAGATAAGTAGGTATAGCATTAATCAGTTTACTGGTTCCGGAGATTTTACCGGAACAAGTTCCAAAATATGAAATCAAGAAACTAGACATTATGTATACCTATCATCCCACACATAAAATTACATTTAAATTCAGTGTTTAGCTCATTATTTGTGTATAATTCAGTGAGAGGGATTGGTTCAGGTAGAGGGGGAGGGTGTTACATGTCCAGGGTTTAATCAAATTTTTTTTCAGAATTTTTGTGGACGCTTGTCCATTTAACAGGTAGGTTCTAAATTGCCCATATCTGGAATACATGGAATTTCCTGAATACATGGTATTTCATGAAGAAATGAACACACGGAATGACCTGTTTTCTGACTTGATTTATTTTTCTTCATGTGACACCTCTACCATGGCCGTAGGAACAGGGGGGGGGGGGGGAGGTTTTCATGAGGGTCCAAAAATGCCAAGCCAAATATTCTTCTCTATACTCAAAATTACGAATTCACTATAAAATTTTGTTGATCGACTAAAATTATACAAGAGTCACAATATCTTTTCAGAAATAAAGACAAAACCTCAAAATCTCATCCCAGGTCAATCATTCTACTTAGTTTAAAAAAAAAAATGAACTTGTTGATAGAGATTTGATCCCGAATATCCTATTTAAATCGTATAAGACTAAACTTGTCAAAGCACTCAGATTTTGCCAGAATTTTTACACTTGATTTGCAAAATAAAACAATAAATTAAATTGTGTCACGAAAATGAGTTATTTTGCGTCTTAAGTTTTTGAGTAAATTTTAACAAAATTATATAAACGTTTTTTGAAAGCTCAATATGTGATTTGGCAGTTTTGGCGTCGTTACCGCATATGTGCACCAAGTTTCGCACCCGTACAGCAATACGGATTTGACGTTTCAGTTGAAGATTCGGATTTTCGTTCGTAGAGATATCTGGCGTGACCGCCTGATCAAATCAGGCCTTTCTTATCCGGGTGACGGTTTTATCCCCACAACGAATTATGCAGCAGTAAAGACTTTTCAGGAAATATACGTCCTTTTGGTCATACGAAACAAGAATCCAAGGCTTCGAGAAGCTTTGATGACAGCATAGTTAGTATGAGTCTTGAACTCCAGCCGTCGCGTCGGTCGAGAATAACGCCCAGATCGTTGATGTAGTTCACCCGGATGATGGTTTCGTCTCCGAGGATGTACTCTGCATGAAGAAGGTGCCGACTCCAGGAAAACGATATTACCGAGCATTTACTGCGCTTCAAAGGCAAGCAATTGCAGGAAATTCGTTTCTGGTGTGAAAGAGTTTCAGGTCATCAACATATGCGAGCTTTGTGCCGTTGAGGAGCGAGAGTACATCATTAAAATTTCGAAAATGATCGGTCCCAAATGACTTCCTTGGGGTACTCCTGAAAAGGCACCGAACTGCCTAAAAGAGGATACACCAATACGAACGGATAACTTCCGTAGCTCCGAAACCAACCCAACAGGGAACCACAGAAGACTAAACATTTGAGCTTGGCGATTGCCATATCGTGGTTCACCTTATCGAACGCCGCAAAGAGATCTGTGAAAATGTCGTCAGTTTGAGTTTCCTTGGCAAAGCTGTCCTACACGAACAATGTAAAATTCAGTAGGTTTGTAATCGTATCGGATCGTTTAGGCATGAACCCGTGCTGATCGTTGTCCAAGTAACACACATTAAACCAACTAGCATTAGGAATTTTTATTATGGTTTTACTATGGTATTTTTTTGTGAAGCTCGTTTTATGACGGTTTTATTATAGTTATGCAAATGTTTATATTCTTGTTTCGACCATTTGTTTTCAGATAGTTTTGAAAACGCTTATAATGTTTTACTAGACATACTGTTTAAGTTGTTTTGAAAGAGTTATCAATGCTCAGTAAAAACATCAATTAAACACAAACTTAGAAGTTTGCTCCAAACTTTCTTTTGCATGTTTGCATTTTATATTTAATATCACTCAGTGTCAAAACAGGACACGCTCAGCTTGGATTGCACATATTTGAATTGGAATTCCCATTTTTACACATTTTTTTTAAAAGTTATGTGTGTTTCAGTTGAAATAAAAATAAAAATCTTTGAAAACTACAAAACACCGGAGTAGTATGAATATCTCCACAAAATGAGTATTGGGTCAAAGGGCCCAATTAGTGGGAGAAAAAATTGTTGCTTGACGCCATCATTAATCTAAGATGGCGGCTTCCGCTTTTATTTTCAAAGCTGTAAATTACTGAAAATCTCGTTAAAAATTTACAATATGGGTGTTAGGTGAAAGGGATAAACGAGTAGAAGTCGACTTTCGTTGTTCGTCGCCATATTGAATTCCAAGCTGGCGGCTACCATTCAAATTGAAAATACTGTGTAAATGACTGAAAATCGCATAAAACCCTTACAATATGAATATAAGTTGAAAGAGATCAACGAATAGAAGTCGAATTTCGTTTTCTGACGCCATCTTGAAATCCAAGGTGGCTTACGCTGAGCTTCTTGGATGGCGTCTTCTTGAAATCCAAGATGGCGGCTTCCGCCGAACATTGAAATGATTTTTATAATTTAAAATAACATGGAATTTCCACATTATGGGTACTGGGTGGAAGGAATAACTAAAAGGATTCGAATTTCGCTATCTGAAGCCATCATTAATAAAAGATGGCGGCTTTCGCTTTTCTTTTCAAAGCTGTACATGACTGAAATTCTCATGAAACATCCACCATAAGAGGTATCAGGTGAAAAGAATCAACGAGTACAAGAGAAGTCGAAATTCACTATCTGACGCCATCTTAAAATCCAAGGTGGCGGCTTCCGCTGAACTTTAAATGCTGAAAATGACAGAAAATCGCATGAAATCGCCACTATATGGGTACTGAGTGAAAGGGCTAAACTTTAAGAAGTCGAATTTTTCATTTCTGACGCCATCTTGAAATCCAAGATGACGGCTTCCACTCTACTTTAAATGTTGTAAATAACTAAAAGTCGAATGAAGCCCTCATAATATGGGTATTGGGTGAAGGGCTGGAAGCTGAAAGAAGTCATGTTGATGGATTCACAATGTCAAGTATGTATTTGAAAATTTTTTCAAGCCTATTTTCCATCAATTTCATCATGATTGACCATCAGATTAGACGAGACGCATTTATTTTAAGATACTATTTCATACACATTTTACCTAAAATCTTAACTGGTAGAAAAGATGCTCTTAATCAGGTTAAAACTTTATAAAAGCATTGGTGACCAAAATTTTACAGCATAATGATTTTATCGAATCATAAAAAAATTGGTCATTGATTGACGTTTGAATTTCCACAGATACGTTTCACAATCCAAATATGTTTTCCCAATTAACATTATTCTTGTCTGGTGTCAGAGTTGGGAAGATTCTGAAATCCTAGCAAGATTTTCTCATTGAACATATTTTTTCCGACGTTAGAGCTTAGTGTTTACTGTTTCACTTTCACACTTTCTTTCCGGTGATAGATGATTTCCTTATGTCTTGATTATACCCTTTCTTCCTTTCGACCAGATTCGACATCTCCAGCATCCCTCTACCTATACTAACCTACAAAACCCACAGCTGTCCATCCTCTGTAGGCAAGAAGGACTATAGAATGTCCCATTATGTCTAAGCAAAAATTTGATACAATCCTGCTTATTCGAGGTGACGTTCAAACAGCTTATTTATTCTACTGTGTTGTGAGCCTACTTGGTTGAAAGATTCAACTGAATTAAAGCAATCGAAAGATTTCTTTTAGTTCAACCATGGTAAATGAAAAGTTCATATACCGGTTATTCGATAGCAACTTACTACCTTCTTCAGTGATCAATCGAAAACGCTTACTGAAGAAGGTAGTAAGTTGCTATCGAATAACCGGTATATGAACTTTTCATTTATCATGGTTGAATTTAAAGGAATCTTTTTTTTTTTTAAATATATCTTTATTAGTACCAATTCATCATTACATTTATATTACATTAATACATTAAATTAGGTGTTCAGTTCAATAATGAACTTTCAGAGCCCTATAGTTTAATAATCACTAAAATTTATTTATTCGACTTAAATTTGCTGAGCACAATCAAGCATTTTTATAAAGGAGAACATCCTGTAGTGAAAAAAAAAAATATTTTAAACTAAAAACTAAAGCTATCCTAAAATTAAACTAATTGTAGAGAGAGCGAATCTCTGCTATGGAAGACTGCATCGATTTGCCTCTGAAGTTGGAGATGATTTTGTTGGCCATCTCTTCGATAGATTCAATGCCTGCAATCCGATGAAGATCTTCGGTGCTGTGCCAAGGTGGAAGCCGCAAAATCATTTTCAGAACCTTGTTCTGAATCCTCTGGATGGCTTTCTTCCTCGTCGCGCAGCAGCTAGACCAAATCGGAACTGCATACATTATCGCTGGTCGGAAGACTTGCTTGTTAATAAGCATCTTATTCTTCAGGCAAAGACGGGATTTCCTGTTGATGAGAGAATAAAGAGATTTAGTGTATTTATTACATTTAGATTGAATATCTTCAATGTGATACTTAAAAGAAAGATTCCGATCAAGTGTGAGTCCCAAGTACTTCACGTGATCAGACCATTCTAAAGAAACCCCATTAAAAGTTATGGAATGATTTTCATTAGGTTTTAAAAAATTTGCTCTTGGCTTATGGGGAAATAAAATAGGTTGAGTTTTGGAAGCGTTAGGAGAAATTTTCCACATTTTCAAGTAATTCAAAAAGGAATTTAAATTTTGTTGCAATCTACTGCGTACCACCCGTAAATTTCGACCTTTGGCTGAAAGCAAAGTATCGTCAGCAAATAATCTTCTACCTTTTCCTTCTGGGACATCAGGAAGATCAGAAGTAAAAATATTGTATAAAATAGGCCCAAGTATAATACCCTGAGGGACACCAGCTCTAATGGGTATCCTTTCAGAGCATGAATTTTGATAGCTTACTTGCAAAGTTCGGCTAGTCAAATAATTTTGAATAATTTTGATGAGATATACAGGAAAATCAAATCGAGCTAATTTAGCTACTAAACCTTTGTGCCAAACACTGTCAAAAGCTTTTTCAATATCAAGAAGAGCAACACCAGTTGAATAACCCTCAGATTTGCTAGCGTTAATCATATTAGTTACACTCAAAAGTTGATGTGTAGTAGAATGTCCATGACGAAAACCAAATTGTTCATCAGGGAAAATAGAATTCTGATTAATGTGAATCATCATTCTATTCAAAATAACTCTCTCAAATAGTTTACTTAAAGAAGGAAGCAAACTAATTGGTCGATAACTTGAAGGCTCTGAAGCACTTTTTCCAGGTTTCAAAATTGGAGTTACTTTGGCATTTTTCCATTTATTGGAAAAATAAGCCAAGTGAAAACATTTATTGAAGATTTTAACTAAAAAATTTAAAGTGCTTTCAGGCAACTTTTTAATAAGAATATAGAAAATCCCATCTTCCCCCGGGGCTTTCATATTTTTAAATTTTTTGAAAATCAATTTAAGTTCATCAATATTTGTCTCACAAGAACTTTCAAACACATTTTGCTTAGAAAGAATATCATCAAATTCTAGGGAAATTTGAGCATCAATTGGACTTACAACGTTTAAATTAAAATCATGAGCAGACTCAAATTTTCGGGCTAATTTTTGAGCTTTTTCTGAATTAGTTAAAAGAAGTTTATCCCCATCTTTCAAAGTAGGAATTGGCTTCTGGGGCTTTTTTAGAATTTTAGTTAATTTCCAAAATGGCTTTGAGTAGGGTTTTATGTCCTCTACTGCTTTAGCAAAATTTTCATTACGAATGAAATTTAAACGACGTTTCATCTCTTTTTGAAGGTCGCAATAAATTAATTTCAAATAAGGATCCCTAGTTCGTTGAAATTGGCGTCGACGAATGTTTTTCAGTCGTATCAAAAACTGAAGATCATCATCAATTAAAGGTTGATTAAAATTATGTTTAACTTTAGGTATTGAAGCGGCTCTAGCATTGACTATTGAAGTTGTCAAATTTTCTACAGCCAAATCAATATCTTCTATTGAATTCAATGGAACGTTTACATCTAAATTACGTTCAATAAAATTCATATATCGCTCCCAGTTAGCCTTTTGAAAATTAAAAGTTGATTTTAAAGGGTTTTCAATGGGACTTTGGGATAAAGAAAATGTTACTGGAAGGTGGTCTGAATCGAGGTCCGCATGAGTAACTAATTGACTACAATGCTCGCCTTAATCCGTTAGAACCAAATCAATTGTGGAGGGATTTCTAATTGAAGAAAAACAAGTATGCCCATTAGGATATTCAACAGTATAATAACCTGCAGAGCAGTCATTAAACAAAATATTCCCATTTGAATTTGATGAAATATTATTCCAAGATCGGTGTTTTGCATTAAAGTCACCAATAATAAAAAATTTAGATTTATTTCTGGTGAGTTTTTGTAAATCTCCCTTCAAAAAAATTTTCTGTTCGCCGCTACATTGAAAAGGCAAATATGCGGCAACAATTATAATTTTCCCCATAGAAGTTTCTAATTCAATTCCAATTGTTTCTAAGACTTTTGTATTGAAAGAAGGAAGAAGTCTAAATTTGAGACGACTATTGATGACAATAGCTACACCCCAAGTAACACAGATTGAGCCAATTGGCTTTTTTGAGTTTTAATGTTGTTTTATGAAGACTTTTCTATGGCATCCAATTTTTAAAACGGGTTTATTGTAACATAGGAAATGCTTCATTTATTGCGTGTTTTAAAAGAGCCCTGAATGTTTTGCTAAAACTTGAATAAAACACTATCTTAAGAGTGTTGTTAAAAAGTTGCAAAAGTATTGCTAAAGCATCAATAAAACACATACTTTCCTGTTTTTATTAGGGCTTTGGTATCAGTTTTAAAAATGCGCTCAATGCGCTTTTAAAACTAGCGTTCAAGCCAAGTTGAAAAACTGTTTTATTGGCACAGTGAATGTAGGCATAATAAAACTAAGTGACAGATGATTTGACAATCGAGACGAACATTTACACGCTTAAACTTTTTTACCTCTTTTTGAGATAGCATAACCTGTTTTAAAAGGATTATCACTCAAAATTGAGAAAAGCGGGCTATAAAAATGATATAAATTAACACAGCCAAATTTATGTGATAAATAAAATCAACTTTGTTGCATCCGCATTCAAATTTAAATACAATTACATCACTAGTCGCTCAATTCTTAGGGTTCGAATAAAAGCACACTGTGAATAAACGTTTTTGTGATTCGATAAGAATAAATATAATAGACAATTAATTTACAAGTACGCCGAAAATATAACTTGTTTTATTTATCTCTCAATGCGAAGTCAATCTATATTTACGTCATCCAATCCAAAGTTAACAAAATTATTTCCGGATAAACCGCCCTTGAACATTTCTAGAAGACTGCAGCCACCGGCTTCTCCTCAGCAAATGCGGAGAAATAAGGCTTCATCACAAGCGAAAATACTCATTCTATGCTTTCATCAGTCTCAACAAGTTTCAGATGATATATATTCAAAATGAAAACCACTAGCATCGGCCGATCATTGAAAATTACTGATTATCTGATTATCGTAAGCAAAACATCCGAAGCACGTATTATATAATCGTTTTATCGCTTCCAATTGCAACAATTACCTTTATAGTTTGATATGTCGCATATTATTAATAAAATCGTTTCCTAGATCGTTAGCCTACTGTTTGCAGAAAAGTTTTCCCATACAACTATTTTAACAGTTTTTAACAGTTACATAACCTTATTACATATTCATAGTACAATAATTTCGGAATTCACGATTACGGCAATGTATTTTACAATTTATATGATCGTTTGTTAAACGTTTTATTACGCTTCCTCAAATCATCGTTTGACGATTTAAGAAGTCATTTGGTTATAATTCTCATTTATGCGGGTTTTTTCAGCTTTGAGGCCAGTTTTTTTGGGGCCGTTCACTAATTACGTAAACACGATTTTGGAAATTTTTAACCCCCCCTCCCCCCTGGTAAGACAAAGTAAGATTTTTGAAACCCCCCCCCCTCCCCCCCTAGTAAGATCTTACATTTTAATTCTTCGAGAAATTGACACGTTTTTTTTTTTAAATTGAACTCCTTTTTGAAAAAAAACGTGATTAAAAGAGATTAAAATCCTAGAGAAAGTAAAGACCAAAAAAAATCAAAAATAGGTTGAAAATATTAAAAATGTGTATTACGTGCTTATAAGTAAAGTTTTTTTTAAGTTAAACTGAATAACTTCATTTGAAAAGCACAACTCATAAATAAACAACAGATGAAATGTCATAAACGAATATAGAATAATTTTCCGTAAATTTCCACAATCGAATACGAGTGAAAGATCAGGTTAGCATATGTTACCATAAAAATTGGTATGTGTTTGAGCTGAAAGCGCTCAAATCGTGGTGTCATCACGCGCAGATTTCCTATTTGTTTCTGAAAATTTTGCAATTAAAAAATTGTTATTATGAAAAGCTCTAAGCAACGATCTTTTTTAATAACGTGATTTAGTGTTTTTTGTGACATATTTGTTTGAAATGGTTGTCTATTAATTTTATAGAACCAACATTTTTTTTTTAATTCAAAGATGTTAAAAGATGAACAGCATTACATTAAAAAACACCCAACAAATAGGTAGTGAGAAAAAATTAAAACTTAAGGTTTCGTATGGCTGTGACGAATCATAAATGTAACATTTCTTACGTAAGATTTTTGAAAACCCCCCCTACCCCCCTAGTAAGAGATCGTAAGCAAATGTGAAACCCCCCCACCCCCCCTATGTGCTTACGTAATTAGTGAACGGCCCCTTTATGACAGGAAATGATCTATTCAAAAACAGTCTGAGATTATTTGATAACAATACCTACTTATTATTTAAAGATAATTGACCATCCTCTAATCAGAGTCAAAAGGAAACAAAACAAAAAGTTGCATGTATGCCTTTTGCCAAGCAACAAATCGAAATGTTCTCATTTATTGCAAAAAACTTCTCTTTCTCAAAATTGTATAAATCTATCATGAGCGTGTATTCCATTTAGAGAAACGTCAGTCGAAGCTGTGATTCAAGGTCTCTTAAAACCATTTCAAAACTGTTTATTAAAAATGTTTTATTACAACTTTTTTCTAACCGGCACAAAACCATTTAACAACTGTTTTACAACTGCCTTAAGATTTTCAATATTAACTTACTGAACGCCATGTTGATTGTGAAATTGAATCGAAATTACTGACGCCATCTTGCTGGAATTAATACTATAATACTAAAAACTGGACATTTTCAACAAATTTGACAATGTTGGCGGTACTATTTGTTGTAGAGCTAATGAATTTCAATACAAAGTAAAAATCGCATAATTTGAGCAAATTTATATTTTCCTTAAAATATAATTTTTTAACTAAAAAAATGCTTAAAATGCGGTTAACCTTCTTTTTCTTTGAGGCGCGCTTATATTTTGATGCTATTTCGTATATATTTCACCAGAAATCCGAGGTTGCAGTAAGTTTCATGCTAAGATATCTTAAAAATAAAAATGAGAATATTTTTAAATTATTTTAAATGGAATCTTTACCAATCACCAAATGCTTGGGAGAGAAAGTCATAACACGAGAAAAAAAACACGGACAGAATGCTTCCACAGTATAATTTCTATCAGATTCTACAGCTGCCACAGTAGAATTCCTATCAGATTCCACGGCTCCCACAGTAAAATTCCTATCAGAATCCATGACGTAGTTTTAAAAGAGCTGTGGATAGTCTTAAGAGGGCTCTGGAGGGTTTCTTAAATCTATGTCTATAAGGTCGAATAAAACTATTCTGTTGGATGTTTTATTATTGCTTATAGAGTTAGCTTTAAAGACGTTAACAAAGTAGGGCCAACTAGTCCATATGTTAGCTTTAAAGTGGTTGTGCTAAAGCGTAGATTACGCTTTGGCTTGTAAATAACCTTTAGGAAATAGTCTTAAGCAAACTGTTAAGGTTGGAATAAAACTTAAATTGTTACTTGGGACCCCCACCTTGTCGATCAAGTCGATCATTTCGCAAAATTTTAAAGAAAGCATTGCTTTTCAAGTTATTGTCTGGCTTTAAAAAAGTTTCAGTGATGGCAGCAATATGTATGTTTTGAGTTTTCAAAAATAAAAAGAACTCGTCTTGGTTAGCCAGCAAAGATCTAGCGTTCCAATTCATAATATTTAAACATCTATTTGGATCCATGAGGGAATCGTAAAGTCATAATAATTTTGTTAGCATAATTAAAAGAAGTTTGGAAAGCTTCAAACATTGAATTAGCTTTCAACATAAGTTGCATCATTTCCATTAAATTTTGATGCAAAAATTTCAATTTTTCCTCAGTAATCTCACCCAAATCAACAAAATTGTTAGAATCAGAAGAGGAAGGAGAAGAAAAAGTATTTGAATTTCGGGGATTTTCCCAAGCCTTCGCATGAACGTTGAGACTTGGTTTTTTCCCATTTTTATGAGTTAAACCTGAAGAGGGCAACCCATTTTCAACCACCTCTGAGAACGATAAACAACGAGTCTGTGGCGCAGAATCAGCCCAGGTAACATTAAAATCACTTCGGGTATTACCCAGCCGTGATTCTAATGTAGGCCGAGGCTGACTGCGAACAGGCAGGTTGTTTGCCGGTCTGACGTGTGTAGACGAAAAAGAGGAAGGAGGAGAAGAAACTTTTCTGGAAACTTTGGGGTTTTTCCTAGAAGCAACAATTTTTGCCCTAACGGGACAATCTAGAGAATTCGAGGAATGATTACCTGCGCAATTCGCACACTTAAAAAATTCTGTTTTTGGCTTATCGCCACCAAAAAGGCATTTATATTTTTCATGATCGAATGAGCCGCAAAACATGCATCTGGCATTCATTCTACAATTTTTAGTGCCACGACAAAAAGCTTGACAACGACGACATTGCGTAATATTTTGTAAAAAATTGGTATGGGATTTACGAAAAGGTTCAAATTTTACTCGACAATGAAACATAAGACGAGCCTTTTCCAAAATTTTCAAATTATTAACCTGATCCTTTTTAAAATGGATCAAATAAAGTTCAGGAGCAAAACCAACACTACTGGTATTATTCGTGTTGGTTCTTTTCCTCATTTGAATTACTTGAATTGGAGAAAAACCTAACAAAGAATTTAATTCATTTGTGATCTCATCCGGTGTCTGATCGCCGGTGAGACCACGAAGTACAACTTTAAAAGGACGATCACCTCTAGTGTCGTACGTAAAAAATTGGTGTTTTTTATTATTCAAATAATTTAAATTTTTTTGAAAATCATTAAAAGATTCCGCCAATATACGAGCAGTTCCCCTTCGACCGATCTGAAAAGAAATCTTCACATCCTTGACGGAAGTGACGATTTCTTTTCGAAAGGCATTGAAGTCAGGAATCGTGACCGTTATTGGTGGAATCTTTTCGTTTTTAAGAGTATAAGAAGAAGAAGAAGGTTTCTTAGTACTCTTATCAGAATTAAATATGAATATTTCCTCATCACCGATGTTATGAAGGACATCGAATGAATTGGAAATTTCAACTTTTTTGGCAGATGGCCCTGGATTAGGTTCAGCAATCCGTTTTCTTCCGGCCCTTGAGCCGGCCGAAGACTTCCCCATGCTGGAAAGAAAAGAGAAAATATGAATAAAAGAAAATGAAAATAATTTTAGCACTGAAAAGTGCTGATTGAAATACAGGTAAGGAAAAAATAAATAATGTAAAATGTTCCTGCAGGTACACAGCAACGATACGATGCTCCGGCGTACGTGTTGACGGCTCAACGGTACAGATGGAAGTGAATTTAAAGGAATCTTTCGATTGCTTTACCTCAGCTGATTTATGCTGGGTGTTGTTGTTTACAGTTCCACTTTAAAGTCTGTTTATCGTGAGCTGCAGTTTTGATAATTCTCGAGAAAATTGCAAGTGTTTTCTCGGAGAAGTGCACAAATATCGTGTACGAATGGTGTACTTTCCCCAACATTTCGTTGAGGCAGTTGGCGCGATAATGTAAGAAGTAAGTATTGGAGCGGTCCGAAATGAGATTTGGAAGTATGTATGGAGAGGAAAGCAAAAAAAAAAATCTGAGCGGAAACCGAGTCCGGTGGACAAAACTTTGGACCAGAAATCAAGTGTGCTTAAGCCAGTAGAAAGGCTGCCTTAGTTCGGGATGTAACCAAAAAAGTGGGATTCCTTCTTCACACGATCTATCATGCCAAGATAATATTGTGTCTAAAGACATTTAAGAAGCAGATTCTATCGAAAATAGTTCTAAAGATTGATAAAAAGTATTCGAAATAATCGCAAATCAGTCTGTGCTCAAGCTAATGAGCAATACTCGATGAAAAATTCGATCACTAGTCTATGATCGACTGGAATCTTCATTCACTGTATAAGAAGACTGTAGAGAGCATAAATGAGAAAAAAAAATGAATTTGCTCATAAATTGTGTTTATACTGTTCATTTTCAGTTGTGCTTAGACATAGTGGGACACCCTATACACATTGAAACAGAGAACTCTCAGTTGCAGGGTGCTTTTCGTCCTTTCGTTGTTTTTGTGATTTCTCCCAATTCGCATTTTGCCCTCTTTTTTCGATTTACTCTTTATTATTTCAACTCCTCCAATTTGGATTGCCAGCAAGTTAATTAATTTATTCAACGTGAGCGACCAACGATCGCAGGGGAATACTACGGTTCTTGGAATCAAACCGACACAACATCGGCAAGCAGCCGGTTCGATGTTTTGTTGTTGATTTTTCATGGTTTTTTTGGAGCATAACTGTCCTATGTACCTAACTTAAAAAAAATGATTCGATCTTAGCCTAAAAAAAATTAAATAGGATTGTAACCCTTTATTTCTGTACTTTCGATTACTGATTTGTTTTCATTATTTTAAGAAATCCTATTCAGGGTATAAGTCAGTTATGAGTAAAAAAATCCTTGAATAGTTGTAAGTGGTGGTGATTCTTTAGCTGTGTGCTACTGACATCAACTTCAACTCACCGGAACCAGATATCCTTTTTTTTTGGTTTCTTTTGCTCCTTGTGTGGTTTGGCAAATACCCTAAATATAATGACGATGACGATGATGATGATGATGGTGGCAATGGTTTTATGATGATGATTGAATGCCAATGATAACCATATGTCGCATCGTTATGATGAACGTCCTGGCTAGGGATATCTACCCGCTGTTGTATCTGTTTGGGATTATTTTGGCATGCTTTTCAAAATGAGAGGAAAAGAACTTTTAAAGTTCTTTTGTTTTATGTAGATGTTTAACTACATAATATTTTTAAGATAAATTTTAGTCCTTTAAAATGTATGAATTTTGTAAGCTTCTACAAATTAAAAAATTTCTTCACAAATTGTACTTCACCTTAAGAACTCTCGAAGTGTTGAGTGGGCTTCCATTACACATTTCTTGGATATTGCATTTTAGAATCTGTTTCGTTTTGTTTTTCGTTGCGAACTTAGTATGGGGTGTCATCTGTTTTAGGTTGCATACCATTGCATATAGTAAGTAGAAATTATTTTCAAGAAGGGGTTACGATGATCAAATTTATCTTAGATTCTTATGAGTTATTGAATTTTTCTTATATTAAAATTCACCTCTCAGTTTAGACACCTTGTACTTAAGAAATTTCATTTTGTTGCCCTTGATATAAGGAACATTTTTCTCTTGTTCTTCAGTGCCGCAAATCACAAAATTTGCCAACCCATACCGGAGGGCATTGAGCTGCTAAAAACAAAAACCGGTAAAAATACATGCTCAAACCAGTTTTTTTAAAGGAAAACCCATCTTGAGAGAATATCAATTCGCACTTCATTGAAACCGCTCTGAGGTGGTTATATGTATTAGACTTTGTTTGCTTCAGAGCTAAATGAAAACAAATGCACATTCTTGAGAAATTCTAATTTCCGGAAGGTTGTTTTTCTCCTAAATTTAGTAGGATTTGTTTAGAATTTCAATTTTTAATTCTGTTCAAAATCACTCACTTTCACTTTCTCTTTTTTTTGCTAAAATGTATCTTCTGTTCTCACTGCAACGAAAATTCCGAACCATATGTTGCTGATCAGAATTAATTGTCAAAATTAGGATCGCTCAAACGAGAAACAGATCAATCATATTCAACTGCACCAAATCGGAACGCAACTTAATTATGCAGCCGCCATTCCTCATCGCCTGTTAGAATCCTCCTCCTCATATCGATCGGGGAAGAAGCGATCCCACAACATTCGCTACGCATATTTTCCCTTAACGCAATCGACCGAATAATATTCGATTTGTTGTTGCTATTCAATCGAGGAGAAAAACCTGGTGCGTTGTGCTCTCTAATAGGTCAAAGCACCGGGTAAATTGAACATGTATGACGGTGTCTGGAATGCATTTTGCTTGCGCCCATCACAACATCATACGCAGCGGAACCTATTTCTAATGTTTTGCCATCAATCAAACCAGACGCGAGGTAGCAGCACCACGCTTGAAACAAAGGACGTACGCGAGATACGCATCGTCCTGCCGGACGCCTGAAGGTTTGCCGTCTGCTTCTGTCCGTCGGTATTCCCGAAGGTCGGTTCTACTTTCTAGGGGTGCGAAACGGGTCATTAGGAACAATTATACTTTTCTTTTGAAGGCAACGTATAAAAGCATAAAAAATGTAATTGATAAATTTTATTATATTACCAAACCTTGATTTTTGTCATGTTGTGTCATGTTTAAAATCAGTGATTGTTTTCTTGGGTATGACAATCAAGATAAAATTAAACTCTTTAGCCTGAAACTGTGTTTTGGATGTCATAAACATTGGGCTCCCATTTTGGTCGACTGACGTTGTTTGAGGTCTCTTGGAGAACATAAAAGCACGTTAGATGACCCTAAAAACTTTAAAGAGGAATACATTTTTTCAATGCTGGTTTGTTAACAAAATTAAAAAAAAAAACATGAATTTCATCGATTGATCCAAATTTTTAATGTGAAATCAGACGCTTAAATCGAAAATGAAATACAAAAAAATCTCAGTAGAGCAGTTTTTGAGTTATGCTGCAAATATGTAATTTTGGAAAAATAAAAAAAGTATTTGTACCTATATTCAAATATCTCGGAATGCATAACATCAATTTGAAATCTCTTTTTTGTATATTAAAGGTGAATAAATTTGCTATCGATCATCTGAGCTTCATTTTTGCGTATGATCAACACTCAACTGAAATGTTGATATTAGTGAAGTTATGATATGAATTGGTGAATGATTGATCCCTTTATCTCTCAATCTGGTTTTCTCTCGAGATTCGCAGTGACATATGCATCTATTAAAAAAGTGAATGTGAATTTATTTTTTCGAAATATATGTTAATTCGGGTTGCCATGTATTGAAATTTCAGTTTAAAGTATAACTATACCCAGATTGAAATGTCGTCAAATCATATCAAATGATCATATGCTATATCCAATTCTAATCCTAGTCCTTATCGTTTCCTTTCTTTATTCTTTCTTCATCTTTTGCTTATCCTTTCCTTTTTTCCTTATCCTTTCCTTATTCCTTCTTTATCATTTCCTTATCCATTCCTTATCCTTTCCTTATCATTTCTTAATCATTTCCTTATCATTTTAAATTGTTGTGTTAATTCCTGAAGCCCTTGCCCCAGACCAGTGCAGTGGTCGGCAACCTGCCGCTCCCGAGTTGCATAAAGTACTTTAGCGCAAGACGTGAAAATTTTGAAATTATTTTAGGCGGAGTTTACTGAAACTATCATAAAACCACATCGAACAGTATTTTTTTTTTGTTCTAAATGATGTTCTCAAACAAATTGTATAGAAAAAAAGCATTGTCTAATCGTCATGTAAAGTCTGAACTGTTGAGATTAGTTGAGTTGAGTTTTTTTTTCCCAGAGTGTAATGTTTGAATATAAATTTGCTTTAACAGCGTTCTGATGAAATATGACCATCGAATGGTGGTTTTCACTGCGATCTCCGAACACAGATAATATTTTTTTATGGGCATTAAAATTTTTGCACAGAATTTTTGTTTATGTATTTTTCAAATTTTTAATTCCATCTCTCGATGTTTCTTTTGATATCCTTGAAAACGTTTCACAAATGTTCAAAAATTTAAGTACTTCATCTTTGTTCTGATTTGGAACATTAAATTTGAAACAAGGTTGCCGAAAAAAAAATCTTTGTTTTGACGAAAAAAAATTCTGACTTTCTGTGATTTTTCCCAAAAATTCTGTGACGATTTTCTGTGATGTTTTTTTTTATTTAAATCATTCAGAAGTCTTGTCAAATTGCGTCTTTCTTACATTTTACTTGAGAAAAATCAATTAACATTGTCAATTTTATCATATTTCTCCAATTCAAAGATAATTATCAAAAATTTGAATTGACATCAAAAAATTAATTTTGAAAAAAATATCCAAAATTTAAAATTCTGTAAAATCTGTGAACATTGCAAAAATTCTGTGTTCTGTGACACAGATTCTGTGATGAAATTTGGTTAAAAATTCGAAAACCTTGATTTGGAATCCTTTGGTTCAAAATTTTCAAGTTTTGGATACAAACAACACTGGAAACCAAAAACTGAGTGCTGGACCTAACTTAGGAATCTCATTTAAATATGTATTTATTTTTTAAGGTTTTATTAATGACACTTTACCATCCCTGTGGCATTCGCGTCTTATTTGGATATGTATGAATATTAGAATATGTATGATTTTTTTTTACTGAGGTGCAACTTTACTACTATGTATTTTATTCCAGAAGTTTCAACAATAACATAGCAAATTCGTAAACAAAATTAAGAATCAGAGCATAATTTGTTTTGACATTTAAATTAAAAAAAATGTTTCATCAACTCATCGACAGATTTTAAATCGTATTTTAGGCTTCCAAAAAACTTTCATGATTATTTTTATAAAACATGCTCAAAAAATTTCATTTGACTATACAATTTTTTTTGTTTGATTTGTCAAATAAAGTGTTTAAATCCGGGCAAATTTTGGCCAGACTGTTCTCAAGCTTTGCATCAATAATTCGGGCAAACCCGGATAAAACCGGGGAATTTGGCAACCTTAGTCTAGAGCCATGGCTGCAGTCAAAACCTTAGTAAATGTGCCATTCCAATATTTTGGTACAACGATGTTAGATTTTTCAGGTATCACATTGTCAGTTTGGTTTCAGAAATCAGTTTGAGACCCCTCTTTCTTACTGGAACAGGGGAGGGGGTCACCCAAACAATAGAGAAATGTTTGCATTACTAATAACTTGAGAACCATTTCTAGCAAATGGTACCAAATTTGACATGTGAGGGTATTTGGCTACGAGAAATATGTCTATGGATATTTGGTACCCCTCCCTTCATTTGAGAGAGGAAAGAGGAAGGGTGGAGAGGGGGATCTCTTATAATTTTTAACATAACTCGAGAATAAACCAAGCAAATGGAACCAGATTTGGCAGGTGAGGATATTTGGATAAGAGAAATGTTTAAACCCCTTCTTCCAGTTGATAGATAGCTTGTTAAGAGGAGGGGGGTTTCCATACTATTTTTATTTCGATAACTATTCAAGCACATGGAACCGAATTTGCATGGCAGAATATTTGGATATGGAAAAAAGTTATATGATTTTTTGAGACTCCTCCCGACTTGCATTAGAACAATAGGAAAATAGGAGGGGGCTTCATACAATTTTTGGCAATACTCGATACCTAATCAAGCGAGGGGAATCAAATTTGAAATGCGGGTGAATTTAAGTGAACGAAATGTTCCCAGGATGGTTTAAGCCCTTCCCAGTTTTTATTGGAGAAACAGAGAGGGGGAGGGAGCTCCCATATAATTTTTTGCATAACTTGAGAATCGAGCAAATGGAACTAAATTTGGCATTGGAGCTATTTGGGATATTTGGATACGGAAAAAGACTCTATGGTTATTTGAGACCCCTCCCTGATCCCAGTGAATAAAAAGGAAGAGAGGAGAGGAATACCACAGTTTTTTTTTTTGAAGATGTCAAGAGTTAATCAATCGAAAGGCACCAAATTTGATTTTTTTTTTTTTGTTTCGATTATAGTCGTTTTACCATCTTTATGGCATTCGCGACTTTATCAACGTTGCAGTTGGCGGATCGTTATTGAAAAACTTATCCGGTACAACTGTGTTCGATGTTTACTCTTGGGCTCGAACTCGCGGACATCGGCTCAGGAGGCAACAGACTTGCCAACTGAGCTATATCACAAGCCCTACCAAATTTGATATGGGATTGTATTTTGATACGAGTTTCTATAATTATTTGGGAACCTTCTCTTCTTCCATTGAGTGAGATAGGAAATGAGACTGGAGTCTTATTCATTTTTCTTACATATCTATAGAACTTGTCATACGATAGAAACCAACTTTAGAAGGGGAGGGTATTTCAGATGGAGAAATGTTCCTATGCTTATGCGGGTACCTTCCAGTGGGGAAATTAATATGGAAGGGTTGGAATGTCACACAATTTTTTGCATAACTCGGTAACATTTTCAGCAAATTGAGTCAAATTTGTTATAGGAATGTATATAGAAATAAGCATTTTTAGACTCTTTATTTCTTTTCAGTCAAGAGCTAGAAAAGGGATAGGGGCGCAGTGTGCACCCATACTTTTTTTTTAATAACTGGAAAAATGTTCGAGCAAATTTTGCATAGAGGGGATTGCGGTACGAGAAAAGTTTTCTTGAATTTTAAACAGGGGGACTTCTTCAATTTTATCTGATTGAAACTGATTGAGCAAATGGAACCAAATTTGGATTGGTAGAAGAATTTTATGCAAGTTTGTTAAACATTTATTTTGGCAGAATTTAGAAACTTATGAATATATAAATACAGAGTCTTAATTTTAAATAAAATATAATGATTGGAAAACAAATTCTGGGTCGGGATTTCAGAGCAACAAAAAAAAATTTATTTGGAATTAGTAAAGACCCCGTTCGATTTTGGCACATTCGATTTTGGCAACATCCAAAAAAGACGTTTTTTTGTCACTTTTTTATTTTTTATTTACATTTCAAATAAATCAAAATTAATATGAAACGTAATATTCGCATGAAATTTTTCAATTCGGCTTTTTAATAACAGTTTTACACTGTAAAAACACGATTTTTTCCATGTTTTACTGCTTAAAACTAATATAATTAAGCCAAATTAAAAAAAAATTTATGCTTATATAAGGTTTTACATCAATTTTGACTAATTTGAAATAAAAATAAAAAATAAAAAAGTGACAAAAAAAAACCGTTCGATTTTGGCAACATAAAATTTACGGGCGTGTTGCCAAAAACGAACGGGGTCTGTAATAATCTACTTTTTATAGCAATACGAAACTCAAGTTGCAAATTTCATTTCAAGGGATTGATATATAAGGTCATAAGGATATTGAGATTAAAATATAAAATAATAAACTAACAAATTTAAATTTAAACTATTATTTTTATAATTTCCATTAATATAAGAAGGTGTAGCAAAGCACACCGGGTCAGCTTTTCTATTCTAAATGACAAAAATAAAAATGTAATTTCAATTTTGTCCCTCGTTTTTTTTTGGATTTTTTTTTCATTTTTTCCTTGTAATTTATGTAATGTTCGCCTTCTGTTATATCTGTCTTTTTGGTGTTGTCACAATTTTTGTCATTTTTATGTATTTTGTCATTTCTGTCGTTTTAGTCGTTTGGTCGTTTTGATAATTTTTGTTTTTTTTTTGTTTTTTTTTGTTTTTTTCATTTGGTCGCTTTGTTTTTTTGTTTTTTAGTTTTTTTTTGTCTTTATTTGAGAGATTTTCAGTCACAGGTTGGTTCGTCTAAAAAAAATTATAATTCATACAAATGGATTACAATTCGTTGTATCATGATTCCTTTTAAAAACTCAACAATTTTTCTTCGTTTGCTGGGTTGTTTGATAGTGCGTTGCGGATAGATTTAGCAATGTCGTACAATTTTTTAATATCATAGAATTCAGGGCAGGTCAGTCGCTTTGTTAATTTTTGTCATTTTTATTTGGTTTTGGTCATTTGTGAAAATTCTGTCGTTTTAGTAATTTTATATTTTTGATAATTTATGCTACTTCTGTTGTTTTTGTCATGTTTCTCGTTTCCGAAAATAACTAAAACGGCATGAAGAAAAATGTCTTTTTTTTTTAATATTTGCTTATTTGATTTTTAGGTTATATTTGTCAAGTTTATAACTTTTGTTATTTTTTCTATCAGTTTCGCAATTATAATAAACATTTTTTTAAAATTTGGTAATTTGATTTTTTTTTTCAATTCTTCAATTATTGCCATTTCTTGAAGTTTTTGTTATTTTTATCATTTGGTATCGTTTGTTAATATGAATTTTATATTTGGTAGTTGGTAGTCATTTTCGTGACTTTTGTCATTTCTATCGTCCTGTCATGTTTGTGATTTTTCAATTTGGTAGTTTTCGCCACTTTTGCATTTTTGACATTTTTTGTTTTTTTTTTTGTAGTTTTCGGCTTTTTTTTTATTAATATTGTCAAATTTGGTCAAATAAGTCATTCTTGTCATTTTCTGTGAATGATTAAACTGCCAAAAAGGTCAAAATAAAAAAAAAAATTATTAAAAAAACTGACAGAAATGACACAAAATGTGTTAAGAAATTGACAAAAAAAAAACTTAACCCTGAAAAATTGGGAAGATATTAGGGGTGGGCTTGTGATATAGCTCAGTTGGCAAGTCAGTTGCTTTCTGAGCCGATGTCCGTGAGGTCGAGCCCAATAGTATAAATCGATCACAGTTGTACCGGATAAGTTTTTCAATGACTTGTCCGCCAACTTCATCGTTGATATAAGTCGCGAATGACATGAAGATGTTAAAACGACTATAATCGTAACAAAAAAAAAAGATATTAGGGAAAAAATTAAAGTGAAGAAGAAACAAAAATTTTACTAGATTATAACGACTTTAACTTAAGTCCTAGTATTTTTTTTAAATATTCGAAATGAGTCCATCAAAAAACTGGAAAAAAATACTGTTTGCACTGTACAGGATCCTGTACAGTGCAGTCAGTAATTTTTTGACATTTTCCGAGCAATTTTTTTTTGGATTTTCTTCAACTTCCCTGTCAATCTAACATTTTCTGATGAACTTACAAAAATTGCAAAATTGTAAAATTTCAATTGTAAAGAAAAAAGACAAAATATTTCAGAATTTGAAACCTACTGAATTGTCGTTGAACACAATGAAGAAAACTCCAAAAAAAAAAAAACAAAACTTTGCAAAACGGACAAAAAATGGTTTAAAAGGTGAAAAACATCATACTAATGAACCTAAAATATTATAAATAACAACTATGAAGAAAAATCGTGAAAGTGACATCAATTATAGAAAGGAAAATTATAGACATTACAAAAATGACCATTCATTTACAAAAAAAACATAATCAACAAACATATTTATTGTTATAAAAATGACAAAAATGATCATTTTCATAAAAATTTACAAAATTTTGAAAATGAGAAAAATTAAAAATTTTGACAATAATGATAACTTTTACAAAATTTGCTAAATTGACAACCAATACAAAACCCTACAAAATTGTCAAAAATGATAACAATGACAAAAATGACATAAATTATATAAAAAGGAAAAAAAAATTTGATTAGATGATATAAACTTTGAAAAAAAAAAAAAAAATAAAAATGAGATAAATAACAAAAATCACAAAAATGTCAAAATAGATATACATGATTTTCGAACTTTGCATTCAAAACTTGCCATTCATAAGCTCGATATTTCTACCCTGTACCTAGTTCGTATCGTGTTCCTGTGTTCTGTGAATTTATTTTCAGAATGTTTCATCTAATTGGCGAAGTATTTATTAAAAAGATAGTTAAACCTTTAGAAAATTCATCCATCATTGCATCTGAGACCCGAATAAAACGTAAAGTGTGTACACTAGACCGCTGCAAGCTTTGTATGGAAACTTCAAATTCTTAAATTTTTACACCTCCCATAACTTATTTTGGTTGTTTTTGCTGCCAGAAATAGCAATAATT
>NC_073692.1:49523394-49528394 GCF_029784155.1 Uranotaenia lowii | reverse complement strand
TAAGGAAGGAATAAGGAAAGTATAGGCAAAGGATAAGGAGAGGATAAAGAAAAGATTAGAAAAGGAATAAGGAAAGGATATGGAAGCTCTTTTTGATAGTTCTGGTTATTCAAAATATGACCTGATAACCCGACAAAAACACATTTCCATTAACTGGCATACATTGAAGAAAACACTTCGAAATTTATACTTACATTTTTTCATAGATCTGTCATATCGAATCTCGAGAGATAATCAGATCGACATTTCAAGGAATCAATCAATCACCACATCGAATAATTTTCAAATCCATAGATTCCATAGATAACAAAATAAAAAAGTCATAAGATTTTCACTTCCCCATTAGAAAGAATCTTCATTAGAAAAACTTCAAAACAAATAATAGACTTGTCAAATCAAAATAAAATTTACAGCTGTAGCTGCTACTGCACCTCGGAAAACTGCGGTGGCTGTTGCACCATTGAAAAAGAAAGGAAATCCAGCATTCCTGCCTGCACTACCTGAACTCTGGATTTTACACCTCGGAATGTAGCTAGTGGGTCCTGGAACACCGAAGTCAATTATTTTACGCCCAAGTTCTACGCCGAAGTTGGCGCAAAAGTTTGTTTTCCCCCTGGAGAGGAGCGCAAAACTGATGGTGCAGTGCAGTCCGCGTGTGCGGCTAAGGAAAAGCCCCAACGTAAAAGTTTACTTTTACCTTTTTTTTTCTTCCCTAATATTCTCTATCACTCTGGTTGGGTACACGTGGAACCACGTGGCAGTCGAGAATGGAGGGTCTGGTAGACGACAGGTTTGAATTTAAATTCCAAACAAATAATGCATTACATTTTTCCCGGTTCTGGATGGGTTTTGGTTTTTTTCTTTCTTCGGTTTTGTTTGTCAACTCTTTATTGAGTTTTTTTTCTGACGGTCGCCATATAAGAAGCTACCATGTCCGGATCGACGGCAGATGCACATTTGTCGGATGTGTCCTATCGCTTTTTGGCAGGACCTTGATCATTGAAGAAGACAGAGAAAAAAAACGGGTGGAAGAACCAGGTCAGAGTCCATCCATCGTCTTCGTCCTCGACGGGTGAAAGTATTTCAAGTCGTTCCTGAGTCGTGAGTTTGGAGGAAGGAACCATTACAAATGCACAGCGTAAAAGGAAATCAAGCATTAATCCAAGTTCCGATTGACAGCCTGTTGGATTCCTCGGGTGATGGTCCTACTAAATTATGTGCCACGTCGTCGTCGTCGCTCCTGAAGAAACACCACCATAAGAGAAGAGCTTCAGCAAGGAAAATCAAGGTGAACCCTTTTTTTCGGGGAGAGTTCTTTTCGCACAGTTTCGCAACTGTTTGGGGTGTGGGAAGGAATTTGCATGAACTCTTCAGCCGGGAAGAGATGAAGGAGTCGTCGTAATCGTTCGGGGGATCTACTTACTTCTAGAGAATTAGAGGTCGGCGGAAAGCGGAAAGGTGAAGAGAATTTATGCAAATTTATGAGTTCGTTTTTGGAATTTCTTTCCCGAAGTTCTTGGGTGCAGAAGAAGGAGAAGGGTGCCGTACACAGAGACTTTCGCTAATTCGAGGTAAGGCCATGTCCGGAGTGCGCGCAGTTGAAGGCTTGATGATGTTTTTTTTCCGCTGTGCGATTATGCTCAACCATATTTTTTTTCGGTGGAGAATTTCAAACGCTTGGACGGACTTTTTTGCTCTCCATATTTCGATGGCAATTACTCCGAAAGGGCTATATTTATGGGTTATGGGTGTATCTATTGTGGCCGATATGGAGCGGCAGGGCTGTAAGAGACTTGCTGCTTCTGCTTCAGCCTGCGTCGGTTGAGTGATTTATAAATTGGGTCCGCTAATGCCGGCTTGGTCGAATGCCGCCATCATACTCTTCTACTCAGGAGAATGGTGGTTGGTCGATTTTTGAATGTTTCGCATAGCCACGGCTGACTCACAGCCCAACCAAAACCTGGAGGTCTGAAGCTTGCTTGTGAATCACTATAAATTAAATAACCAATAGAAAGGGGAAGAGGGCAAGAGGACGGGCATTGTTTGGATGTTTAATTGACCGGGGAAACTACATGACCAGGGCGATGTTCAATGTTTCAATCCTTTGAACCTGTAAATTATGTTGACCTACTTAAGCGCTCTGGCGCTTGTTGAAGCCTAAAGCAAGCAACTCTCGGAGCTGCCAAAACCTGGTCTTAATGGCTCTTTGTAATTGCCGATATTAACTTTGCTTCTGAGCCGTCGCCGGGATTGATTTGAATCTGGGAAGTATTGAGAAGACTGGGAAGAGGAATTATTTTAAAAATTTTGACATTTAATTTCTAAAAATGGTTGAATTGATACAATATACGCATGTAAGTATCTTTTGAAAGCAAATATCTTCCACAGAGATTTATGTAACAGTAGTACTTGTTGTATTAGTAGTTGTTGTATCGTTACATTCCTAAGTTTAGAATTTTTTTTAAATTCTCTGCACGATTAAGTTTTGATCGCGTTTTGTTTTTTTTTTCCTTTTTTGCTGCCAGACATGCTGAGAACAGTAAGTTACAAGGGGGCTCAAATGACTTCCCAGTGTTGCCGGGGCTCTAAGTAAAAAAAAAAATAAATTTGGATTTTATCTGATGTACCACCGATAGTACCAAAGTTCTAAATAAAAAATCAAAAATGACAAACAAGCAGAGTAAGATTTTCCAAGATGATGAAAAAGTTTATAATAGAAACGTTGGACATTTAGTGAATGTGTTGTTTTAAAAAAATATTTGTTTACAGTTTGATAACTTGACTTCACGGTATAAACAAATTATTAAGAATTTTTCAAAGTGTACCTAATATTTGTATCACCTTGATGATCTTACGGTTTGAAGATCTCGGAGTTTACTTATAGCTTAACTTTATTTTTGTATGAACCATTTTACGATTTTAAGACCCTACAGATGAAAGTCAAAGTTGATAACCTTAAGATTGCTTAGAGCTTAGAGGTTGATGACCCCAAGGTCTTCAGCTTGAAGGCCTTTTGGTTCGACGATCTTTTCATTGATGGACCATAAGGCTTAATAAGCTTTTGACCGAACAATTTTGAAGCCTGAAGCTTCGACAGACTGACTGGTCTTCAAGATTTTAACGGTTTCAGAATCCTATGTCTTAGCTTGGCAAGTGGAACGGGTCTTGCCAAGGCAATTGTTTAAAGCGCCACAGTATAACCTCGATCCGTTCGGCTCCATTCTGGTAGAAGGGAGTCCCTACTGGGGATACCAAACAGCTGATGCATATTCAAGGATAGAGCGAACAATACTGCAATACAAACTTTTCAGGCAATACACATCCTTGAAGTCTTTGGACACTCTAAATAAGAATCCAAGGCTTCTCGAGACTTTTTCGAAAACGTAGTTCGTGTGTGTTCTGAATTCCAGATTCCGGACTAGAATTACGCCCAGATCATTGATGTGTTCTACGCGGCGATTGGCTCTTCTCCGAGGAAGTACTCAGCGGAAGACGGCTGCGACCTTCTTGAAAAACTAATGACTACACATTTACTGCGATTCGATGGCAGATATTGATTCTGTTGTAAAATAGTTTTAGGTCGTTAGCATAGCATAGCATAGCTTTGGGCCGTCGAGGAGTTAGAGCGCATCGTTGAAGTAGATTAGGAAATTAACGGTCCTAAATGGCTTCCCTGAGGCTCACCAGAAGAAGCAGAGAATTTTCTGGAGAAAGAGTCTCACTTGCGAACTCCGCCAAGAAGAGTTCCACAGAACCCCAGGCTTTCGAGCTTTCAAATGGCAATATCGTGGTTGACTTTGTCTAATGCCAAGGATGGTGAGTGGCTAATCAAACGACGAACAAAAAATAATTCTCTCATTTTGTGAGGTAGCCCATTCCCCGAACGCATTCGAAAAAATGACACACGATGGCACTCATTGAGCGAACCAATCGGACTTTCCGGCCAACCTCTTTATTTCATATAGGAGACGAACGTGTCGCCTGTCTGCCATCCTATGATTGGATCACCAAGCGAATGTTTTGGAAGATGATTTTGCACAGAAGAATCGGCAAACGAACATCTTCAGCCAGCGATCGGCGATTGCAATTATTTCGACCGCATCCATTCGTTCGTTCTGCTTGCATAGATGGTTTTGCTACAGTTTGGTTGCCTGCGTTCGGGCGCTTTTGAAAGTAGCTCGAGTGTCAGCATTAGTTAGATCCTTTTTGATTAGGAGCAGTATCAATATCAACACATTTGATATGTTGTTTGGATTAAGAAATTGATAATTCACAAACTATTTGATTCAAAACCGCTTTAAAGTTAAATATAACTTTTTTTCGATTTTTAGAAATGTGTACACATCAGCTTAAGAGATGCTTCAATTTTCATTATCAGTGAAAAATAATCTCTAATTATTAACTTTGGATACTTTAATACTTTTTTGTGTATCCTTCCGTTATCAACTGTTTTCGTTAACATTTATTGTTAAATTATGAAAAATTGTTTCAAGTCATTAAGCAAGTTCAAAGCTTCATCTAGAATAATTCGAGACAAGAAACAATTGATCATGAGCAAATAATTTAAAAAAAATTGTCGTAGCGTCTCAAGCCCAAAGTTTCCAAAAAAAACATTCTGTGTTTTTGATAAAAAAAATCTTGAATTCTGTGATTTGAAACAAAACTTCTGTGATTGTTTTCTGTGACGCATTTTCTATGAAGTTCATTGAAAAAATCAAGTGGAACATCAACAAATTGGAAATTGCTTACATTTTTAATAGAATAAATCAATTTACATTACTTTGTTTTCATATTTTCATGAATTATAGTCAGAAATAGAAAGTTTAGAATGCCATAAAAATTTATAATTTTGGAAATCTGAACAAAATTTAGAAAATCTGTGAATTTTGTGATCTATGACACCGATTCTGTGAGGAAATTTTGTTCAAATTTCAGTGATAATATAGATTGTTCTGAGATTTAGGAAACCTTGCTCAACCCTTTAAGTTTCTACCAGGATC
>NC_073692.1:49480053-49522894 GCF_029784155.1 Uranotaenia lowii | reverse complement strand
TAAGACAATGACGTCGGAACTATAACGAAAAGAGTGTTTACAAAAAACAATGCCATTCATTCGATCCCACGACCATCCCGTAATGTTTTGGCCAGATTTGGCAAGCTCCAGCAAAGCCGTTCAAGAATGGTAAAGAAAAAAGGCTATTGCCGTTAAAGAAAGTAATTGAAATAGCAGTAAATTTTTTATAGGGATGGTACATTTTTCAATATCCGCTACAGAGGCGTATTTAGGACTTCTACTGGTAGTCTAACTTTCTTATCTATCTTTTAACTTTGCATTGTTTAAAGTCTGTCCTGAGAAACCCAACTTTATTGTTGAATGGCAAATTGACATAAGTTTTGTTTTATGAGTAGGTAAAACTTAGTTCATTTAGAAATGGGACAGTTACGAATGCGTTTATCTCAAAAACCATTCGTTTGATCGAAATACTTTCCATGAAGGAAATGAAGATAACTTTATGATAATTCATGAACAAACTTGAAAAAATTATTTATAGTTTTTTTGTGAGAAAAATGTCTACTATATTTTTGGTATCTCCCATCTGCCAGCGCACACTTTTTTCAGTCATGCTATTGATCAGTTTCTCCCACTTATGCTTCGTCTCACTTGTATTTTAGGTGCTTAAGCTGTTTCTAATTTAACAAAACTTGATTATTTTTGAGCCACTTAAAAGCGTTTTTACTTGGATTTTTGCTGACAAAATCTAACAAAAACGAAGCAAAACCATTATGAGATTGAACTTAAAGTATAATCGGTTAGTTGAGATCGTTATAGATCGAACAACATGTTATAGATTTCAAACGCTGGAATTTGTTTGAAACAGAGGCCCTCATAAGTTTTGTCGTCCATCAGAAATCACCTGTTTCATTGCCTCGGTTCCGGCTATACAGCTTACGAGCTCTGGAACTAGCAAAAATTTGTTGTTTGAGGTTAGGTTTGAATAACTTATAACTAGGCAGCATTTACTGCTCATCGGAGAAAAAATTGTTGGTAATTTCAGCGATGTACACTTTTTTTGCTTATTAAAAATTTAAAATTCTGGTATGAGACTTAACTTCCCTTATGACCCTTAACCATAGTTGTCGATCATGTGCTTCACTCCAATGCTTGGTTCGAACTTTGTGGACATTTTTGACAGTATTTGCATTCTTTTTCACCACTCACACACAGTATTTTTTTGAATAATCAACGGTTTTGTCAGCTATGTATCAATTTGATAATGATGGATTTTGAAAGAAACTGTGCAAATTTTTTATCTTCTTTTACTCTTGCATCTCAAAAATTCACAGGCAGCAAAATGCTGTCAATATTTTGATTGTCCGATTATTACTAAATAAACTTTACATACAACTTTTGTTCTACGAAAAACTATATCGTTTAAGAAACGTTTTTTTTTCCTTTTTTTCAATAATGTCAGAACCACATGGGCTGAAGAACCTAATTTCAGAATTTTTTTGGTTGTCATTTGATTATTTTAACATATGATCATTGATTTCTTAAAAGAATTATTCTAGAAAGGTGATAAATTTGAGATCTAACTGTCAATAGCTATTTTAGTTCGAAAACCACATTGACTAAAGATTTTGTAATATTGTGAGCAAAACGTAATTTAAAATAATGATTGGCCTTCATGTCATGCTGATTTCAATAAACCACGTTTAATTAAAATCGAAGGGAAATCGTGAATCCAAAATTGAAATATTATGGAATAAAAAGCGAATATATGATTTTTTTTTAAAAAAGAATAGAATTTTTATTTCAGAATAATTCATATCAGCCATCATTAAACAAGTAGGTGCAAAGAATTAAAGAGCTAAGTTTGATTTATTTGAAGGCAGATAGTCACTAGCAGCTCTTATTTTGTAGATCATTTCTGAAAATAGGTAAAAATTCACATCAGGTATTTGTGGACTATTTAAGCAAAACTGTAAAATACTATAAAAGTTCTGGGAAATTTAAAAAAAATATTAAGTAAGTTTAAAACTAAATGAGATCCTTATTGCCAAAAGGGGATATATAAGTGCCAAAGGGTGCCAAACGATTTTTCATGGTTCAAATTATATTTGGTGATTTTTTTTCTGATTTTGAGAATTTTATTTACATACTTTAACTTTCGAGAGAAAAATACAAATTTTCAAAAAAATTATGAAAAATGGGCAAAAATAACAACGTGTCTTCCGAAATTAGTTTTTATGCGCTTTGGCTCCAAGGGTCTTAAATTAAATGTTATGTATTTTCAGAATATAAGTCAAATCTATTTGAATCGAGTCTTAAACAAATAGGTTCAATGAATTGAAATCTTCAAAATAAAATATTTAAAACTATTATTTAGTGATAAAGTCTTAAAATTAATCTTTTTTCAAAGCGTTGTATTTAACTATAACTAGAATATCTGGGCGAAATCTGAATTTGACAAAAATGTCGAGTTCAGGACGCCAAAATCTTCTGAAATCAATTATTAAAATACAGGCACCAAAAATGCGGTTCCCTTGTGTTAGTTATGGAACTCGAAAATAAATAATATAATAAAGCTTCATGTGAGTTTGTTCGTTTTAGATTTGCATTGCATTGCATCATAATTGAAATTTCGGTTCCGGTTTTCAGTTTCTCGTTTTAAATATTTCTCTTCATGTATGAAAAAATAAAGCTCTTGCAAAACAGAAATCTAATATAAAATATTACGAATTTATAAACATGAATTAGAACGTTAAATCAGGCAACAATTTTCTGGGCAACTAGGCCAGAAAAGGTTCAACACTCGAAAGATCTTGGAGTCGTTTCTGACCAACATGGCTGGGTTTCAAGATTCACACCAGTTATATCGTCAATATTGTTTCCAGATCATTCACACAATGGTAATTAAAATTAAGTTGTCAGATTTATCCAGAAAAAGAGCTGATATATTTAATTGCAATTGATCTATGCTATGTAGTTATCGACTGTAAAAGATTTTGTCGTCATGAATTTGAATATTTTGACAAATTTTTAGTGCTATAACTCGTGGAAATTTTAAAATGGACGAATTGTTACTGAAGCCAGTCATTGATAGCTGATAAACTAATAAAGCTTCATAAAAACTAAAAACTGATTTTGAATATCTTTGTTATTCTTTGTTATCAGTTTCAGAGATAAATTATACTGAATCAAAGCAATCGAAAGATTCCTTTTAATTCAACCACGGTAAATGAAAAGTTCATATACCAGTATTTCGATAGCAACTTACTACCTTCTTCAGTGAACGTTTTCGATTGATGAATGTGTATCGTTTCCCTCCCTTATATTGTCCGGGTTAGGTAAGCTACTACTAGGTAGCAGAAACCTCCGAATGCTCGGCAGTTGTGCCGTTGTCTGTTTTTTGGGTCTACCTACCCTATTCTGGGTGTTTTCTGGTAGTGCTAAATTATTTTCTACCCGCTTTTGGGCATTGTCAGGTAAATTATTGTGTTTCTTTTTACTTAAGAATTTGAACAACCAAGTGTGCCCTGGTCCGGTGTCTCCGTTTAAGAGATGAACTGATTTTTCATTGAAGATTTCAATGCTTTCAGCAACATCCAATTTAAGCGAATTACTATTCAAAGACCGGATCAGCGAGACAACAGAGTGATAAATTATACATTTCTTAAAAAAAATGAAATTTGAAAAAACATTGAATTGAACAAAATAAAACTATTTCTCAATCACAAAAAGCAATGATTTTTATATAAATATTTTAAATATTTAATAACTTTGTTGAATGATGCAGAAATTTTGCTTCTAAAATATCTACGGTTCTTCTTTATTTCAAATTCTTTGAAGTTTCGCCAAATTCCGGAATTTTCGTTGAACTCAAAAGAAATAAAAAAAAACATATATCTAGGTATTACTTATTTCAGAAGTCAAAATTACTCACAATCATCGAAAAAGTTGACATTTGATTTTAACCTTATTTTATAATTGGAAATACAGACCCCGTTCGTTTTTGGCAACATGCCCGAACATTTTGTGTTGCCAAAATCGAATGTTGCCAAAATCGAACGGTTTTTTTTTCTTTAATTTTTTCTCTTATTTTTAAAAAATAACTATTATTATTATCATTAACGTTATTTTTATTCAATTTACGACTATTTTAGTCATTTTTTATTTATTTTTAATCATGTTTTTTATGCATTCTGTACTATTCTTGATTTGTTTATAATGCTTGTTATTTTTTGTCATATTTGCTGTATTTGTTGTTCTTTATCCTTTTTCAGTTGTTTTTTGTCATTAAGTCTTTTGTTTGTATTTGTTTTTTTTTACTTTTTGAATTTTTCACTTTTTTATCATTTTTAAGTACTTTATAATTTTTTTAAAAATCTTTTGTTTTTGTTGTGGTATTACATCACCATTTCAGAACGTAAAAACGTATGTATGTTCTTTATCAAAATTATATTGGTCCTGTTATAGAGAAAACTAAAAGGTAATGTTGTTTCAAAAACCGTTCGATTTTGGCACAAGTGCCAAAATCGGATGTTGCCAAAATCGAATGTTGCCAAAATCGAATGTTGCCAAAAACGAACGGGGTCTGTATGTGAATTTTGATGTCTTGTGCTATCAGAAGTTGGTCCCATATTTCATGGTTTTAAAATTATATCTTAAAAATCATTTTAAAATAAATGGGAATACTGTGTTCATCAGTGAACATAAAACAATTTCTCACTTTATTCATTCATTCTTTGTAGCGAATTTGTAACTATGCGAAACGAAGGGTTAAAATGTCATTTCATTCGTTTCAGATCAATTTAAGTAAAATTTGTAGTATATAATACAACTTGAAATTCAAGAGCTAATCAATGAATGTAGAGTTCCAAATACTACAGACATCAGAATCACATTTCATAATTCAATTTCTTTTTTTTTGGCATATCGGTGAAATGTAGTTCTGAAATTGATACAGATGGATAGAGAAGTGAGGAGAAAATTTACAGATGTTGAAAAGAGCGAAAGAGCATTTTTACGAGGAAACTTATTAACGTACACCATACTTTACCCCGCAACATTTCATTATTTAGGAGAAGTAGTACCGGGATAGAGTTGGCACTACCTTAACCTATACAATGAAATCTGGTTGGTCCGAAGTCTACATGTGGTGAACACGTATACCCCTTTTCGAGGAACCACAGGCCCATCCAATGATAGAAATTTTTGTTTTTGAGAGTCTTTAGGCATTACGTTCTGCCTCTTAACTCAACAAAAACCGTTTGCAGGTTCGGTTCCACAGAAAAAAGAAAAATGATGTTGATTTTTCAGAACGAAAAATTGAATTTTCTCATACAAACCTAAAAGTTAAAATTTGCTTATGTAAACGTTACTTGAACATTCTCCAAAAAATCATGGATGAATTTTGAACCAAAACGAAGCTTTTTGGACCCCAAGGTTTGAGAAATTAGAAAATGACCTCAAATTAACTCGGTCTAGTGTACCTATATGCTATTCAGTTGCCGGATCAGCATTGAAAATCCAATGTGTGTGCAACTGAATATCGCCTAATTTGTTCTTATTTATACCGAGCATATGTGTAGGACGTGCAATAAACCTTACCGGACTAAGTTATTATCAATTTGTGTCCGCAAACAGTTATCTTCGAAATTATTTTTAAAACATGCAAACTACCTTATAATGTCAATATTCAAGCATTTTCATAAATTCTTTCGACAGAACCGAAAAGTGCTGCAGCAGTCAGTAGTGGCAATAACTCTCATTCACCAAAACCGCCCTTCTGATAAACAACAACGAGGGTAATCATAAATTATACAGGAAAAGTGTCAGACCGCTGGCGTTATCAAAATAATTGATCTTGATACTGCCACCAAGCCGAACCATCTCTTCTACTTCAGGTTCGGACTCTACTATTGATTCCATCAGATATCCTTAACACTAAAAAATGAAAACAAAAACAAAAAACAACACCAAGGAACCTTTGGCCACCCGAATGACCACGCACACCGGTCGGGTCCAACAATCAAGCAACGACCCCGAGAAAAAGGGAAATGAACGGGGCAAAACCAAAAAAAATGCTCACGTTTTTCGATTGTGGCTACTCATATTCACTTTGCTTGCATCACCTATATAATATACCTACAACAACACGTTGATATGGTGTATATAAACAATGTTCTGGACTGTTGCTCATTTGGCTGGTTTGGAATTGTATTTCTCCTAGTTAGTTCCAGGTTTTGGTGTTGCATCAGGACACAATCCGCCAAAGAAAAAAAACCACCCGGTGGTGGACAGGAAGAGGACAAACGCAATTTTTATTATTTATGAGGTGCACGATGATACTCGAGGCACGGCGTTTTTTTCCTTCCTTTTGCTGTTGTTGTGTTTTACTTTTAATTTATCTGTCACAGACTGTCCGTCGTCCGCGGCTGAGATGATGAAATGGTTCCACGAAATTGAGAAAAAAATCCATCACGAGTAATCTACTTACTACTGTTCTGAGATAAGTATTATTAACTTGTTGGAAATTTTTGTCATTTTTGTAATTTTTGTAATTTTTGTAATTTTTGTCATTTTTGTAATGTTTGTAATTTTTTGTATTTTTTGTAATTTTTGTAATTTTTGTAATTTTTGTAATTTTTGTCAATTTTGTCATTTTTGTCATTTTTGTCATTTTTGTAATTTTTGTAATTTTTGTAATTTTTGTCATTTTTGTAATTTTTGTCATTTTTGTCATTTTTGTCATTTTTGTCATTTTTGTCATTTTTGTCATTTTTGTCATTTTTGTCATTTTTGTCATTTTTGTCATTTTTGTCATTTTTGTCATTTTTGTCATTTTTGTCATTTTTGTCATTTTTGTCATTTTTGTCATTTTTGTCATTTTTGTCATTTTTGTCATTTTTGTCATTTTTGTCATTTTTGTCATTTTTGTCATTTTTGTCATTTTTGTCATTTTTGTCATTTTTGTCATTTTTGTCATTTGTGTCATTTTTGTCATTTTTGTTATTTTTGTCATTTTTGTCATTTTTGTCATTTTTGACTTTTTTGTCCTTTTTGGTCATTTTTGTCATTTTTGTCATTTTTGTCATTTTTGTCATTTTTGTCATTTTTGTTATTTTTTGTCAGTTTTGTCATTTTTGTCATTTTTGTCATTTTTGTCATTTTTGTCATTTTTGTCATTTTTGTCATTTTTGTCATTTTTGTCATTTTTGTCATTTTTGTCATTTTTGTCATTTTTGTAATTTTTGTCATTTTTGCCATTTTTGTCATTTTTGTCATTTTTGTCATTTTTGTCATTTTTGTCATTTTTGTCATTTTTGTCATTTTTGTCATTTTTTTCATTTTTGTCATTTTTGTCATTTTTGTCATTTTTGTCATTTTTGTCATTTTTGTCATTTTTGTCATTTTTGTCATTTTTGTCATTTTTGTCATTTTTGTCATTTTTGTCATTTTTGTCATTTTTGTCATTTTTGTCATTTTTGTCATTTTTGTCATTTTTGTCCTTTTTGTCATTTTTGTCATTTTTGTCATTTTTGTCATTTTTGTCATTTTTGTCATTTTTGTCATTTTTGTCATTTTTGTCATTTTTGTCATTTTTGTCATTTTTGTCATTTTTGTCATTTTTGTCATTTTTGTCATTTTTGTCATTTTTGTCATTTTTGTCATTTTTGTCATTTTTGTCATTTTTGTCATTTTTGTTATTTTTGTCATTTTTGTCATTTTTGTCATTTTTGACTTTTTTGTCCTTTTTGGTCATTTTTGTCATTTTTGTCATTTTTGTCATTTTTGTCATTTTTGTCATTTTTGTCATTTTTGTCATTTTTGTCATTTTTGTCATTTTTGTCATTTTTGTCATTTTTGTCATTTTTGTTATTTTTTGTCAGTTTTGTCATTTTTGTCATTTTTGTCATTTTTGTCATTTTTGTCATTTTTGTCATTTTTGTCATTTTTGTCATTTTTGTCATTTTTGTCATTTTTGTCATTTTTGTCATTTTTGTCATTTTTGTCATTTTTGTCATTTTTGTCATTTTTGTCATTTTTGTCATTTTTGTCATTTTTGTAATTTTTGTCATTTTTGTCATTTTTGTCATTTTTGTCATTTTTGTCATTTTTGTCATTTTTGTCATTTTTGTCATTTTTGTCATTTTTGTCATTTTTGTCATTTTTGTCATTTTTGTCATTTTTGTCATTTTTGTCATTTTTGTCATTTTTGTCATTTTTGTCATTTTTGTCATTTTTGTCATTTTTGTCATTTTTGTCATTTTTGTCATTTTTGTCATTTTTGTCATTTTGTCAATTTTGTCAATTTTGTCATTTTTGTCATTTTTGTCATTTTTGTCATTTTTGTCATTTTTGTCATTTTTGTCATTTTTGTCATTTTTGTCATTTTTGTCATTTTTGTCATTTTTGTCATTTTTGTCATTTTTGTCATTTTTGTCATTTTTGTCATTTTTGTCATTTTTGTCATTTTTGTCATTTTTGTCATTTTTGTCATTTTTGTCATTTTTGTCATTTTTGTCATTTTTGTCATTTTTGTCATTTTTGTCATTTTTGTCATTTTTGTCATTTTTGTCATTTTTGTCATTTTTGTCATTTTTGTCATTTTTGTCATTTTTGTCATTTTTGTCATTTTTGTCATTTTTGTTATTTTTGTCATTTTTGTCATTTTTGTCATTTTTGTCAATTTTGTCAATTTTGTCATTTTTGTCATTTTTGTCATTTTTGTCATTTTTGTCATTTTTGTCATTTTTGTCATTTTTGTCATTTTTGTCATTTTTGTCATTTTTGTCATTTTTGTCATTTTTGTCATTTTTGTCATTTTTGTCATTTTTGTAATTTTTGTCATTTTTGTAATGTTTGTAATTTTTTGTATTTTTTGTAATTTTTGTAATTTTTGTTATTTTTGTAATTTTTGTAATTTTTGTAATTTTTGACATTTTTGTAATTTTTGTCAATTTTGTCATTTTTGTCATTTTTGTCATTTTTGTCATTTTTGTCATTTTTGTAATTTTTGTAATTTTTGTAATTTTTGTAATTTTTGTAATTTTTGTCATTTTTGTCATTTTTGTCATTTTTGTCATTTTTGTCATTTTTGTCATTTTTGTCATTTTTGTCATTTTTGTCATTTTTGTCATTTTTGTCATTTTTGTCATTTTTGTCATTTTTGTCATTTTTGTCATTTTTGTCATTTTTGTCATTTTTGTCATTTTTGTCATTTTTGTCATTTTTGTCATTTTTGTCATTTTTGTCATTTTTGTCATTTTTGTCATTTTTGTCATTTTTGTCATTTTTGTCATTTTTGTCATTTTTGTCATTTTTGTCATTTTTGTCATTTTTGTCATTTTTGTCATTTTTGTCATTTTTGTCATTTTTGTCAATTTTGTCAATTTTGTCAATTTTGTCAATTTTGTCATTTTTGTCATTTTTGTCAATTTTGTCATTTTTGTCATTTTTGTCATTTTTGTCATTTTTGTCATTTTTGTCATTTTTGTCATTTTTGTCATTTTTGTCATTTTTGTCATTTTTGTCATTTTTGTCATTTTTGTCATTTTGTCAATTTTGTCAATTTTGTCATTTTTGTCATTTTTGTCATTTTTGTCATTTTTGTCATTTTTGTCATTTTTGTCATTTTTGTCATTTTTGTCATTTTTGTCATTTTTGTCATTTTTGTCATTTTTGTCATTTTTGTCATTTTTGTCATTTTTGTCATTTTTGTCATTTTTGTCATTTTTGTCATTTTTGTCATTTTTGTCATTTTTGTCATTTTTGTCATTTTTGTCATTTTTGTCATTTTTGTCATTTTTGTCATTTTTGTCATTTTTGTCATTTTTGTCATTTTTGTCATTTTTGTCATTTTTGTCATTTTTGTCATTTTTGTCATTTTTGTCATTTTTGTCATTTTTGTCATTTTTGTCATTTTTGTCATTTTTGTCATTTTTGTCATTTTTGTCAATTTTGTCAATTTTGTCAATTTTGTCAATTTTGTCATTTTTGTCATTTTTGTCATTTTTGTCATTTTTGTCATTTTTGTCATTTTTGTCATTTTTTTTTCATTTTTGTCATTTTTGTCATTTTTGTCATTTTTGTCATTTTTGTCATTTTTGTCATTTTTGTCATTTTTGTCATTTTTGTCATTTTTGTCATTTTTGTCATTTTTGTCATTTTTGTCATTTTTGTCATTTTTGTCATTTTTGTCATTTTTGTCATTTTTGTCATTTTTGTCATTTTTGTCATTTTTGTCATTTTTGTCATTTTTGTCATTTTTGTCATTTTTGTCATTTTTGTCATTTTTGTCATTTTTGTCATTTTTGTCATTTTTGTCATTTTTGTCATTTTTGTCATTTTTGTCATTTTTGTCATTTTTGTCATTTTTGTCATTTTTGTCATTTTTGTCATTTTTGTCATTTTTGTCATTTTTGTCATTTTTGTCATTTTTGTCATTTTTGTCATTTTTGTCATTTTTGTCATTTTTGTCATTTTTGTCATTTTTGTCATTTTTGTCATTTTTGTCATTTTTGTCATTTTTGTCATTTTTGTCATTTTTGTCATTTTTGTCATTTTTGTCATTTTTGTCATTTTTGTCATTTTTGTCATTTTTGTCATTTTTGTCATTTTTGTCATTTTTGTCATTTTTGTCATTTTTGTCTTTTTTGTCATTTTTGTCATTTTTTGTCGTTTTTGTCATTTTTGTCATTTTTGTCATTTTTGTCATTTTTGTCATTTTTGTCATTTTTGTCATTTTTGTCATTTTTGTCATTTTTGTCATTTTTGTCATTTTTGTCATTTTTGTCATTTTTGTCATTTTTGTCATTTTTGTCATTTTTGTCATTTTTGTCATTTTTGTCATTTTTGTCATTTTTGTCATTTTTGTCATTTTTGTCATTTTTGTCATTTTTGTCATTTTTGTCATTTTTGTCATTTTTGTCATTTTTGTCATTTTTATCATTTTTATCATTTTTGTCATTTTTGTCATTTTTGTCATTTTTGTCATTTTTGTCATTTTTGTCATTTTTGTCATTTTTGTCATTTTTGTCATTTTTGTCATTTTTGTCATTTTTGTCATTTTTGTCATTTTTGTCATTTTTGTCATTTTTGTCATTTTTGTCATTTTTGTCATTTTTGTCATTTTTGTCATTTTTGTCATTTTTGTCATTTTTGCCATTTTTGTCATTTTTGTCATTTTTGTCAATTTTTTCATTTTTGTCAATTTTTTCATTTTTGTCATTTTTGTCATTTTTGTCATTTTTGTCATTTTTGTCATTTTTGTCATTTTTGTCATTTTTGTCATTTTTGTCATTTTTGTCATTTTTGTCATTTTTGTCATTTTTGTCATTTTTGTCATTTTTGTCATTTTTGTCATTTTTGTCATTTTTGTCATTTTTGTAATTTTTGTAATTTTTGTAATTTTTGTAATTTTTGTCATTTTTGTTATTTTTGTCATTTTTGTCATTTTTGTCATTTTTGTCATTTTTGTCATTTTTGTCATTTTTGTCATTTTTGTCATTTTTGTCATTTTTGTCATTTTTGTCATTTTTGTCATTTTTGTCATTTTTGTCATTTTTGTCATTTTTGTCATTTTTGTCATTTTTGTCATTTTTGTCATTTTTGTCATTTTTGTCATTTTTGTCATTTTTGTCATTTTTGTCATTTTTGTCATTTTTGTCATTTTTGTCATTTTTGTCATTTTTGTCATTTTTGTCATTTTTGTCATTTTTGTCATTTTTGTCATTTTTGTCATTTTTGTCATTTTTGTCATTTTTGTCATTTTTGTCATTTTTGTCATTTTTGTCATTTTTGTCATTTTTGTCATTTTTGTCATTTTTGTCATTTTTGTAATTTTTGTCATTTTTGTTATTTTTGTCATTTTTGTCATTTTTGTCATTTTTGTCATTTTTGTCATTTTTGTCATTTTTGTCATTTTTGTCATTTTTGTCATTTTTGTCATTTTTGTCATTTTTGTCACTTTTTTTATTTTTGTCATTTTTGTCTTTTTTGTTTTTTTTGTCATTTTTGTCATTTTTGTCATTTTTGTCATTTTTGTCATTTTTGTCATTTTTGTCATTTTTGTCATTTTTGTCATTTTTGTCATTTTTGTCATTTTTGTCATTTTTGTCATTTTTGTCATTTTTGTCATTTTTGTCATTTTTGTCATTTTTGTCATTTTTGTCATTTTTGTCATTTTTGTCATTTTTGTCATTTTTGTCATTTTTGTCATTTTTGTCATTTTTGTAATTTTTGTCATTTTTGTCATTTTTGTCATTATTGTCATTTTTGTCATTTGTGTCATTTTTGTCATTTTTGTCATTTTTGTCATTTTTGTCATTTTTGTCATTTTTGTAAATTTTGTCATTTTTGTCATTTTTGTCATTTTTGTCATTTTTGTCATTTTTGTCATTTTTGTCATTTTTGTAATTTTTGTCATTTTTGTCATTTTTGTCATTTTTGTCATTTTTGTAATTTTTGTAATTTTTGTAATTTTTGTCATTTTTGTCATTTTTGTCATTTTTGTCATTTTTGTCATTTTTGTCATTTTTGTCATTTTTGTCATTTTTGTCATTTTTGTCATTTTTGTCATTTTTGTCATTTTTGTCATTTTTGTCATTTTTGTCATTTTTGTCATTTTTATCATTTTTGTCATTTTTGTCATTTTTGTAATTTTTGTCATTTTTGTCATTTTTGTCATTTTTGTCATTTTTATCATTTTTGTCATTTTTGTCATTTTGTCATTTTTGTCATTTTTGTCATTTTTGTCATTTTTGTCATTTTTGTCATTTTTGTCATTTTTGTCATTTTTGTCATTTTTGTCATTTTTGTCATTTTTGTCATTTTTGTCATTTTTGTCATTTTTGTCATTTTTGTCATTTTTGTCATTTTTGTCATTTTTGTCATTTTTGTCATTTTTGTCATTTTTGACATTTTGTCATTTTTGTCATTTTTGTCATTTTTGTCATTTTTGTCATTTTTGTCATTTTTGTCATTTTTGTCATTTTTCTCATTTTTGTCATTTTTGTCATTCTTGTCATTTTTGTCATTTTTGTCGTTTTTGTCATTTTTGTCATTTTTGTAATTTTTTGTATTTTTTTAATTTTTGTATTTTTTTGTATTTTATTTAATTTTTGTAATTTTTATGATTTTTTGTTATTTTTGTAATTTTTTTAATTATTGATTTTTTTTTGATTTTTGTATTTTTTTTTTGTAATTTTTGTAACTATGTATTTAATTTTTGAAATTTTGGTATTTTTTATAATTTTTGTTATTTTGTAATTTTTTTAACTTTTATTTTTATTTTTGTCGTTTTTGTAATTTTTCCATTTTTTCATGGCTTTCATATTTTTAGAATTTTAAACATTCTTATAATTTTGATTTATGAACATTTTTATTAGAATTAACTATTTGATTATTTTTTATCATTCTTATAATTATTTCGCCTTTTTGGTTATTCCTGTCGCTCACTTAAGTGAATCAATCAGCTTCACAACCATAGTTGTTTTTTATGACTAAAAAAATGCACATTTATGCCAGCGCGCTTGGAAAGTTTAAAAAAAATTCAATAATTCACTTTTGTTTCGTCGGTCATCCATTAACGAACCCAAATTAAAAACCGGCCTATGTGCAGTACTGCTCCAGAAATTTTCTCGGATGCTAAATCTAGAACATAATAGAGCGATTATCGAGTACAGGTGTTTTTCCACTTTTTCGCAACTATGTTATCAAGCAGAGTTCTGCTTCATTACTCTTATTCTGTTTGCTCTTGAAGCTTCTCATAATTCCACATTTTTTTTGCTCAATTTGTTTGTTCTTTATTTGAATCAATTATTTTTAACAGGGCGAAAATTGAAGGTTTATTCTGACGAACCCATCCAGTGGACTATGAATTCGGTTAATGCATTTTTAAAGGTAGGTTTAAGAGAAAATTCGAAACTTCCGCAATTTATAAACACAGACAGTCAATTGAGATTAAGTCGCGATATACATATGTATGTACTGGCGACACACTCCCTAAGTCGATTAGACAAAATGCGCGTTTCATTGCACGTTGTGTCTTATCTCAACATTCCAAAAAAAGTATTATTTGGGAAAGGTCAATGGCGAGCGTTTTGATAGCAATTGATTTATTCATATCTCGGGAGAGTTTAGAAATAAATAAAACCAGAACACGATGACATTTCGCCAAACCAGCGAGCTCTCATCCAAAGCCACAATCGGTTTAGCTCGATTTAATATGGTGCAATTCGCTCTCTTTCCTTGGCTTGAACTTTGCAACATCATCAAAAGCGTGCACAAAATTTAATAACCAAACCTCGTTGTTGGGCTGCTGATGAATAAGCATCGTATTTGTTGAATAAACTACCAACAGCCAGCAGGTTCTGTGCAGGTGAGTGTGAAGTGGGCACTGATATTATCGTTCGGAAGAACACCTAAATTGACACACCATTCAAATGGAGGAAACCAATCTTATCTTGGGCATTGATGCCAATAATCCACTCGAAGAAGGAACAGAAAACCAAAACTATTTATATCCAAATCTAACTGTATCCCACTCTGATGAAAATTGAAAACAAAGTTTTCCCGATTTCATGAAAATATAGTAAAAAAGTCTACCCCAAATGGTTGTTTCAACAATCATCACTTTATCTCAACTTATTGATGCGCCAAATTTAAAGCAAATCTCTTTAGAAACATTTTCAGTTTTGTCAAACTTTAGGATATTTTCCCTTACACTTTATGTAGCCAAAATCGAATATTTTTTTATTTGTTTTTTCCCCTTTTTACTCAAAATAGATTATTTTTATAGTATTTATTGTCATCACCTTTCCTTTTTGTTTTGTTCACATATAATGTTTCTCATGTTATTATTGTCAAATTTTTGTTTTTGGCTTAAAAATTTGTTTGTTGGTTGTTTTCTAAGTTTCACTCGTTTGTATCTGTTTTTAAATGAAATGAAATGAAACGAAATATCTTTGAATGTTTAATTATTTTTAAATATTTTTAAGCCATTTATATTACTTTTGTCATTAACCTTTAAATTGAAACTTTCTCCTCTAAAATCAAAACTGCATTTTTTCGTCGATAGTAATGATCATAGAGAATTCTCCCTGATAACAGAGTTTTTGTAAAATTTTCGACAGTGTTACCAGTTATTTTTACAGCTAATTCGAAAAATTATTTAAAGCTATGTAGTTTTAATTTTTTTTTTTTTTTCGAAAAGTAGATATAGAATATTCCAGAAATTATAAGCACATCTTATGTTAACGGTCATTTTGAATTGAATTTTTTTTTCGATTTCTACTGGCTGCGACCTTTTGTTTACACATTTCTGTACGTGACAGGTTGGCCGATTGCCTACACCGGTTGATAGTCCGGATCTGGGACATAGAACAGCTACCGGAGGAGTGGAAGGAGGGGGTAATATGCCCCATCTACAAGAAGGGCGACAAATTGGACTGTGAGAACTACCGAGCGATCACTGTCCTCAATGCCGCCTACAAAGTGTTGTCCCGAATCCTACTCCGCCGCCTAACGCCACAAGCAAACAGATTCGTGGGAAGTCATCAGGCCGGCTTCATGGAGGGACGGTCTACGACGGACCAGATATTCACATTACGGCCAATCCTCCAAAAATGCCGTGAACACCAGGTCCCTACGCACCATCTATTCATCGACTTCAAAGCCGCATACGACACGATCGACCGTAACGAGCTATGGAAAATCATGGACGAGAACGGCTTTTCCGGGAAGCTGATCAGACTGATCAAGGCGACGATGGATGGAACGCAGTGCTGTGTGCGGATTTCGGGAGAATTGTCGAGTTCATTGATGGTCTATCCTGCATGATGTTCAACGTGGCGCTAGAAGGTGTTATTCGACGAGCGGTGGGCGAAATGCGGGGCACGATTTTCAACAGATCCAGTCAACTTATCTGCTTTGCCGATGACATTGATATAGTCGGCAGATCATCTGCGGCGGTGGAAGACATCTACCGCAAACTGAAACGCGAAGTAGGAAGGATTGGGTTGATGAATAATACGTCCAAGACGAAGTACATGCTGGCCTGCGGATCCGAAACCGACCGAACCCGCTTGTCCAGTAATAACAAGGTCACGATCGACGGCGACGAGCTGGAGATAGTCGAAGACTTTTGTCTATCTCGGCTCACTGGTGACCGCAGACAATGACACCAGCCGTGAGATCCGGAGCCGAATTATCAGCGGAAGTCGTGCCTACTATAGACTCCACAAGCAACTGCGGTCGAGAAGACTTAGCCCTCGCACGAAGTGTAACCTGTATATGACGCTCATTAGACCGGTTGTTCTCTACGGGCACGAGACTTGGATATTGCTCGTGGAGGACCTGCGTACACTCGGGGTATTCGAACGACGAGTGTTAAGAACCATCTTTGGCGGCGTACAGGAGAACGGAGTGTGGAGGCGAAGGATGAACCACGAGCTCGCGCGACTCTACGGCGAATCTAGTATCCAGAAGGTGGTGAAAGCTGGCCGGATACGCTGGGCGGGACATGTTGCGAGAATGCCGGACGACAGATGTTCGCTACGAATCCGGTAGGAACAAGACGAGCGGGGGCGCAACGAGCGAGGTGGTTAGACCAAGTGGAGCGTGATCTGGCGAACGTGGAGTGCCTGAGAAATTGGAGAACGGTAGCCATGAACCGAGTGAATTTTAGGAATTATGTTCGTCAAGTTATGTCGTGAGACGGAATACTATGTAAATAAAAATAAATAAACTTGGTGATAACATCAAAAAAAACATTTAGTTTGTGATAACATTTCAAAATGCTTGGTCTTACTCCGGAGAAGAGAAAGTATCGTGCACAAGTGGTGTACTGTGAGTGGAATCGCATTGAGGAAATTGGCCAAGGAAGAGGCTAGCGTCGGAGCGGTACGGAAAGCTATTAAAAAATATGATGAACATTGTACATTTGAAGATGAACCGAGGAGTGGTTGAAAATCTGGTCCTGTAAGTCCTGCTATCGACAATAAGGTCAGGGATGCCTACAAATAGAAACCAGCGGAAACTGTATGATTCAATATTTTGCAAAAGTTCTGGGTGCATTTTCATGGACAATGAAACGTATGTGAAATTGAAATACAAAACCCTTCCTGGGCACAATACTTCACTGTACGCAAGAACAAGGATATCCCCGTAACGGAGAAGGCCATTTTTACCAAAAATTTTGGCAAGAAGGTGATGGTGTGGCAGACAATTTGCGAGTGCGGCAAAATATCTAGACCGTACGTCACATCGGAAGTAACACCCAGAACTATATCAAGGAATGCCTCCAGAAGCGTTTATTGCCGATGATTAAGCAGCATGATGGACTCGTCATATTTGGCATCATGTCATTACGCCAAAGACACACTAGGGAAGGTACAAACGTCAAAACGTCTGTTTTGTACCAAAAAACATGAATCCGCTAAATTGCCCCGAGGCACGGCCAATCGAGACTTTTTGGGCTTTGACCAAAGCAAAGCTACAAAAATACATAAAACCAGCTGATGACATCGGAAAATTTAAACACGAATGATTCAATATTTTCATTAAATAAGAGTACAGTGTTGGGTAGGACACAAATATAATACAGTGTTCTGAACAATCTGTTGTCCTCAATCCGGAAGTTCAAATATTTTTCAGGGTCGGCTTCCACAGCTTTGTACAAGTTTGTGTATCAAGCGTCTTCCGTCGATTCTATCGATCCGATGGATCGAGATAGGGCATCAGCCACGCCATTATCTTTGCCTTTCTGGTGTCTTACCTGCATAGGTGATGCTCCACCTACTCAGCCGCGATGAAGATTTCAATTTGGCTCTTATTATGAATTAGAGTGTCGATGAATCAGTTACTAGGGTGAACCTAGAACCTTCGATATAGTACCTAATCTTGCAAACCCTTCTTTATCCGCAGCATAGTAGTTCAATTTTGCTCCCCGCAGCTTTTCTGAGTGGTAGGCAATGACTTTCTCCTCCCCCCTTGACGTTGGGTAAGAATACCGGCTAGAGCAACATCGCTAGCGTCCGTCTGGACACTGACGGAAGGTTGATTGGCTATTCGGGAGCCGTGATGAGTTTTTCCTTGATGGCTCGGAATGCTGATTCTGCTGCAGGGCTCCACTGGACCTTTTTGGGTTTTTTTTTTAACAAATCCCTCAATGGTCCATTGAGTTCACTAAATCCGTCGATGAACCTTCGGTAGTAGTTGACCATACCGAGCAATCGGCGTAGTGATCGCACTGAGTTGGGGCCTCAAACCCCAGGATCGCTTGAACGCGATCCGGGTTAGGCCGGAGTCCTTCCCTTGAAAGGATATAGCCCATATAGGACAGTTCTCTGTAGCAGACTCGAGATTTCTCTAGGTTAATGGACAAGTAAACTGCCCTTAACCGTTGTGCCAAGTCGGCCAACCTTTCGATGTCCCAGCAAACATAAAATCGCTTAAAAAATGATAACTCAAGTCATTAAAAACGTTACTGCGAATCTTAATTCCAACTAACGCAAGTTAAATGTCGTAAAAATAGTTACTCGATGTCGGATTAAATGGTTTAAATCGGATATGATAAAAAGTCCGCCATGTTTGCAGATTTTGAAGGCGATTTCGTTTCTTTTTTATCTCCCGCGTGGATCATGTGAGAGAACAGCTTTGTTTTTCTCTATGCGACTATCAGTGCAACCAGATTGCTAAAAATCAGATTGCTAAAAATCAGATGTATTTGCAAGAATTCTAGAGTTTGTCTTGATTAGGTCGTATGAGCCACATGACTTGTTTCGAGAAAATCGCTGTTGAAGTTTTGTTACACATTTTTAATTCCAATATTTTAAACATAGTCCAGAATTATCTGGAAATTTCGTTTTCGATACTAAAACAGATAGTGGATATGCTCGTGTATTGAATAGAGGCATACATTTAGTTGTTCAAGCAAACATGCACATACAACCTTTTGCATTGCACAATTGGTTGAAACGTCGTTTTGCAAATTAAAAAAATATTATCTCTAAACCTGATTTCACTTGTCCTAAACTTCACCATTTCAAGCTCATTTGTTTCAGGTGCCAAAGTTCTACTTGATTCTGCCATAATTAATGTGCTTATGCATATCTACACAATTACTTGCATGTAATTTGGAGGTTTTTTTATGTTGCAATTTTCAAAGCACGTTCAAATGAAGCAACAGAAAGAGGACTTACTATTTAACACCTCTAGAGTGTTATCTGGATCCCCGTTTTGATATGCGCTCTACGGGATCTCCGGGTTCTCCGAATTACACAACAATCGTGGGACAGATCTCGCCATCTGCTTCGCCTACATTGCTCTGCCAATGGAAAATCTCCTTTTCACTGATGCAGCAGGCTGGAATCGGAGCTGTGGAGGCTGCTTGCATCAGGAATATATATTACTATTCGACTGGCCAACTGGTTTCTACCTGCGACTCCGATAACTGCGGTCCTATCCACTGCCACTAAAATGAAAAATTATAAAGCTGAGAATTTATCCAGACATATAAATTACGCTTCTAGAACTTACCTAGCAACTGCAACAAAGAAATTTGTTCAACTTAGATAGAATAAACCAATTTTATAAACCATTTTCGTTTAAATTAATTAACTTTGTTACACTTGGGGACGCGATTTCGGCGAAAATGCAAAACGACGCAAAAATCAACTAGCCAAACAGTTATTTTGCGTCCTTTGGCTGCACGGCAATCCAGTGTAGCGCAAAACGTCGTTAAAACCAAAATGCACTCGAAAATTAGAAAGTCATTATACGCCTTAAATTCAAATCAAGTTATTCAAGTTATTTATTGATCAAATGAAACCAAATTTTTACTTAGCATAGAAAGCATGTTTATCAATCGTTTGCAGCCAATAACTCAGTTTTGTTTATATTGGTTCATACGACCAAATCAAAACAAACTCTAGAATTGTCCAATGACAGAGGCAGCAAATATTGTCACTGGCAACGGTTCGCATACGTTGAGAGAAAAAACTTGTGCTCTCTTGCATTCTTTTAGTATGTATGAATATGGTGTTGAATATCGTCCAAATCGTATACTCTTATCGTTTTAGCCAGGAGTTGAAAATATGTATGTACATATATTGCCTCCACTTTGGTAGGTAAATGCTGTTTTTTCGAGTTTCATACGATCATTCTATAATGTATATGAAACGTATAACAAAGTTGTTGAGAAATATACCTAAAAAAATGTTTTTGAAAAGGCCTTTTCCGGGAATTGAGAAGGCTTTGAAGTCTCTCAACTGCTCTGATAATGGGACCTGTAGGAATGCTTGGGTGAGATCTATGGTGGACAAAAACTTGAAACATTTACTATTAATGTAAGCATTCACTATCCGTTAGAAAGCACTAGTTTCACTCGTGCTGGTTTGGGGATTTTCAAATTTACTATCTCTCTTTTTTTTATTATTGGGGTGAGATTTTTTTTTCCTGTTTTTTGTTATCATTACCACGGTTTTCAAAATTTGATTTTCCATAATATTGCGAGTTTTCTCTGCCCGTATTGCGATAACGTTTTTGGTATTATTCGCAAGACGATTTCTTGTATGAAAGTTGTTACTTTTGTTTTGTATTTGAGATCTAACTCTACTGATTTCTTCAATTTATTCCGAGCGATACCCTGGTCTGCTGTCCTTCCGTTTAAACGCTTGCCAATTTATCGCGTCGAACTTCTTCCCGAACTCCTTCATTTTTGCAATGGAATGGCGGCGAGCATTGCGATTCTACAATCTTCACGCGTGTTACGGAACAAGACTTCAAATCTACGTTTTTCCGGCCATGCGCGAAAAATTTATTTAAACAACATTTTTTTTTATTATTTTGAAAGTGTGCTTATGATTTCTGGAACAGTCTATATACCTTATAAAATTTTCAAACCTAAAACCCGGCCAGAAATTCTGGCGAATTTTTTTTAAAACTGTAGTTGAGTAAGTCATATTTTAGACTTCTAAAAATGTAATTATACTTTTTTGATGAACATTGTAGCTCAAAAACTTTAAAAATCACGAAAAATACTTTATAAATAAGGTTAGGTATCCTCACCGGACAAAACTTTTCCCAAAAATTGTCATAGAATATTTTAACAATTCCCAGCCAATCTGGAACTCTTGTTTGGAAACATCAAAACAGAGTTACGAAAATAATGTCTAGATTATAAATTTATATGCGTTTGATTGTTACTCGACAAGAAATGATTCGGGTGAATAAATTTCAAAAACAAAGTTATAGTCCACAAAGTTTAAATCTTTTTTTTGTCATTCGAAAGGAAAAAAAAAATAACAAAGCTTGTATGCAATAAAATTTTATTCTATCTTGATTAGATAAATCGAGTTATTTTCGATACTAGCAAATTAAAAAAAAATCTTGAAAATAAAAAGGAGGTACTAAAGTTCCCATCAACTGCAGCTTGTTTTTGGCTCTCATATTTTTTTCGAATTTTCATAAAATGCCTAAAACTTAATTTATCTTCCCTTTGAGCTATTGGGTTGGAAAAAATTTCAAATCGTTCCTTTGACACTCGGAGTTGGAGTCAAACATATCAAGGGGAGGATAAAAAATAATTCGAAAAAAATTAAAAAGAATAAATTGAACATAAAGTTATACAATAAAATCAAATTGTTAATAAAACGAGTTTTGGTGAAAAAAAAAACGAAAAACAAAAGGTGATAATTCTAATTTTTACAGTTTGTGTTTTACTCTTTTAGGTAGTTATTTTAATATTCGATTAATTAATCGAATTTTCAATAAAAACTTTTACTTTTAATAAGATAACAGAGGAATACTTTAAAAAAATCATTTTCTGTTTTGCTTTTTTCTTAGACAAATCCGGGAGTTTTTTCTGTAAAATCTGAGCAAAGTTCGAAAAACGAGGTGTCGTTTGGGTCTAAAGAAGCAAAATTTGGCATCAATTTGCTAACCATGTAAGGTAATTTTTGCTGTAATTTTGCTGTGTACCGCCTTATGTCAAGTTAAATGAGAGCAAATTTGACCCTCGGGCCAAGATAATTTTGCGATTTTGCCTCTAAAGTGCACTCGAATAAGAATTTTTAATCAATTTGGATAGTTTATTAATCGATTAGATTTATAAAAGATATTCATCAGAAATAGCGAACTAAATTGTATGTTTCACTAAAGTTCACATGTTTTGTTTTGCACTTTTAACTGTTGTGATAAGTCAAGAAAAATTTGAGTTTTCCGATTTATTGTTTCAGCAGCGGACTGTTTCAACATTCTGCGTATAATATCCGAGAAACCTAAGCTGCTAAGTTAAGGCACATTGGGTGAGCGGAAACACCTCAGTCAACCGAAACACTTTTCTATCAAGCGCCATAAGGAAATAAACAGAATTAATAATTTCTGCTTTCACTTATACTCTATTCCTGGGGATCGGGATTTATATTTTTTTTATTTTTAATAACTGAGATTGCAGACATTTCCCCCCACAATGTCAAGGTTACATTCCTGGCTCTGGCAACACTTGCCGCTCCTTTGAGGGCGCTTACTGTATAGCTCCGGTCGGTCGTTGGTCGAACAGGGCCTGATGGAGGTGCACAGGGAAGGCTCGAAGAGGTAGAAGACCGAAGCAAAACAACACGTAGCCGAGCGGAGGGACTGGTTTTTAACTACGATGGGCAACAAAAAAGCAAGAATGGCGAGGAAGCAAAAAGAACCAGTTGGTGGAATCTCTTGTTTACATAACAAAAACAGCTCGCGTCGGTACAAATGAGTAATGCATCTTGCAGTCGGTCCTTGGGAATGTAATAATCAAAAACGGTTCTAAATCTGCGGGCCGTCTCCATGCCCGGATTCTTTGTCCCCCAGCCAAAAAAAGCAGAGTCCTCCTCTTGGTTTTGAAAGGCGACCCTCTTGGTGAGATGACATTTTCCATAGAGTATCTCCCCCCGGTTTCCACCCCACCGGAGGCCAGATTCCGCTCCCTTCTGATCCAGACTTTGCGTAAAAACGATTTGTTTGTGTGCGTACATCACGAACACGGTTCAGCCTCAAGGAGAAACATGATGAACAATAAAAAAAGATCCTTCTGGCTGCTTCTTACCTGGCGAATATTTGGCGAATTGTCTATCCCTGGAGTCCGGCTTGATCACACTATCACTTCACTCGAAGGCCCCGTCCACTGGGGCACCACTGATGGCACAATCCACACCGGTAGTCACGAGTTTTCACTGAGAAATTCCTCCCAAAAAACAACCCAAAACACCATACACACCGCGCCAAGCGAGAACGAACCGAGATTCACAGGGGCAGAGAATCGATTTTCACGCGACACGGTCAAAGACAACACCACTACCTCACGTAAATGGGATCATACGCGACCGCCACACACAACACAACACAACACGAGAACCCATCCAGTCCAATTTCAATCAAATCGCGAACACGCTCACCAACAACTCCGCATCATGAGAGATCCCGTCTTCTCATCGTCATCGTCATCAGTATCGCATTCACGTTGTTATTACAAGACACCAACCCGAGAGCGCACCGCCCTGGTTGCTGCGATGGAACCAACACTACCACCCCGACACAAACAAGCAAGCTCACAAGTTGCTAGCTGTCAGTTGTGCAAGCCGTTGCGGTGCTGCGTTGTTTACATCGCATTTTTTTTAACCCTTGCGTAGCGCCATCTTGAATGGAACTCCGTACGCACTCACACAATCCAAGTGCGGGGCACAAACCCTGCGATTGGATGCAAAGTCGCGAATAAGAGAAAAAACATCAAGAGAATAGTTTCGATGATGGTGAGTTGGGTATGGATCAAACAACTCTCGCTCATACCCATGCAAAGGTACCGGTTACGTCACCGCTGCTCATCGATTTCCCTTGCGGATGTAGTGGTAAGTCGCATAGCAGTTACACCTTTCATTTCAGTTTGTAAAAGAAATTTGAATTGACTGTTACGGGGCACAGATTACAATCATAAAGAAAATCAACTTTATTTTCAAATTAAAGAGACAAAAATGACTTATTACAAGAGACTAAATAGAAATCATTTCCAGGTTATGCATTTTAACACTAGGTTTACGGAACCCGTCATTTCAATAAGCAATTAAGAAAACTGGAGTTTCTAGAAGAAATCCTTGCTGTAAATTAATATTTCGGTATTGATGTTTGGAAAAGACAACCCGAATAGCCAAGACCATGGTAATAATATAACAGAACAATGATTTTCAATTGAACTATAAACTTCATCGTAAAATCAAAATATTTACCAACCGATTTTAATGATGAAATCTCCATAATATTCAAAGTCACCGTGAACTATACCGTTTTTCCAAAATATTTCATAGTTGCCAAATATGCCAAAAGCACTGTATCACAGTGATATTCCTCTGATTATTACTGTTACAGTGTTATTCATGGTAAAATGCAAATCCAAACCATAACAAAATTGGTAAATATTTGCTACTTTTGCACATTTCGGTATCGTTTTTTGAATACGGCGAATGCGCCAACTGTAAACAACCCAAGTAACCATAAGCACTAAAGCTTTGCATTTTTATAGCTTTACTCCAGCATTCAAGTGCTAAATTACACTATATCAGCATACCAAGTGCAATTTTGCATTACAACAGCCCTTCGAGTGCTATGCTGCATGAAATTAGAATTATACCACTCTTTTAAAATGCAACTAGCATTTCATCAGCTTTACACAATGCTTTAGAAATTCATCATAGCTCTAAAACAGAATAACAAATGCTATATTTTCTAAGCATTAAATTCGCATCAAACAAGCTTGCTTAAATACTTTTTTGCACTATTTGAGCACTACATTGGCATTAGGCCAAAGAGCATTAGCATTGATTGATGCTGAATCAATGCAAATTTAGGGCACCGGTTGCAAGAAATTTGATTCAAATAGGACTTTAATTTCAAAGATTTAACGCGGACCTGATAGGTCCACAAGCAGAGTTACTGAAAAATGTCCGATCCATATGGATGTCATGAGTTCGATTCCAGGTCATCTTCACCCGAAAAATAAAAAATAAAAATATTGAAAATTCAAACCGAGAGATCCCCTTAATATGCATCAGCGAATATCAAAATAAGTCAAATTCATTATCATGGCAGAAAAAATGGAGCCAAACAAAAATCGAAGTTTTTTTTTACCCGCATGGTTGTACCTCATTTGAACGCCATTTGCATTTTCCCAGCATTTTGCCCGCCAACGCTATAGCATCAATTCAGCATAGCACAGTGCTTTTATAGGGTTATACCAGTTTCTGCACTAAAGCCGCAGTTAATTTCGCCAAATCTGGCTCACAGGGCTAATATGATGCACAGAATCAAGCTCTATAGCTGATGTTAGAGCAGAGTTGGTGCTAGTTTTTAGTGCTTATGGTTACTTGGGAAATCCAGATTATCACATAAATGCGTTAAACTCTTTATTTTACATCCGAAAATATGATCTTCTTTTAATTTTTCTTATTTTAGTGAAGTTAAATTTAATTTTTTAAATAAGGCGAATAGCTTTTTTTATGAGTGTGTAATCCCACAGTTCATTCGCCCATTTCCCCTCAAAATTTCGTCGCGAACAAAAGGGCCAATAGTTATTTCGAGATAGCAAAAGGGCATTGAAGTTTTTTAAATTTGTTTTCCAGGACGAGGAGATGTAAAAGTAAGTATTTATAAGATCGTTGAATGTGCTAATGTTTTAATGTGATCATTTGGACCCGCTTTCAAGCCGAAATTTGCTTGAATATTGCTTCTTTAATGAGTGATCCAAAAGGCGAACAGTCATTCTGCAATTCAAAAGGGCGCTCCAATTTGGCGAATCAACAAAATGAGAGCACTAGTCTGTGGTAAAAGGGCCCACAGTTATATTTATTAATTTTTTGCAGTAATTAGTACGTTAAAGCTATATTCATCGATCGGGTGATGAAATTAAATCAATTTGAAAGCATTTTAGCGACTTATTTAGGAAAATGATTGTACGCAGCTAAATAGGAAATTGATTTTATTTTCTAAAACTTGAAATGCGTTTTTCTCAAAACAAAGGTCTTGGCGCATTCGCCGTAATCAAAAATCGATACCGATTTATAATTTTTCGTGTAGAGAATTTTTTTTCTCGTTCAGACGAACGTCATTTTTTGCACGAATGTGTCGTGGTTTTTGCGATCGGAACCAGCAAATCCAGACAATTTACGCGAGGAACTGGCCGGATAGCGGATTGGATAAGAATGCCGTCACCTCCGGTAATGCTGGTGAGTACTTTTATTTTTAAATAGGATAACAAATTTATAAAGAAATTTCTTTTATTCTAGATGCAAAAGACAAAGTGACCCAGCGGCAGCTAGGGTAAATGTACCATATCTTGGCCCCTAAGGCATGGTTGACTAGATTTCCCATGATTGTAGTCTTCTTGTAATGTGTACATTCAAAAGTCCTTCGACAAATATGATTGCTTACTAGCCTGAAATGCAGTAAAAATATGTCCTTGCTTGAAAGCGGTTGATAATTTGTGATAAACCTCATCAAACTATTGATTGAAATGCTCCTTATTGTAGCCCCCGCGCCGAATTTTGGCCCTTTATGAGTTCCTTAAATTGGCCGTCTCTAGGAAAAACTTGCCTCACTAATACAACTACAGCCCCCACGAATTCATTGAAAATATCCCGGAAGGAAGCACATCAATGTTCTGTATTGTTTTCAAAAAGTCGGAAGTACAAAATGTCAATCAATTTTTATAACTGATATTTGAATGTAGAATTATAATCTTACGTAGAAAAGCTTTACTTGTTTATTTCAGTTTTTGTGTGTTTATAATTTCTATTAAAAGTTCCAAACTATTGCATTGGTTAACATAAATATGTTCATTAATCAAGCAAACAAATCGTTTGCTAAATTCTTAACATGCAATCATTATAGATCTGTTTCCATTGAAGTAAACAGATTAACATAAGATATTAAATGTTCATATATCTTTTTAATTTCACTCCCATAAAAGGAGGACCGACATTTTAAAAACCATTTCTAGCAATCTAGGAATTTTCTAGCAATCGTGTGCGTACACCGGAATAGCAAAACAAGACAAACTTTCGCTCACTCCAGCCAGCCTGATAGAAAGAGATTGCATCTCACTCGTTCGTTTGGAAACTATAGCCAATGGAAGCGAACAGCAAATTCAAAAGCTGGGGTGAAATTAAAGCTGCATCCCACTCGCACTCATGCAAAATCATCACCCAAACTCGGCAGCGCTTCTTTCGCATATTCCTTTGCTACAGAGAACAACGTCATCACCTCCTGCTGATGCACAGTGATCTATAATAAAAAACAAACTTGGTCAAAATACTATTTTTGATTTCACATGAAATTGCAAACAATAAAAATTCAAGTTCTTTACAACATAGTTTTTCAACATTGCAGTGCAATTATTTTTTTAAAATAAACGTAATATTTAGAGTGTCATAATTTGAGCTTTATAACAATTCCTTTCAAAGTGACCAATGCCCAATGTTCATCTTCAATACAAATCAAATTAAATCCAAATACGTTAAACCTCATTTCCAAATGTGGAATTTTTTGGGTTGGATATAGTAACTTCAACATTGAGATCCAAGATATCAATTCGGATTCGGATCCGGCAAATTAATTTATTGTTGAGAGGTAAATTTTATTGAGAAGAAAAGTTCACGAAATTTACCATAAAAGAGCAGCTCAAATGGTAGTATTATAATTCCAACTTAGATGCCAATACGCTTGAGTCGGCTTGAGAGATAAATAAATTTATTATAGTCCAAAATACATTCATGATATTTTTAATTTATTTCAATCATTCATTTTACTTTCGACCGGCTTTTCAATTTCTAGAGCACTGTGCACCGTCGGCCGACGAACGGCCGCCGGCTGCCGACTGCCTGCTGATGTCGATTTCACACATACATGCATACTTCTATATGTGGAATTGCATGCCAAGATAAGGCAAAAAATATGTTTCTATTTTCTTGAATTCTAGATAGAAAATGTACGTTGTTTAGAGTAAGTTATAATTTTATATTTTTTGCCATGTTTTGCTGCAACCAACGGTAATTTTTAATGATTTTTCCATAAGGAAGTGTGTTTTTAAAATCAATCCGAAAATGGCAGATGCACTAGCAAGGTAGGTTCATTTTAGATTTTTTCCGAAGATCATAATTTAATTTGCAGTTTGTCCTGCGAAAAAAAAATATTACGCAGTCATTTGGATTCAATTGTGGACAAATGCTATGCAGAATGTTGCCATATGCGATTTCCTTTTATGTTTAATTTTTTTTTTTCATTTTTAGGCGTATGTTTGACATCAAAAACACCAAAATGCATTTTGGCATGCCAAGATAAGGAGCATGCCAAGTTAAGGCTCACTTACCCTAAGTACCACATAAAATGCCTGATGGACTTTTGGAAATGGACGAATTTATAATTTGCATACAATTCGAAACCATAAATAAAAAATGAACCAAACGAAAAAAAACAAGTTATTAATTTTAAGAGGAAATATAAACGAAAAACAAATAAAAACATTAATAAAACCATGATATTTCAAGGTCCCGACAGTTTTGATAAACCGTGAATTAACATTGATGTTCATAATGTTTGAACGATTGAAATTCATGGGAAAACAATGAATTTCACAGTTTGGTTGAGAAAATAGGAAGCTGTAAAAACTATAAATTTCATCGTTTTGTGTTTTCAAATGTATGGAAAAAAGTTGTTTTTTTCATTGTTAAGTTGCTTAACAACCCCCTTTTTTCATGGTAAATTTTGCCATAACCATGAATATCACTGTCAAAAAATATGAAGTTGACAGTGCATTCAAGGTTTCATCTACCATGACTTGTATAGCTTCAACCATAATATTCATGGTTGCGTGAAAATTAAATTCATGGTCTTTTCATGATGTTTTTCTATTCGGGAAGTAATACAAGTAATGAAAAATAACAAAAATAGCATATACAGACCCCGTTTGTTTTTGGCAACATTCGATTTTGGCAACATCCGATTTTGGGACATGTGCCAAAATCGAACGGTTTTTAGAAACAACATTACCTTTTAATTTTTGTTATAACAGGACCAATATAACTTAGACAAACACCATACATACGTATTTATGTTCTGAAATGATGATAAAATGCAACAATAAAAACAAAAGTTTTTTAATAAATTTATAAAGTACTCAAAATTGACAAAAAGATGAAAAATTCAAAAAGTTAAAAAAAACAAATTCAAACAAAAGACAGAAAATGATGAAAAACATCTAAAAAATGATGGAGAGTGACAAAAACAGCAAATAAAGACCCCGTTCGATTTTGGCAACACGCTCGTACATTTTGTGTTGACAAAATCGAATGTTGCCAAAATCGAGCGGTTTTTTTTCTCCACTTTTTTTATCAGTTATTCTTACAAAATAACTACATATTATTATTATCAAAAACGTTATTTTTAGTCCATTTCCGACCATTTCTAGTAATTTTTGTTTTTTTTTCATCATGTTTTTGATGCATTTTGCACTTATCTTATTTTGTTTATAATGTTTGTTTTCATTTGTCATATTTGCTGGTTTTTTTGTTCTTCATCATTTTTTAGTTGTTTTAAGTCATTTTCAGTCTTTTGTTTGAATTTGTTTTTTAGCTTTTTGAATTTTTCATCTTTTTGTCATTTTTTAGTACTTTATAATTTTTTTAAAAACTTTTGTTTTTATTGTTGCATTTTATCACCATTTCAGAAAACAAAAACGTATTATAGGTATTTGTCTGATTTAAATTGGTCCTGTTATAACGAAAACTAAATTATAATGTTGTTTCTAAAAACCGTTCGATTTTGGCACGTGTGCCAAAATTGGATGTTGCCAAAATCGAATGTTGCCAAAATCGAATGTTGCCAAAAACGAACGGGGTCTGTATGTCAAATGAAAACAAACATTATAAACAAAACAAGAAAGGTGCAAAATGCATCAAAAACATGATGAAAAAAAAATACAAATGGTCGGAAATGGACTAAAAATAACGTTTTTGGTAAAAATAATAGTTATTTTGTAAAAATAACTGAAAAATAAGTTGAGAAAAAAATCCGTTCGATTTTGGATACACTAAATATACGGGCGTGTTGCCAAAATCGAACGGGGTCTGTATGACAAAAAAAAAAACAAAACAAGAAAAGTGCTAAGTGCTACACATAAAAAACAAAAACTGTTTTAATATAAACCCAAAATTCTTAATGTAAATCACTTTTTAGATTAGGATAAGATGTTTTAATTTCAAGGATATAAGGTTTTAAAAAAAAGTTACATTACTAAATTCAATAAACGCCTTATAACAATTTTTGTCATCACTGGAGATCTATTTTGAGTTTTCAATATTCAAGACTTTAACTTCTTCAGCAACTTTGTTGAAGACCGCAAAACGTTTTGGCGATTAAAAGATATTAGAGATTCAGTTTAGAATTTCAGTTTTTTATGCCATATTTTGCTTAGAAGTTCCTATCCTCAGAAAAACGGTAGAATAATTTATTTCTTTGGACTATATAGAGGCAATTTTTTCGTCCTTTAAAGATGTTAAAATAAAAAAAACAAAAGCAAAAACAATACAAATGGAATAAATTAAACGAATAAGAGAAAAAAATTCAAAAATTAAAATATGCAAAAAAGTATTAGGAACAATATAAACAACAATGCATACAAAAAAAATATTAATCCTAAATTGCAGTAGATTGTTTAAATTTGCAGATTTCAATTGTGAATTTAAGAAACTGTAAACATTTTTCAAATTTACGAATGTGCATATATTTTTTAAATTTCGAAAGATTGAAATTTAATGATTTTTCAAATCTTTAAATTTTTAAATTTTTAAATTTTTAAATTTTTAAATTTTTAAATTTTTAAATTTTTAAATTTTTAAATTTTTAAATTTTTAAATTTTTAAATTTTTAAATTTTTAAATTTTTAAATTTTTAAATTTTTAAATTTTTAAATTTTTAAATTTTTAAATTTTTAAATTTTTAAATTTTTAAATTTTTAAATTTTTAAATTTTTAAATTTTTAAATTTTTAAATTTTTAAATTTTTAAATTTTTAAATTTTTAAATTTTTAAATTTTTAAATTTTTAAATTTTTAAATTTTTAAATTTTTAAATTTTTAAATTTTTAAATTTTTAAATTTTTAAATTTTTAAATTTTTAAATTTTTAAATTTTTAAATTTTTAAATTTTTAAATTTTTAAATTTTTAAATTTTTAAATTTTTAAATTTTTAAATTTTTAAATTTTTAAATTTTTAAATTTTTAAATTTTTAAATTTTTAAATTTTTAAATTTTTAAATTTTTAAATTTTTAAATTTTTAAATTTTTAAATTTTTAAATTTTTAAATTTTTAAATTTTTAAATTTTTAAATTTTTAAATTTTTAAATTTTTAAATTTTTAAATTTTTAAATTTTTAAATTTTTAAATTTTTAAATTTTTAAATTTTTAAATTTTTAAATTTTTAAATTTTTAAATTTTTAAATTTTTAAATTTTTAAATTTTTAAATTTTTAAATTTTTAAATTTTTAAATTTTTAAATTTTTAAATTTTTAAATTTTTAAATTTTTAAATTTTTAAATTTTTAAATTTTTAAATTTTTAAATTTTTAAATTTTTAAATTTTTAAATTTTTAAATTTTTAAATTTTTAAATTTTTAAATTTTTAAATTTTTAAATTTTTAAATTTTTAAATTTTTAAATTTTTAAATTTTTAAATTTTTAAATTTTTAAATTTTTAAATTTTTAAATTTTTAAATTTTTAAATTTTTAAATTTTTAAATTTTTAAATTTTTAAATTTTTAAATTTTTAAATTTTTAAATTTTTAAATTTTTAAATTTTTAAATTTTTAAATTTTTAAATTTTTAAATTTTTAAATTTTTAAATTTTTAAATTTTTAAATTTTTAAATTTTTAAATTTTTAAATTTTTAAATTTTTAAATTTTTAAATTTTTAAATTTTTAAATTTTTAAATTTTTAAATTTTTAAATTTTTAAATTTTTAAATTTTTAAATTTTTAAATTTTTAAATTTTTAAATTTTTAAATTTTTAAATTTTTAAATTTTTAAATTTTTAAATTTTTAAATTTTTAAATTTTTAAATTTTTAAATTTTTAAATTTTTAAATTTTTAAATTTTTAAATTTTTAAATTTTTAAATTTTTAAATTTTTAAATTTTTAAATTTTTAAATTTTTAAATTTTTAAATTTTTAAATTTTTAAATTTTTAAATTTTTAAATTTTTAAATTTTTAAATTTTTAAATTTTTAAATTTTTAAATTTTTAAATTTTTAAATTTTTAAATTTTTAAATTTTTAAATTTTTAAATTTTTAAATTTTTAAATTTTTAAATTTTTAAATTTTTAAATTTTTAAATTTTTAAATTTTTAAATTTTTAAATTTTTAAATTTTTAAATTTTTAAATTTTTAAATTTTTAAATTTTTAAATTTTTTAAATTTTTAAATTTTTAAATTTTTAAATTTTTAAATTTTTAAATTTTTAAATTTTTAAATTTTTAAATTTTTAAATTTTTAAATTTTTAAATTTTTAAATTTTTAAATTTTTAAATTTTTAAATTTTTAAATTTTTAAATTTTTAAATTTTTAAATTTTTAAATTTTTAAATTTTGAAATTTTGAAATTTTTAAATTTTTAAATTTTTAAATTTTTAAATTTTTAAATTTTTAAATTTTTAAATTTTTAAATTTTTAAATTTTTAAATTTTTAAATTTTTAAATTTTTAAATTTTTAAATTTTTAAATTTTTAAATTTTTAAATTTTTAAATTTTTAAATTTTTAAATTTTTAAATTTTTAAATTTTTAAATTTTTAAATTTTTAAATTTTTAAATTTTTAAATTTTTAAATTTTTAAATTTTTAAATTTTTAAATTTTTAAATTTTTAAATTTTTAAATTTTTAAATTTTTAAATTTTTAAATTTTTAAATTTTTAAATTTTTAAATTTTTAAATTTTTAAATTTTTAAATTTTTTAAATTTTAAATTTTTAAATTTTTACATTTTTAAATTTTTAAATTTTTAAATTTTTAAATTTTTAAATTTTTAAATTTTTAAATTTTTAAATTTTTAAATTTTTAAATTTTTAAATTTTTAAATTTTTAAATTTTTAAATTTTTAAATTTTTAAATTTTTAAATTTTTAAATTTTTAAATTTTCAAATTTTTAAATTTTTAAATTTTTAAATTTTTAAATTTTTAAATTTTTAAATTTTTAAATTTTTAAATTTTTAAATTTTTAAATTTTTAAATTTTTAAATTTTTAAATTTTTAAATTTTTAAATTTTTTAAATTTTTAAATTTTTAAATTTTTAAATTTTTAAATTTTTAAATTTTTAAATTTTTAAATTTTTAAATTTTTAAATTTTTAAATTTTTAAATTTTTAAATTTTTAAATTTTTAAATTTTTAAATTTTTAAATTTTTAAATTTTTAAATTTTTAAATTTTTAAATTTTTAAATTTTTAAATTTTTAAATTTTTAAATTTTTAAATTTTTAAATTTTTAAATTTTTAAATTTTTAAATTTTTAAATTTTTAAATTTTTAAATTTTTAAATTTTTAAATTTTTAAATTTTTAAATTTTTAAATTTTTAAATTTTTAAATTTTTAAATTTTTAAATTTTTAAATTTTTAAATTTTTAAATTTTTAAATTTTTAAATTTTTAAATTTTTAAATTTTTAAATTTTTAAATTTTTAAATTTTTAAATTTTTAAATTTTTAAATTTTTAAATTTTTAAATTTTTAAATTTTTAAATTTTTAAATTTTTAAATTTTTAAATTTTTAAATTTTTAAATTTTTAAATTTTTAAATTTTTAAATTTTTAAATTTTTAAATTTTTAAATTTTTAAATTTTTAAATTTTTAAATTTTTAAATTTTTAAATTTTTAAATTTTTAAATTTTTAAATTTTTAAATTTTTAAATTTTTAAATTTTTAAATTTTTAAATTTTTAAATTTTTAAATTTTTAAATTTTTAAATTTTTAAATTTTTAAATTTTTAAATTTTTAAATTTTTAAATTTTTAAATTTTTAAATTTTTAAATTTTTAAATTTTTAAATTTTTAAATTTTTAAATTTTTAAATTTTTAAATTTTTAAATTTTTAAATTTTTAAATTTTTAAATTTTTAAATTTTTAAATTTTTAAATTTTTAAATTTTTAAATTTTTAAATTTTTAAATTTTTAAATTTTTAAATTTTTAAATTTTTAAATTTTTAAATTTTTAAATTTTTAAATTTTTAAATTTTTAAATTTTTAAATTTTTAAATTTTTAAATTTTTAAATTTTTAAATTTTTAAATTTTTAAATTTTTCAATTTTTAAATTTTTAAATTTTTTAATTTCTGAATTTAGATTTTAGAGTTCAAAGCTTCGAATTTAGAATTTAGAATTTAGAATTTAGAATTTAGAATTTAGAATTTAGAATTTTGAATTTTGAATTTAGAATTTAGAATTTAGAATTTAGAATTCAGAATTTTGAATTTAGAATTAAGAATTTAGAATTTAGAATTTAGAATTTAGAATTTAGAATTTAGAATTTAGAATTTAGAATTTAGAGTTTAGAATTTAGAATTTAGAATTTAGAATTTAGAATTTAGAATTTAGAATTTAGAATTTAGAATTTAGAAATAAGAATTTAGAATTTAGAATCTAGAATTTAGAATTTAGAATATAGAATTTTGAATTTAGAATTTAGAATTTAGAATTTAGAATTTAGAATTTTGAATTTTGAATTTTGAATTTTGAATTTTGAATTTTGAATTTTGAATTTTGAATTTTGAATTTTGAATTTTGAATTTTGAATTTTGAATTTTGAATTTTGAATTTTGAATTTTGAATTTTGAATTTTGAATTTTGAATTTTGAATTTTGAATTTTGAATTTTGAATTTTGAATTTTGAATTTTGAATTTTGAATTTTGAATTTTGAATTTGGAATTTGGAATTTGGAATTTTGAATTTTGAATTTTGAATTTTGAATTTTGAATTTTGAATTTTGAATTTTGAATTTTGAATTTTGAATTTTGAATTTTGAATTTTGAATTTTGAATTTTGAATTTTGAATTTTGAATTTTGAATTTTGAATTTTGAATTTTGAATTTTGAATTTTGAATTTTGAATTTTGAATTTTGAATTTTGAATTTTGAATTTTGAATTTTGAATTTTGAATTTTGAATTTTGAATTATGAATTTTGAATTTTGAATTTTGAATTTTGAATTTTGAATTTTGAATTTTGAATTTTGAATTTTGAATTTTGAATTTTGAATTTTGAATTTTGAATTTTGAATTTTGAATTTTGAATTTTGAATTTTGAATTTTGAATTTTGAATTTTGAATTTTGAATTTTGAATTTTGAATTTTGAATTTTGAATTTTGAATTTTGAATTTTGAATTTTGAATTTTGAATTTTGAATTTTGAATTTTGAATTTTGAATTTTGAATTTTGAATTTTGAATTTTGAATTTTGAATTTTGAATTTTGAATTTTGAATTTTGAATTTTGAATTTTGAATTTTGAATTTTGAATTTTGAATTTTGAATTTTGAATTTTGAATTTTGAATTTTGAATTTTGAATTTTGAATTTTGAATTTTGAATTTTGAATTTTGAATTTTGAATTTTGAATTTTGAATTTTGAATTTTGAATTTTGAATTTTGAATTTTGAATTTTGAATTTTGAATTTTGAATTTTGAATTTTGAATTTTGAATTTTGAATTTTGAATTTTGAATTTTGAATTTTGAATTTTGAATTTTGAATTTTGAATTTTGAATTTTGAATTTCGAATTTTGAATTTTGAATTTTGAATTTTGAATTTTGAATTTTGAATTTTGAATTTTGAATTTTGAATTTTGAATTTTGAATTTTGAATTTTGAATTTTGAATTTTGAATTTTGAATTTTGAATTTTGAATTTTGAATTTTGAATTTTGAATTTTGAATTTTGAATTTTGAATTTTGAATTTTGAATTTTGAATTTTGAATTTTGAATTTTGAATTTTGAATTTTGAATTTTGAATTTTGAATTTTGAATTTTGAATTTTGAATTTTGAATTTTGAATTTTGAATATTGAATTTTGAATTTTGAATTTTGAATTTTGAATTTTGAATTTTGAATTTTGCATTTTGAATTTTGAATTTTGAATTTTGAATTTTGAATTTTGAATTTTGAATTTCGGAATTTTGAAATTTTGAAATTTTGAATTTTGCATTTAAATTTTCTATTTTAATTTTTTTTTAATTTTGAATTTTGAATTTTCAATTTTTTGAATTTTTATTTTTGAATTTTTTTATGATTTTTTTTCTTTTTTTTTCTCCGTATGGCTAGTTCATGCTAGTGAACTTTGTTGCCAAATTATGAATTTTTGGTTTAGTTATTTTTAATTTTCAAATTTTAATTCCTACCATAGAATGCCTAAAAAAAATTTAAAAGAAAATCAAAATTAAGATTAGGACGCTTGAAATTCCTTAAGACACTCAAAATTATAAAAATGAACACCAGAATTGAATAAGGTTTCGAAATTTTAAGAGCTAAACGATATTATAATACAGACTCCGTTCAAATTTGGCAACACGCCCTTAAGTTTTGTTTTTGTCGGGGTTTGAATTGTTGAAATTCTCAAAATATTGATTTTTTTTCGAAAATTGCGGGTTCAATTTGCGAATTAAAAAAAGTTTTTGTTTTAATGAAAAGTTTTGCAAATTTAGATTTTGTTTTATTTTTCGAATATAAAAAATGTGAATTCATTTGTTGAGAATTTCTGGGAATTTGACGAACATTATCAAAAACACAATTTAAAAAAAAAGTTCAATAAAACAAATTTACATTGTAAAAGTCCTCTAACTTTGTTTTAAAATTTGAGGTTTCGAATTTATTGAAAACTTTTTCTTAACATTATCGGGTTTTAACACTTTCTGTCATGTTATCGAAAATCGAATCAAATTTTACAACTATTTTTTTTAATCGCCTCTCAAAACAGTAAAACCCAAAATCCTCAACCGTACTTCTAAGGCCCGTAGGGAAAAATGTCATCAGTTTCAAAATTATAAATTGAGGTGAATACATTTAAAAATAACACTATTCTTAATACTCAAAGAAGAAAAAAACGTTTATTTGCATTCAGGTTAGGACGGGAAATACTTTTTTTTTTGTTTCATTTATTGTTGTTTTGATTCTGGACTGGTTTCAAGGATTAGTCGATAACATTTAATTACTTTTTCGTTACTTTTGTCGTTATATCAAAATGGGATTAGTACGTACTATAAAGAATAATAATTCCTAAATGAGTAAGTTGTTCTATCCAAAAAGTGTTTTTTTTTTGTCTCAACAAAAGATTCTACTTAATCGTACGCGTCGTAATACTAATGGAAAAGTTTACTTTACCTTTAACTTAGTGATTAACCTTTCTTCTGACTGACTGACTTTAAACTCGTTATTTTGCGTTCATTGCACTATCTGTTTTTTTTTTGTTGGTTCTAGCTGGGCTTTTCCGATAAATTCCTACTTTGTTTCACAAATTTTAATAGTTTTTGTTTAAATACTTAGGATAATTTTGTTTTGTATTCAATATTCATGGATCATCAACTGCCTCGTTTTTTTGTTCGTTTGTATACATAGTCTCTATAAGTGATGACAAAGATTAAATCGTAAAATTTTGTGTGTACTTTTGAATGACTTTTTTTATTGGTGCTTGCATATGATTCATATTTTTCTAATTAATTTCGAAAAAGTCTATCTATTCACTCTGAGTGTAGTAGTTTGATAAGCGAATAAAATCCATTTAAAAGCTTGTTTTAGGATCTCCAATGAGAGATGAGTTGCCAATAGCTTTGTTCAAAAATTCCGCTTAAAATGCTGAAAAGGTAGCTTTAAAAATGTTCTAAACTTTGGCCCGCCTTCGGGTGTTTCCCAAACATCCTGCTCGACTCAACAGGTGCCGCTTCCAGCCTCCATCCAGGGGCAACAGCACATCGTCGTGGCAGAGCGGGCATCTGGCAGCTCCCGTTGTCAATTCTGAAGATTGGAAAAAAAAACGATTAAGAACAGTAAGTGGTTTAGGAATGGTTTTGCAAGTACCTCTGCAGAAATCTTCCATCATATGGTACTCGTACAGATCTTTATGTACCGATTCCGTACAACGTTCACACGTCACGTAACTAGTTTTGGCTTCGCATTCATCTGAAAGTACATGAAACATTAAGTGAAGAGACGACGTGTGTCTAAAACTTTTTTAGGAATACACAACCTAAGGGAAATTGTTCAACATAAAAGCTTGTTTAATCAGTTCAATCTTATCTAAGCCTAAATTTTCCGACGATAGTATGAATAAATACTTATACATCTGCAAACACCAATCCATGTGTTCGACGCTAGCACAATTGATCATTCCATGCCCTACTTAGTTTTGAACAGGGTTGGATAGACTAGTGCACCGGAAAACCAATTTGGCGATCCTGCCAGTCGGCAAATTTTTGGACTCTTCTTAACATCAGCGATAGCAATCGCTAGCACAACTTTGGGAAGAATGACGGTTGTGTTAAATTTCAGAAAAAAGCCACCACACCTCCTATTGTTAGAAAGATCAACAAAACTCAGATAGGAGTGAGCCCAATCCGAGTTAAGATCAAGAAACAACTAGAATTCTGGTGAAAAGACTTCGTTCGTTGTGCTTGGTTACCTGAAATGGCAAATGCAGTACATATTCGAATTTAAAAAAAACCCAAATATGGGAAAGAGATAATCGATAACCCGAATAGACAAGATATGATGTACAAAAGGGGCTAGAGGTACTCGATTTTCAGAAAACAGTTGAAAGATGGCTGATGCAGATTCTTATTAAGATGAAACAGAAGCTGTTTTCAAATAAACAAATTCATATTGTGGGGCTTGCACGAGACAACGGTTTTGTGAGGAAAAACGGACTTCCCGGCAAGGTAAAAAAGCCACAAAACACACATCACTGAACCTCGAAAATATCCAAACCTAGGAACTGATCCCCTCTAACCAAATGAAACTCCCTACCTTCACTTCTCACACCTCACTTCAAACGGCTCAGTTCACACATCGCACGTCTCACTTATCACTTCTACTTTTCATGTCTCACGTCCCATTTCTCACGTCTTACTTCTCAATTCTCACTTTTCAAGTCTCACTTTTTACTTCTCATATATCACTTCTTACGTCTCACTTCTCATTCTAGGTACTTAGGTCTCAGGTTTCAGGTTCAAATCTTAAGTCTCTTATCTCATGTTTCAGGTCTCATGTCTCACGTCTTATGTCTCAGGTTTCATGTCTCAGGTTTTATGTCTCAGCTTTAATGTCTCAGTTTTCATGTCTCAGCTTTCATGTCTCAGGTAACAAGTCTGAGGTCTAAGGTCTCTGATTCCAGCTCTCAAGTCTCATGTCCATTATCTCAGGTCTCACCTTTTAAAAAATCTATAATTTTACAGAATGTTGAGCAAATTTTCATCACAGAATCTGTGTCACAGAACACAGAATTTTGGAAATATTCAAAAGATTTCTCAAATTTAATAATTTTTTTGCATTTTTCTAAAAAAAAAATTTACAAAATTCATTTCGTAGTTTTTACATTGTTTTCAAAAATCATGATAAGATTGTCAATTTCCATTGATTTTCCAACTTAAAAAAAAATCTATGTGTTATCCATTGAAAAAGAGTTTTTCGCTCAGGCTTATTTTTGCTCAAATACCGTGCTAATGGTGAAAACTGCGTAAAAAAGACCGTGCTTATTCCCGTTATATAAAAATTATATAAAAATAAAACCGTACAAAAGCTTCTGTGTATTTTGAGGCCGAAGTAACCAAAGCCGGATTATGGTGTCAGATAAGAATCTTCTCAAACTGTAACTATTTTTGAGCATAAGCAAAATATTACAAATAAAGTAGAGAGTACAACAGTTTACACAGTCCACTTAATTTGTAATGTTTTGAGAAGATAGACGGAGTCAGAGTCAAGGTTGCCGAAATCACAGAAAAATCTGTAATTTCACAGAATTTTGAGCAAATTTTCATCACAGAATATGTGTCACAGAACACAGAATTTAGAAATATTCAAAGATTTCACAGAATTTTTGAATTTTGAATGGATTTTACAAAATTATAATTACTTTTGAAATTTGGATTTGTTAATTTCAATTTGAAAAGTATGATAAGATTGTAAATGTTAATTGATTTTTCCCAACTAAAATGTAAAAAAAAACAAATGTATCATATATTTTCAATTAATTTAAAAGGAATTGCATCACAGAAAACTATCACAGAATTTTTTGGTAAAATCACAGAAAGTCAAATCTTTTTTTCTCAAAACACAGATTTTTTTCGGCAACCTTGGTCAGGCGACAAGTGCGAGTTTCATATTCTGCCCCTATCTGACTAAATCCATTCGATTTGGCATCGAATGCTATACCAAATTTCCTCTTGAAGACCCACTAACAGCATCCTGCTGATTGACCAATAGCCAGTGTTGTTTGTGGAAAGCACGTAACGCGAAATTGGACGCTGTACTCATTCCTCGATGAGTGCCTTCGAGAAAAAGACCGTGACAACTAACCGTGATAACTAACATTTCTCACTTCTCACGTCACACTTCTCACGTGTCACATCTCACGTATAACTTCTCATTTCTCACACCTTCTCACTCCTTAGGTCTCAGATCTCAGGTTCAAGTCTCAACTGTCTCGTCTCATGTTCCAGGTCTCATATCTCAGGTCACCAGTGTCAGGTCTCAGATTACAAGTCTGAGGACATTATTCGTAATCTTAATGATTAATGATTTTACGTTTATAATTTTCATATTTTTGTGGAATCTCACAGTAAATAGTAAATCCCATTTTTTTTGCATCGAAAATCTAAAGATAGCAAAATGTTAGAATTTCGATAAATTTTGTAGTCATATTTTTTTAAAAACTGTACCATCGCTCAAACAATATTTACTAGCAATCGAATGAAAAGTAGGTTTCTCAGACCACTTTTTTGAACTTTTTGTTACCATTTCATTAAAAAAAAAATTAAAAAAATATTTCTTGGCTTCATGATATAGGCATTAACTTCAGCTTTCATATGCATAAGGCAAATATTTTTCAGTAAGTTTAGTAATTTTTTAGTAAACTTGTTTCTCTGCTTCGAATCGATATATTTTTTTTCGGGAATATGTTTTTAAATTATCATTTAAGCCTTTTTATTCAAATTACTTTTGTCCCAATGATTGAACACATTGATTCAAATATTGAACAGGCAATGTTCTAATTATTGAACACGTAAACATTGAATTTCATTGCATGTATTTAGGGGTATTTCGCTCAATGGTATGGCTTGCAGGGCCGATTTTGGGTGAGCTAGCCACCAAGAAACAGTTTGTTTATATTTCCAAACACCAACCGATGTTTGTACAATAACTGGTACATGCATTTCTTTACGAAACGAGTACTGCAAGATTAAACGTTCAATAATTGAAACATTAGCGTTTCCTGTGATCACATGATTGAACACTTTAATTTGTTAAATTTTAAGAAAATAGGGATAATAAAGACTTCCACTCTTCCAGAAATCATCTGGAAAGACTTAGTTGAAAACACTCATATTATTATCTCATGCGTTTATTTGTCTTTAATCAGATTTTTCTCCCGATCAAAAAAAGCCTGTTTTCTTCATCCAGTTGAAAAACCACGCCAAAATTTGAACACATACCTATTCTAGTTTCGGGGATTGTGGCTTTAAGAGTCCGAATTCTTGATAAAAATTAGAACAGAGGTAGAAAATGCTTCAACGGTGCCACAACGATTTTTAATTCATTTTTCTACTGTATATTATTGTTTTAATTGGTAAGTGTTTTACTAGTGTTCAATATCTGGTACCTGTTCAATAACTAGTGCTTCTACCCTATATGAACTACAACAGTTTTCCTGAGGCATGTTTTTTCGGATTTTTTTTTTCTTCCATGCTGAATAACGAGAAAACAAGTAGCTTTAGCTACATATAATATTTTAAACATATTTTATTGACATTACAAAGTTTCTATTGATATAAGTTTTATATGAAGTTAATTATAATTCAAACGACTTAGATAGATTTTACTTTTGGAGTGTCAAATTGACACTCTAAGTCGGAAAAGGGAGTTTTTTTGTCCAGGCTTCCACGGTTCGTTCATAAAAAAAGTAAAGATACAATATTCAAGAACTTTTGAAATCATTTGGGGTCCCCGAAGAAATTTTTGTATTTTGAAGCTTCTGAAAAAAGTTACAAGCTTTCAAACTTGCAATAGTGTCAAAATGACACTCTAATGCGGATGAGAGTTAATGCATAGAAGCAATAACAAAAATTAGCACTAATATGCACATATACAGCTACTATATAAAGTTAACAATAATTAATACTGTAGCACTAGAACTTCCTGTTATGCTTATATAAAGCTTTTATAAAGCGTAGAAACGTCAAACCCGCGAATGTAAACAAGAGTGATTTTCTCATTTGCTGCGTATGAGTAAGCAAGACAGTAAACGAAAACAATAAGAGCGGGCAGTTGCAGTTGTCTTCTCCCAAAATTTTCCAATACATTTCCAAACCTTCTCACGCATATATTGTCTATGAAGTTGTGAGACCCGAACAGTGCTTGAAGTATGGGTTTTTTCACCTACCTTATCAGCATCAAGAGTGGTCGAAATGGTAAAGGCGCAAGGAAAGAAAAAGGCTGCTGCGGGATCCTCAGTTCGAGACTCATCAAAAGTAATTCATAATTCAATTATAATCACTTCTCATTTCATAGAACACTTCATTAAGCAAGCATAATTCTTCATTCGGCAGGTTGATTGATGTTGTAGATAATGATTATTTT
>NC_073692.1:49477397-49479553 GCF_029784155.1 Uranotaenia lowii | reverse complement strand
AAAAGACAAAAAAGACAAAAAAGACAAAAAGACAAAAAAGACAAAAAAGACAAAAAAGACAAAAAAGACAAAAAAGACAAAAAGACAAAAAGACAAAAAAGACAAAAAAGACAAAAAAGACAAAAAAGACAAAAAAGACAAAAAAGACAAAAAAGACAAAAAAGACAAAAAAGACAAAAAAGACAAAAAGACAAAAAAGACAAAAAAGACAAAAAAGACAAAAAAGACAAAAAAGACAAAAAAGACAAAAAGACAAAAAAGACAAAAAGACAAAAAAGACAAAAAAGACAAAAAAGACAAAAAAGACAAAAAGACAAAAAAGACAAAAAAGACAAAAAAGACAAAAAAAGACAAAAAAGACAAAAAAGACAAAAAAGACAAAAAAGACAAAAAAGACAAAAAAGACAAAAAGACAAAAAAGACAAAAAAGACAAAAAAGACAAAAAAGACAAAAAAGACAAAAAAGACAAAAAAGACAAAAAAGACAAAAAAGACAAAAAAGACAAAAAAGACAAAAAAGACAAAAAAGACAAAAAAGACAAAAAAGACAAAAAAGACAAAAAGACAAAAAAGACAAAAAGACAAAAAAGACAAAAAAGACAAAAAAGACAAAAAAGACAAAAAGACAAAAAAGACAAAAAAGACAAAAAAGACAAAAAAGACAAAAAAGACAAAAAAGACAAAAAAGACAAAAAAGACAAAAAGACAAAAAAGACAAAAAAGACAAAAAAGACAAAAAAGACAAAAAAGACAAAAAAGACAAAAAAGACAAAAAGACAAAAAAGACAAAAAAGACAAAAAAGACAAAAAAGACAAAAAAGACAAAAAAGACAAAAAAGACAAAAAAGACAAAAAGACAAAAAAGACAAAAAGACAAAAAAGACAAAAAAGACAAAAAAGACAAAAAAGACAAAAAAGACAAAAAAGACAAAAAGACAAAAAAGACAAAAAAGACAAAAAAGACAAAAAAGACAAAAAAGACAAAAAAGACAAAAAAGACAAAAAGACAAAAAAGACAAAAAAGACAAAAAAGACAAAAAAGACAAAAAGACAAAAAAGACAAAAAGACAAAAAGACAAAAAAGACAAAAAAGACAAAAAAGACAAAAAAGACAAAAAAGACAAAAAAGACAAAAAAGACAAAAAAGACAAAAAAGACAAAAAAGACAAAAAAGACAAAAAAGACAAAAAGACAAAAAAGACAAAAAAGACAAAAAAGACAAAAAAGACAAAAAAGACAAAAAAGACAAAAAAGACAAAAAAGACAAAAAAGACAAAAAAGACAAAAAAGACAAAAAGACAAAAAGACAAAAAAGACAAAAAAGACAAAAAAGACAAAAAAGACAAAAAGACAAAAAAGACAAAAAAGACAAAAAAGACAAAAAAGACAAAAAAGACAAAAAAGACAAAAAAGACAAAAAAGACAAAAAAGACAAAAAAGACAAAAAAGACAAAAAAGACAAAAAAGACAAAAAAGACAAAAAAGACAAAAAAGACAAAAAAGACAAAAAAGACAAAAAAGACAAAAAAGACAAAAAAGACAAAAAGACAAAAAAGACAAAAAAGACAAAAAAGACAAAAAAGACAAAAAAGACAAAAAAGACAAAAAAGACAAAAAAGACAAAAAAGACAAAAAAGACAAAAAAGACAAAAAAGACAAAAAAGACAAAAAAGACAAAAAAGACAAAAAAGACAAAAAAGACAAAAAAGACAAAAAAGACAAAAAAGACAAAAAAGACAAAAAAGACAAAAAAGACAAAAAAGACAAAAAAGACAAAAAAGACAAAAAAGACAAAAAAGACAAAAAAGACAAAAAAGACAAAAAAGACAAAAAAGACAAAAAAGACAAAAAAGACAAAAAAGACAAAAAAGACAAAAAAGACAAAAAAGACAAAAAAGACAAAAAAGACAAAAAAGACAAAAAAGACAAAAAGACAAAAAGACAAAAAAGACAAAAAAGACAAAAAAGACAAAAAAGACAAAAAAGACAAAAAAGACAAAAAAGACAAAAAAGACAAAAAAGACAAAAAAGACAAAAAAGACAAAAAAGACAAAAAAGACAAAAAGACAAAAAAGACAAAAAAGACAAAAAAGACAAAAAAGACAAAAAAGACAAAAAAGACAAAAAAGACAAAAAAGACAAAAAAAAGACAAAAA
>NC_073692.1:49435562-49476897 GCF_029784155.1 Uranotaenia lowii | reverse complement strand
TATAGTGGATAGAGATCGTATAAAATGTCGTCTGAAGTCGGATGATAGAAAGTCCGCAATGTTTGTAAATTTTTAAATGATTTTGCTCCGCGCGGGCCTCAACACTGATAAATCATTTCACACATTTTGCAAAATTGTTCCACACATTATCAGCAAATATATGGAGCTGTCAACACCATGCAATTTCGAAATTTATACATTATCCGAATTCGCGGACTAAGGGAAAAGTGTGTAAAATCACAAATAGTTATGCGCGAGCCAAGTAGGAATCATCCCTCAAGTCGCCTCAAGTCATGATAGAATAATGGCAAGTAATCCCAAAGCATTTAAATTTTAAAATTAAATCGACTAATGCATAAATTTCTCTTTCAGATCCGGCCTGGTATCACCTGGTGGTGGTAAGTTTCATATTTTCACGTATTCTACAACTTTGTAGCATAAAGTAAAACTCTATCTATTGAAATAAAAAAAGTTAGAATTTTCTTTTTTTTTTATAGTGGATTTTGACTAACTTTTAATGATTTCAAGTTATGAAGCATGTTTGAAGAAGCTAATGTATCTAGAGACACTTAAGATAAGATAAAAGACAGAGACTTTTTTTTTTTTTTCAGGGATTTCATAAAAGACAGAGACGCTACAAAAAAAAAGTTCCACTTTTAGCCCTTTCGGGACAACTGTGCACTGTACTTAATAACGCCCATATCGAATGCATACACTCATCCGAAAAGCAAACGTTGAATTCACCTGGATTTTCACGTAGGCGCTGATTACGTGAATTTTTGCTTGACTTACGTGAATCATTAGGATGTTAATACAAATTCATTTGATCCGTACGTGAAATTCACATAGCCGTTTGCTGTCAACACAAGGGCACATTCGATTTACGTGAAAATCCAGTGATCCGCCAAGCACAAACGGATTTGGTGCATTTTATGTGAGGTTCACGTAGCTCTAAATAACTTACTCATGTAAAATCTATGTGAAAGAACACCAGTTCTCAATATGGCTTCCATTCAACAGTTGTTGCAGGCAGTTAGAGAATTTACGGGTGATGGAACTCATTTTTCGTAAGTATATACCTAAAAATTTTGTTGTGTGATTTTTGTTAACATCTTTTCCCTTTTCAACAGAATTGGAATTGGACAGCTGGAATGAACAGGCAACGCAAAATTTGTTGATTGTGTTTTAAGAAGTATAGAATAAGGTTTCTAATCCAACTCAAATTTTGAAATTTAGTCCACCCTATCCCGAGATGATCGGCTTTGAATATTGAGTGCGATTTTTTGAAAATGTTCTAACTTTAGGTTAAGTTTTAGGTGCAAAACTAAAACATTATTTCTGGGCAAAATATCTCCGAAATATCTATTGCTCATTATCTTTCAAATGAGATCAGAAGATTTGCAATATGTTCTAAAACGGCTGAGATATGAACGATCAAAATTTGCATGTTTTTAGCGGGTGATCCCAAACTTTTGGCCGGCAGTGTATGCCTCCACTTTGGTAGGTAAATGCTGTTTTTTTAACTCTCATACGATCGTTTTATAAAGTACAGTAAAGTTTCTTACGCGGTTTTTTACACGAGTTTTTTTACGCGGTTTTCGCAATTCACGCGGTATTTGAGAGAAAAATATAAGTCCCTTTCAAAGGAAAACAGTTAGATTTTATTTGAAACTAGAAGAATCAGAGGCAAGAGACATGAAAACTGGAGTCATGAGACATGAGACATGAAACATGCAACCTCAGACATGAGGCCTGAGACAAAAGACCTGAGACCTGATGCCTGAAATCTGAGACATAAGACTTGACACGGAGATATGAGTCCTGAAACATGAGACCCGAACATAATACATGAGAACTGAAACTTGAGACCGGAGACATGAGAATTGAGAACATAGGCTTGAGACATGGGGCAGAAAATATGAGACATATCTCATGTGTCATGACTCATGTCTCAGGTCTCAAGTCTCTTGTTTCAGATCTGAGATCTTAAGTCTCATATCTCCGGTCTAAAGTCTAAAGTCTCATGTCTTTTGTCTCAGGTCTCAAGTCTCAGGTGTCATGTTCATGTATCATGGCTCAGGTCTCAAGAGTCAGGTCTAAATTTTCCGCAATCAACACGGTTTTTTACGCGGTTCTCTGAAATTATGTTGTTTCGGGAATTAACGCGGATTTTATTACGCTGTACGTATAACTTCGTAAAAAAAACCTTACTGAATACGGAAAGTAAATCATAAAAAATCATCATAAAAAAGCATAAGAATAAAGCAACAAAAATGTTTGCTGGGTGGCCAAACCGGATAAAAAAATTTGGGGCTGAAGCCCCGTTTCATGAATTACAATCCCGAAGTTGATTTTTTTTGTTGAAATTTTAAACCCATTGCACAGTGGTCCAAAAGGGTCTGAAATGGAACTTTATTCCTGGTGCTTTTGTCTTTAATTTTAGCTATTCCTAGATGTCTTCAGAAAATTTACTAGTAAGATTGTTTCCCTTAACGTGAAAGTATCAAAAATTAGTCAGAGCCTACTACGATAAAAATAAAAACACTAACTTTTTTGTTTGAAGAGATAGAGTCCAAATTTGTTCTACAAAGTTGTAGATATCATCAAAATATGAAACTTTGTTGAAATGACAAAAGCTTTATCTCTATTCAGTGCAGAGTTATAAAGCTTTTGGTTTAAAACATACATAAAATTTCTTTTTTTGTACTTAACTTTTGTAAATTTTGAACTGACATAAATATGGTGTTCACAACATTTATTGCGATACTCAATACGCACATTTTGCACTAGATTTTAAGTCTTTACGACCTTGTCTTCCGAAGTTATCGCAATTTCAAGTTTTGTTTTTGCTTAATTTCACGAATTTCTAGGGTAAAATGGGGCAAGTGGATCCAAAAACTAAATACCACATCTTGAAGTATAATTCAAGTACTACAAACTTAGCTAAAAACTACTTGTCTCCACGCGCCCGTTTTTGAGTACGGTCGGCATAAATTGGATGAATTCTTAGATTTTAACGAGAAAATAGAGATTGATTGTTAATAATTCTGTCATATCTTCTCAAGAAATGAACTATCTGTTTTGATGTCTTCAAATGAAAGTTGCAACAACAAACGAGCTATTGAATGGTATTTTTAGAGAATTTTTGATGATACCGTTTGTACCGTTAAACAATTTTTAAAGCGTTTTTACGGTTTTAACTGGAAATGCTTTTTGTTAATTTTTATTTAAATATTAAATTTGAAAAGGTGATAAAATTTCAATGCGTTTTGATGTGCTATTTGATGATTTCAGTTGGAAACTGATAAAGTTGTGTGCATTTTAAGCATGTTTTTATTTAAACGATGACAATAAAACTCAATTTTCTCGTTAAAATCTAAGAATTCAACCAATTTATGCCGACCGTACTCAAAAACGGGCGCGTGGAGACAAGTAGTTTTTAGCTAAGTTTGTAGTACTTGAATTATACTTCAAGATGTGGTAATTAGTTTTTGGATCCACTTGCCCCATTTTACCCTAGAAATTCGTGAAATTAAGCAAAAATAAAACTAGAAATTGCGATAACTTCGGAAGACAAGGTCGTAAAGACTTAAGATCTAGTGCAAAATGTGCGTATTGAGTATCGCAATAAATGTTGTGAACACCATATTTATGTAAGTTCAAAATTTACATAAGTTTACAAAAGAACAAATTTTATGTAAGGTACACCGGGGCAAGTGCAAACGGTTTTCACCATAGTTCAACTTTCACATGTCCTAGAAAAATATGTATATGTTCAAATATTATCAATTATCGTTCGTTGCATCACTAAAATAGTTCTAAACAAATTCCTGTTGAAAGTGAAAAATAAAAAAATGTTGGTAAAAAGTAACGGTGCTTTTGTGAAAAAATTTCAAAATTTGCACTTGCCCCGTTTATGGGGGCAAGTGCAAACGCAATACTTTTTCCTAACTAATTCACAAATGAGTCAGTGCATCGGTCCTAAAATGAATTGAATACATGTTCCGGCACGTTTTATCAACTTTTATTCATATATTTGCTGTTTTGTTGCAATATTGATAACTTTTTGGAACTCCATTTTTGGTGACTGTTGTTTTAAGCAAAAGACCTTCATTTACTAATGCATTACGGAACTTTGAACATCCGCTTTAGATACAACCCTTTGGTACCCCTTCTGACCATTTCAATATAATGCTGAACCATTTTGGTGATGAATTTTCTGAAATGGCTGATGTTACATGGCTTAAAGGTACGTTTGCACTTACCCCGCAGTGTGGGTTAACAAGAGCGAATATTATTTTCACAACTTTCGGGGTTGTACTGAAAATTTATCATAAATTTTCTGCTTTCACTTGAATATCGGTCCCAAACACTCACCTTTTAACGAAAATTCGGATTTGAATGCCCTTCTTTGTAGCCAAAATATGCAAAACAAAAACACACTGTTCATGTCTAGTACGGGAGTATGACATTTGGCATAAAGCCATTTGGCATAATGCCTTTTGGCATAAAGCCATTTGGCATAAAAGCCATTTGGCATAAATGCCATTTGGCATAAAGGCCATTTGGCATAAAAGCCATTTGGCATAAAGCCATTTGGCATAATTTCAGCTTACTGAGTGGTGACTATTTAAATAAACTTGCAATTTTTTTTCAAATTTTGCGGCGTTGCCGCAAACATCGAGGATGCAGGGGGTGAGGCGGCACAAAGCCGCCGAAGCTCCCCAATCCGAGGTGGCCGCCGACCCGCCGTCGGAAGCGGCGGCCTTATTACATTGGTCTAGGTCTACTGGGGCCTCCTAGGTTTACGTGAAAGCTAGGGGTGATCCCTTAGTCCCGTCCGCCGCGCGATAGCGCGAAGGACACACTTTCATGAAAGTTCGAACGCGCAGCGTGAGGAGTCGGTTCAAGCTTAGGTCTAAACGCCTTACTTATTGCGGTTCTACAAAAGTCAACACCAGCCTCCTCACGCTGCGCGTTCGAACTTTTATTAAATATTGTCCTTCGCGCTATCGCGCGGCGGACGGGGCTAAGGGATCACCCCTAGCTTTCACGTAAACCTAGGAGGCCCCAGTAGACCTAGACCAATGTAATAAGGCCGCCGCTTCCGACGGCGGGTCGGCGGCCACCTCGGATTGGGGAGCTTCGGCGGCTTTGTGCCGCCTCACCCCCTGCATCCTCGATGTTTGCGGCAATGCCGCAAAACTTAAGAAAAGAAAACATGCAACGTTGTCCGAAAAGTGAATCTCAACGTGATCACACGAAAAAAGAAATTATGCCAAATGGCTTTATGCCAAATGGCTTTATGCCAAATGGCTTTTATGCCAAATGACCTTTATGCCAAATGGCATTTATGCCAAAAGGCTTTTATGCCAAATGGCTTTATGCCAAAAGGCATTATGCCAAATGGCTTTATGCCAAATGTCATACTCCCGTCTAGTACGTAGTTGAATTCGTGTGTGATCAAACAGTGCCGTGTTTTTGGTGAAAAATTTAAAGAAAGTTTAGTTTATCTATGCCAGATTGTTCGTTTGGGTGTAAACAACAATTTCTAGAAGAAGAAATATTTTTTACTTTTTTTGTAACAGAGAAAAGTTGAGCGTTTGCACTTGCCCCGAGTTTGCACTTGCCCCGGTGTACCTTATGTTTTAAACCAAAAGCTTTATAACTCTGCACTGAATAGAGATAAAGCTTTTGTCATTTCAACAAAGTTTCATATTTTGATGATATCTACAACTTTGTAGAACAAATTTGGTCTCTATCTCTTCAAACAAAAAAGTTAGTGTTTTTATTTTTATCGTAGTAGGCTGTGACTAATTTTTGATACTTTCACGTTAAGGAAAACAATCTTACTAGTAAATGTTCTGAAGACATCTAATAGCCAAAATGAAAGACAAAGTCACCAGGAAAAAAGTTCCATTTCAGGCCCTTTTGGACCACTGTGCATTGGATTATTCCTCCTCCAAGCATATAATTAAAAGCGAATTATGTATCTCCTCATGTTATTTTTAAATGATTAATTATTGGGGAAAATTTTGTTATGAGAAGGTGCTTGCAGGATACACCACGGAGAAACACAAAAATTTACCGAAATTGTGCTATCACTTTATTTCACAAAATTTATAATCATCGAAAATTTTCACCTTCTTGTTTACCTCAGTCTCTAAAATTCAATGATATTTTTATAAAAATTGACAGATTTTACAAAATTAACAAAAGCGACACAATTGTCAAAAAATACCAAATTTACAAAATTGTGAAAAAGAACAAAATCGACCAAATTGACAAAATTGTAAAAAATGACAAAAATGACGAAATTGAGAATAGAAAAATTTTACCAAATCGTCAAAAATGATAGAACTAATATAATGGGCAAATTGACAAGAATAATAAAACTTGCAAATTTGACAAACTAACAAAAATGATAAAACGCGTAAATTTAACAAAAACTACAAAATTGATGAAAAAAAATGTCAAAAAATTTAACAAAAATGACAATAACGACAAAATTCACTTTTGTCATTTCTGTTTATTTTGTCAGTTCTATTAACTTTGTCCATTTTGTAGGTTTCCTCAAATTAGTTATTTTTATCCATGTGGTCAGATTTTTCATTTTTGTTAATTTTTCATAAATTCAGTAAATTTTGTCAATTTGGTAAATTCAAACAATTTTTTTGCATTTTGTCAATTTTGTAATTTAATTTCATTTTAAATTTTTGTCAATTTTATCATTGATATTAATTTTGTCAATTTGGTCAAATTTATAATTATGATTGTTTTGAAATTCTTGATCTTATTCGTCACTTTTGTAAATTTTTCGAATTTTTGTCAGTTTTGCTAATTTTGTCACTATTTTCTTGTTTTTTCTCAAATCTGTCAATTTGAACAAAAAAAAAATGCATTTTATATAACACTTAGTGATAAAATTGAAATAAAAATATAAAATTTACAAAACCTCGATACGCTACTGAGTAAAAAGCTTTTCCAAAACAAGATTTCAATATTGATAAGTATAGTTTAGATTGAGTTCATGTAGAAAAAACCTCTTATGAATGCAAAACGCCACACGCAACAGTAAGCGCAGAGCCTGTAGTAAGTAGGTAAGCTTAAGTGGGAAAAGGGAAATAAGTTCAGTTCCACGCGCAATAACCACGTATACAAAATTAATAGATGGACACTGACTGGTTGGTTGTTTGGTCGCTCTTTGCCGGTGGACTAGGCCACTACTATTCGTCGTCAGTCGTGACTGTTTCGGTTCCAAACCACCAAGCGGTGCTGTGGCCAACTTTCCAGACAACGCACGCGATACGACAACGACGCAAACCGGGAGGAAACAATCACACACCATCACCAGCAGCCAGCCTGCAGCACTTACTGCTAGTGGTCTGGTTTGGTCCGGTCCGATTCGTGGACATCGTCGTTTGATGCGCCACTTTTACTTTGCAGTTTTCTGATTATTTTTTGTCTCCCACCCGGAACTCGATGAACGAGATTCAAGTGACTGGCCTGGCGGCGCAGCGCGGTGAAATTCTGCTCTGCCGTCAATATTGAGATTTTATCCGGTTGCGCACCTGTTTTTCCTCTTCCCCTGAGTTGTGGTTGTTGCATTTGGGAATCCAAACTTTTCCGTTATGCCAATCCGGACGACACATACCAACATACACAGAGACACAGCCTGAACACACCAGCACACAACTCACGGATTTCTTTTTAACAACGCCGCATCAGCGCTTCCGAAATTCCGATGCACTTTGTAAAACCCGAATTAGGAAATAATATTTTCTGTTCACACGATTCCGAGTCAGCAGCCACTTTTCAGCTTCCCATACTTCATGAGAGCTCACCTTGCTATTAATTTCGTCGTTGATACGGTCATTTCTTCGATTCCCACACAAAACTTAAGCGTTGGTGGCACTTCTTTTTTCACCCCGAAACTAATCACGCGATACAACACCACACATTTTGGAAGTCGAATAACTCGCTCGAAATACACGTCTTGTCCCGTACGTAAGTTTACCGAAGATTGAAATTGCACAATAATTAAAATTGAATACGAAAATGTAAGCGAAAATAACAGCAAAGAAAAAAGTCCGAATTTTTAGATGACGCACAACTTGGCGATCGCGATGCTTCGTCGAAGGTTTGACGAGTTGTGCGAGTTTTGCTTGCTTGCTGGTGCCGCTGAACGAATTTGTGGTACGAAAAAGAATTCGAAAAAACCATCATCGTCATTGTATGAGAAGACGATGCGGAAGCGGAATCAGCGAAAATGATCGGCGCCGCGGCGGTTTTTTGAAAAGAAAAACAAAACATAAAAGGAAACGTCAAAAAAACTGACACGCAAATGCGGGGGATAGGAATGTGCTCGAAAATATCCGCTTGAATTTTCAAGCGGTCGTAAAAACAGTTTTGGCAAAAAAGTGACAACAAAATTCTACCTTTCGGTGTTTTCGGTAAAGACAAAATGAAAATAATGACAAAAAATGATAAAATGACAAAATCTGTGACATAAATGACAAAAATAAGAAAAGTGACGAAAATGATAAATGACAGAAATTACGAAAATGAAAAAAAAACTGACAACAACGACAAAAAAAAAATACAAAAATTTAAAATAAATAAAAAAGATGATCAAAATGACCAAACATGACAAAAATAACCACAACGATAAAAATGAAAAATAAAAAATAAAATTGAAAAATGTTAAAAATGCCGAAAATGACAAAAATAAAAAAATTGCAAAAAAGACAAAAAGACGAAAATGACGAAACTGACAAAATAACAAAAATTGAAAAAATCTGTGAAATAAAAAACAAAAATTAGAAAAGTAACAAAATTGATCAATGACAAAGATGACAAAAATGACGTAAACGACAAAAATGACGAAAATGAAACAAAAAAAAACAAAAAATTACAAAAACGACAAAATTGATAAAAATTTTAAAAAAACTAGAAAGATGACCAAAATTACGAAAAAGACAAAAATGACAGAAATGACAAAAAAGAGAAAAATGATAAAAACGACAAAAATGACAAAAATAAAAAAAAAATGGCAAAATTATGAAAACTACAACAATAACAAAAATGACTAAAATGACAGGAAAAAAATTATAAAAATGACAAAATTGACAAAAATGATAAAAACTACAACAATAACAAAAATGACAGGAAAAAAAATTATAAAAATGACAAAATTAAATAAAAATGACAAAAAAGACGAAAACGGACAAAAACGTCAAAATTAACAAAAACAACAAAATCGACAAAATTGACAAACATGACCAAAATAAAAAAATTGACAAAAATTAAAAAAAAATGGACAAAAATGACAAATGACTAAAATTTCAAAAATGATAAAAACGACAAAAATGACAAAAACGACAAAATTGACAACAATGACAAAAATGATAAAAATTACAAAATTGACTAAATTGTCCATGACGACAAAATTTTTTTTAAAAAATTAGAAAGATGACCAAAATGACAAAAATGACAAGTATGACAAAATGAGAAAAATGGTAAACATACCAAAAACGACAAAAATGATAGAAAATGATAAAAAAATAACAAAAATGTAGAAAATGACAAAAATAATAAAAATGACTTAAATGACAAAAATTAATAACTGACCAAAATGACAATGACCAAAATGACAAGAATGACCAAAATGACAAAAATGGCAAGAACGACAAAAATTACTAAAACAAAAAAAAAATCAAAAATGACAAAAATAACTCAATAACACAAAATTTCAAAAATGACAAAAGTGACAAAAATGACCAAAATGACGAAAATGATCAAAATGACCACAATGACCAAAATGACAAAAAATGGAAAAATGATAAAAATGATAAAAACAAAAATTAAAAAATTAAAAATGACAAAAATAACAAAAATAACAAAAATGACAAAAATGATAAATATTAGAAAAATGACAGAAAAAAAGGACAAAAAATGAGAAAAATTTGTCATGGCAATGGCAAAAATGACAAAAATGATAGATACGACAAAATTGACAAAAAAAAGACAAATTTAAAAATTAAAAAAATATCAGAAAAGACAAAAATAAAAAACACGACCAAAATGATCAAAGTGGCCAAAACTACAAAAATGACAAAGATGACAGAAATGACAAAAATTGGCAAAAATGACAAAAATAACAAAAAAAAAACAAACATGACAAAAATTACAATAATTTCAATAATAATAAACAAGACAAAAATGACAATAATCAAAAAAAAAAAAAAAATTGACAAAAATGACAAAAATAAAAATAATGCAAAAATGAATTACAAAAATGTCAGAAATAACAAAAAAAGATAAAGATGACAAAACTGACAAATATTACAAAATGACAAAAATGAAAAAAATATAAAAAAAATAAAAAATAATGACAAAAATGACGCATATTACCAAAGTGACCAAAATGACAAAAATACCAAAATTTAAATTATTACAAAAATTACAAAAATGACACAGTTGATAAAAATGACAGAAATGACAAAAATGGCATAAAGACAGAAATTGAAAAAAGTGAAAAAAAAATTGAAAAAAGTGAAAAATTACCAAAATTACGAATATTACAATAAATGCAAAAATGACAAAAATTACACAAATGACAAAAAGCCAAAATGAAAAAAATACGAAATGACAAGAATTATTATTTTTTTAAATGACAAAAAAGGCAAAATGACAAAATAGACCAAAATGACAAACAAAAATACAAAAAATGCTGATTTACAAAATGAAAAAAATGATTAAATTGACAAAAGTTACTAAAGATAAAAATGACAAATATGTCATATATAACGAAAATGAGCAAAAATTTCAAAAATGTCCCTTATAACAAAAATGACAAACATGATTAAATAACAATAGAGACATAAATCATCAGAAATACAAAACTTGCAATATGGTAAAAACGACAAAAAAAGACGAAATCAACAAAAAAAAAATCACGATGACACAATATCATATCATGTGAAGTCGATTTTACCGTTTAAATCATATTGTTACAATTGTCATTTTATGTCAAGATTGCCATTTTTATCATTTTGTTACAATTTCAACAGATTGTAGGCGTTGGGATTCTCGGAGTTAACTTCGGTGAATAATTACCCATCATGCCATTTATGCCATTAACATCTTTTTATTATTTGTTATTAACTCTTAAATAAATGCAAAACAGTTAACATAAACTTTAAAAGGACAAATTGCATTTATAACTTTCTCTCTTCATCAACTTAAGTAAGACTAATTCAAGTGGTCGCGAATAGATACAGCAGATTCTTGGCAAACTGCACGATTTCCGATCCACCCAGCTTGGACTGTCCGTAAACACGATCGACCGAAAGAAATCGGAACTTCCCCGACGGTGTAGTTCAGTTGCCGGGCCCGGACGATCATCTCCATCTGGAACACGTAACCCTTGGATTTGCACCGGGAGATGAGCTCTTTGAGGACGTCTTTTTTGTAAAGTCTGAAAGAACCGGTCAAATCGGAAGCATTCGGCCGGAGCAACAGCTGGGACAGGAAATTTGCTCCCCGGGAGATGAGCTTCCGTTTGAAGTCCCACCCGTAGACTCCGCCATCTCCGACGTAGCGGGTTCCGGACACCACGTCCAAGTTGGAACGCTGCTGTAGCTCTACGAACTGGGGAATGAATTTGGGCTGGCGGAGAAAAAGACGAGATTAAAGTAATTTAGCAGAATTTAAGAAAAATATCCTACATGATGGCTCAGGTCGGCATCCATGATGATGATGAAGTTTCCGGTTGCATGTTGGATGCCGTGCACGTACGCCGTTCCCAGGCCAAGTTTGCCGGCCCTCGGTCTAAGCACGATCCGATCTGAGCCGTAGATTTTCTGCAGCTCCTTGGCCACCTCCAGGGTCCCATCGGGGCTGGCATCGTCGATCACAATCACTTCGTAGTCGATTCGCCTGGAAACAACATTTGCATGTTTTTAGTGAACCTTCTACTCTGATTTATTGCATTAAAAAGGTACTCACGCTTCCTGCATGTATTTAACAATCAACCAGATGATTATGGGAAGATTCTCCCGTTCATTGTAGGTCGGTAACAATATGGAATACTTGTTTGCAGTCATGGTGTTGGAAGAATTTTGATCTAATTAGAGAATAACTTGCCAGGATAAACTGTTGCAGTGGAATTTGAACAGGAAAAGTGAAGCCACTGAAATCGCGCAGACAAAACAACTTCCACGTCAAAATAAACAGCTGCATGGACGCTCTTGTTTTTTGGTCCGAGGGATAGGAAACTGTTTGTTTTGTTAGGCATAAAAAAAGGCATTTGGGTAGGCGTTATTGGATTTTTTTCTGTGACAAAATTTGCCACCAGGGTCCACCGAAGGCAGATTGAAAACGAACGAGAAAAAAACCATCAGCCATCCGCATTTCACGTCGCTGTTCGTAAAAATTTCGACTCAAAGTAGCTAGCAGAAGCGGTGCCCGAAAATGTCCGCCTCGTCGGCCTTGGCCCATACCAAGCGGGTCTGCAGCTTGTACAAGAAGTCGCTACGTAATTTGGAGGCGTGGTACGATCGCAGGTGAGTTTGAGGAAGTCCTCGAAATCCTTCCAATCTTCGTCAGGTATTGGCGATTATCTTATGTAATTTTCTGGCTCTCGACTCGGAATCAAAACATTCTCGCTCCGGTGCCATTTAGTAGTTAGTGTGGTAATATTTTGTCCTGCTTCAGACATATCTTCCGCTACCATGCTACCATCATGAGACACCGGTTCGATCAGAACAAGAACGAGAAGGACCCGGCCAAGATTGCCCGGCTGCTGGCCGATGGGGAGCGGGAACTGTTCGAGACCCAGCACTTCCAGCCGAAGAAATGTAAGTGTTTTGCCTTATGGGTTCGATGTGAGATTATTTCTACACATTTTATTAATGCAATATCTTTCTACAGTTTAAGACAGTTTTTAATAATGGTATAAACTGCCGTTGGACGCATAATTGTCACATGTGACATTTCGACGTTTTTCACTTTTTGATGCCAATCGTCATAATTTGATACGTATTATTTTATTTATTTATTTATTTATTGCAAACAGATACATAAAATTAATACATTTTAGATAGTACTCCAATGGCTTCGCCGTTTAAGGAGTTGTTATTGATCTTAAATTCTATAATCTATGATCTAATCAATGATAAAGCGATAAAAAAAAATATGTACACAAATCATGAAATTAAACTCAGCAATGAAAATAACTTAAAACTAAATGAACAATAACATAAATTCAAATATATACATGATGCAGGTTAATTTTGATATAATGAAAAAATATTGCACGATTTTAAAAGTGTTGATGATACATTGGAATTAAGAAGAAACTGCTTTATAGAATTTTTGAAATGACCATAATTGCGAAACGGACCACACTTTTCTTCAAGAAAGTTAAAAAGTTGTACGCCTCTGAAGGCTAAAGAACGTTCTCCAATAGTTGTACTGACCGAAGGGCGGGTTAACATATTTCTATTACGGGTTAAGTATTGATGATTGGTACGATCAAAATATACATTGCAGTGTGTGCTATTTGTAATGCTCAGATAAATAAAACAACAAATTTGAAATATGTACAGGCCTCTTACAGGAATTAAGTTATTATTTACATTGTAAAGTTCAGCAGAACGACTGCGATATGGAAGATTATTGATAAGACGTAGGATTTTATTTTGTGCTACTTGAAGTTTATTAATTCGAGTATTACAAGCATTGCCCCAAGAAGAAATAAGGTACATTAATAAAGACTGAAAAAGTGAATGATAAATTATATGAAGAATATTAGACGGAATCCTATGTTTGACTTTACCAACTAGACCTGTTACTTTGTTAAGTTTTTGTAATAAGTTATCGATATGTAAGTTCCAATTCAAACAGTCATCTAAAATAACTCCTAAATATTTACAGTCAGTTACAACTTTCAAACTAGGAAAAACAGATTTAGTAAGAATTAAGGATTAGAATTTTGCCGTTGAGAAGTTTTGAAAGCTATGATGTTAGATTTATCTATATTTAAAGTTAATTTATTTATACGAAAAAAATCGATCAATAATGTCATATCGGAACACAGGTTATTGTCATTTTCTTCTGAGCTGTTATTGTTATAAAATAATGCAGAGTCATCTGCAAATAACCGGAGAACTCCTTTAAGTGGCAAAGCAGCCATATCGTTTAAATAAACTATAAAAAACAATGGTCCAAGTACAGAACCCTGGGGAACTCCAATATCAATTGATGATAAACTACTGCGACAACTATTTACATTAACATATTGAAATCGGTTCGTAAGGTAGCTATTGATCAAGGCTAATGGAGCTCCACGTACTCCAGCAAAATTAAGTTTTTCAAGAAGGATTTTCCTGTCAACCGTGTCAAACGCTTTGGATAAATCCAAAAATAGGCCAAGAACGTCTTCTTTTTTATCGAGGTTCAATTGGATGTTATTAATAAGCTCAATAACTGCATTATTTGTGGAAGATTTTTCTCTAAAGCCATATTGCATGGAATAGAAAAAATTGTTGCTGTTTAAAAAGGATTGTAATCTTCTCGCTAATATTTTTCTAATATTTTGTTAACTACTGATAATATTGAAATAGGACGATAATTATTGCAAAATGAAGGATTTCCGGATTTAAAAATGGGTGTTACTTTTGCTATTTTGAGACTATTAGGATAAATACTACGTTCAAAACAAAAATTAAAAATATCAGATAGAACAGGACTTATGATGTCACTAACGGACTTTAGGACATAGACACTAATATTATCATGACCTGGACTAGTTGTGATTGCAAAATGATTTAATTAGGGAGGATATTTCTATTTCATCTGTAGGTGAGAGGAAAAATGTGCTGGCAGAACTGGATAGAGAAATTCTTTGTCGAAACATAAAGTTTATTCTAGAAATTTTGAGAAAAATTCAAAGCCAAATTGTCACACTGGGACAAATGGACGCATAACTGTCACACTGAGACGATTGGACGCATATTTGTCACACTAAAGAAATGAAACGTATTATAACTTCGGAACGCCTCAATAGATTTTCACCAAACTTGGCACCATGTGTCCTAGAGGGTCGGGAGGGGATCACGGCGATATAAACGAGGGGGAGGGGTCACTGTTTTCGCGGAAACCCAGCATGTGCAAGAAAAACTCTGCCAACTGCTTCGGATTCGTTGCTGGCACTTGGAAGAGTGCATGTAAACGTAACCCGCTTCACAACATTAGTCAAATTGTTATTCTTCCGGCGCCGTGAGACAGTTCCACCGTAATCATCAATTGTCTAGGATGGCTATATGTGATTGACGGTGGCTTTTAGCAGACCATTTCTTTTTGGTTTTGTTTTGATTTTTTTTATTTGACACACCTAGCAAAATACGGAGATGTCTGTTTAATGTTTATTTAATGTTTACGAACCTATTCCGCCAGAATTACTTCATCCGGAACTTGTCCCAAGACCGCATTCACTGCAAACGGATTGATTGTCCTCTTCTGGTAACGTTTCTCTCGCGGTTGCGACGTTTTCAGCACGGCAGTTGACAGTTAGTTGAAGAAATGTTGCTTTTTGTAAAGTGATTGAGCTGCCGCAAATTGCTCCCCCGTGCCGTTTTATTGATCGATCATGTTTGACACCAGATAGTTTAAATTTTCGAATAATCCGATTCAGACCTGATTTTTTTAAATTAAGCTTCTATTTACGAATAAAACACGAGGGCCAAACACGAAATGCCAAACCAAACAACTTCTGTGAAAATGTTCGTGGTGTGACAAATATGCGTCCATTTTTCGACTTTTCAAAGAATTTCGCGGCATAAATGTCACACAACGATTTTCATTGAAAAAAACCGTTCATTTTCGAAAAATTTGACCGAGGCTCACATGATAGGAGTATACTATAGAGATCCATGGCATTGAAGTCAACAAAAATTGCGAAACTGTGCGAGGACAGCAAATGTTTTTGTTATACTTTGATCGTTTTTCTCGCTTTGCCTTTTTGTAACATGTGACAATTATGCTTCCAACGGCAGTAAAATGGTCGTTAAAAAGTGGAAAAATTTATTGTAAATTATCACGGAGATTTTTTTTCTAAAGCACACATTATTTGCATAAGCATAGGCGAATTTGACTTCAACCCTGCCCTTCAAAGGGTAGGTTTTATACCGCCTACATTTATGCAATGTTATAAACAAAATTCGAGTACATTAGGTAGGTACCAATTGAAAATTAACGTTTACCAATTCAAGACGAAATACTTTATTCTAAAAAAAACCTTTGATCTCGTTTGATACTAAATTAATCCCATTCTCTACACGTTTTGCTTAAACTCTACGGATTCTTTTCGTAAAATATTTTTTTCAAGCAATAGTAAACTTACAATGAATGCTTGTTCTAAAAGTGACCAAAAAATCACGATGTGCTAACTATCTCCAGTGGATTAGTTTACAGTATTCACATAAGGGGCTTCGTTGAATTGATTGAATTACACGACCATGACCATTTTGTAAACTTAAATTCAGCAGGGGCATCGCACAAAATTTTCACAGTGCGGGGCCAAATAACAGGGTGTTTTCTGCAACTTTTGTGCCAACAATATGTATAAACGGCATCAACTCCAAAATAGCAACCGTGATCAAAAACACAAAATTCATCAAAGCGCCTGGAGTTGATTCACCTTTACAGTACTTTTAAGAGCCCTGAAAAAGAAGGCCTACAGAGTGTATCTGAACAGGGCTCAAAGTACATACATGCTTTTGGAAGTGATCCGAAACTAGATCCAGTATAAAAAATTGGCCATCGAGGACTCCCTTCGAAAAAGCATTCGATCGTTTGAACCATGAAAGCATCTGGGCACCACTTTTCGTACGAAGAGATCTATTTCATTTAGTGATCTATCGAACCACATTTCCTCTCTGGAGCCACTTTTTCCCGAATTACCAATAACTGCTACCTCAAATTGTTTAGTATTACCGAAGATGTTCGATACAATGGACAAAAAACCAATGTACAAAAATGGTGTTACCATTGAAGAAAAATAACAAACTTTAAAATGGGCATTTCTTCTCGAATCCATAAAAATCCGTATGGATCATAAGGTGCACAGTTCATTAACGACTACTTTTTTTTTAAATCTTTCTCATTGCAGTTGCCATGTCGCCCGGTGGCGTCGCGTTCGAACGCGAGGTCATCCCCCCGGACTGGGTGCTGGACTACTGGCACCCGCTCGAGAAGGCCCAATATCCGGAGTACTTTGCCCGCCGGGAACAGCGCAAGAAGGAGTACGTGGCCTGGTGGGAGAAGCAGTACGGCAAAGCGTCGACGGCCGATCCGCACCATCACTAACTACTACTATACCTACTTGGAAGACGAGAAGAAGTTGGAGGAGAAGGGGCGGAACTTTTTGTTCCGCCGTTTCTGCTGCCGCGATCTAGCTTGCGTTGTTGTTTGTAGAGAAGGCTAAAATATCGAATTAGAATGGATGTAAAAAGGAAACCGTGATGGTTTGATGATTTGTTCCGAAAGTCAGCAGGTAATATATTTATGTTTTCTCAAGTCAACCCGAAAATTTGAGTCTTGATTATCTTTAAGTATGTCGATTCCGATTTATTGTTAAAAGAAATTCAGTTGTATTTTTTTCAAATACCAAAAACATTATTATCAAGTTTGTAACAAGTACTTTATTTGGCTTCTTATCCTATGAGTGTAACTACTAAACGTAATACAGAACTGTTCAAATTTAATATTTTCAAAACAGAAATTAGACTTTTACATATTTCTGAAACACAACTTTTTTTTTAGATTAATTAGGTAATAGGTCCCTTTGTTCTCGCACTGAAATCTCTTACTACTCTCCAGCTATTCTGTTATTTTTCTCGTTACTTGATACGTTTATTCATGTTGTTCTTGGAATCTCTCTGCACCTTATAAACTCTACAAACTTTACATGATCTACACGTATTCTACAAATTCAACATAAAATTAAATGTCTCAAATTTGGGGGGATCTCTGGTTTTCTCTAACAATCAATGTTTTCTATCAACATATTAAATCTATGAATAGTTCTTTGGTATCTCTATGATACGAGAACACTCAAGAAACAATTTTTTTGACAATTGAGAACAGAACAAATTTTTACACATTTTTGTCAGGCAAAATTGGTAGAATTTTACAATTGGTCGAACCCGTCGAAAGGTTCCCAAAAAACACGTTACGTTACTTCAAAAATTTTGTACAAAAATCAATAAATTAACGATTCCAAACTCCCCCACCCGGTTAGGTCCTTCTCGGGCGAAACAGCTTCTTTTTGACGATGTACGTTTGCAATGGGTCCGGTTCGTCCTCGGCTTTCCGTTTCCGGTCATTGGAGTTAGTGTTGTTTGCCGCTTGTTCGTCAACCTGCCTCCTCCGCGATGATTTCTCTTCTCCGCCGCTGTTGTTGTCATCCGAAAGCCCTAGCCCTTTCTCCAGATCCGGGTTCAGCTTCACCGATCCCGACAGAATGGACTGTTTGGCGCTGGTCTTGATCACCAAGCGGTCCCGAAGGGCTTTTTCCATGGTCGGTTTCAGTATTTCGGTCATCTCCTTCTTCATTACCCGATGGTTGGCTCTGAGGTACTTTTTTGATCTGTACAATCGAGAGCCGCCGTTTTCTTTGGGGGGAGATTTTCGGATCGCCTCGATCAACAGCTTCAGGAACCGCCTGATGCTACCGGCTGGTGGTTGTCTGCTGCTGCTGTTGCTGGGAGTTTGAACGATCCAGCGTGGTCTCGTCGTCGGAGCTCGAGAATAGACCGTCATATTTGGAGTGTTCGGTTTCTGATGACTTAGAAAGAATCTAGAAATCAAATAGGAATGTAAGTTTGTGATTTATAGGTAAAGTAGAATAATTGACTTCTTAGAAAAGAGATTGGCCATGAGTTGAACGAATCTAGTTAAAAATTAAAAGCTACTGTATAACTTTTTTGAAAAGTTGCAATTCATTGCTACAAAAAACTTGAAATTTATCATTTGAAACATTTAAAACTCTGTCATTAAAAACAATTGCAAATAGCTGTCACATAGCTTCGATTTTATCTCTACTGCGATACTTTATTTAAGTTCCTATTTTGTGATTACCATTTGTCAGTTATTTGTTTATCTAAAATTTGAACAATGTTTAAAAAGATTCCATTAAAAACCGTCGTTTAATAAAATTCGAGAAAAAAAAATGTAATTTTAACGATACATTTTTTTTTCGAATATTGTTTAACGTTCTTAAATCTTTGCAAATTAGATTATTCAAACTCAGCTACTGTGAAAACCATTTGAAATTTTTAAAACAAATGAAGTGAGAAATGTTAAGCATAGATTCGAACTTAGTTTCGGCTACTCATTTCATTTTAACCGAAATCGTTCATATTTGATACACGTTGATCCGGCAAAAAACTAAACATAAAAATCCGTTTTAGCAAAAGTTTGTTTAAGGGGCGTGGGGTGGTGAGTTCGAATCTTCTGTGAAAGGGGGTGGTGGGTGATTAAAAATGATGTTTGAAAACCACTGGGAACCTGAAACAGACCTCTGCTTATGAAAATGTATGCAAGAGATCCAGTTGAGCACACTTTAACAATATTAATGAGCCAATACTTTCCAATATTGTGACTTAATAATAATTTAGTAAGTAAACGATGGGTTGCTATCTCACTGCTATAGGAAAAAAATATTGAACCGAGGAAAACCCAAGCTTAGGGGAAAAAATATTCAAGATGGCTTCCAGTTCGAAGTAAATTCTAGAGAATTCAAAATTGTTCGGCGTTAAAAGTAAAAAATTAGAATCATTCAGTTTAAAAATAACAGCTTAATCTGTCCCCTATATTTAAATCATAGAAAAACTAATTTAACAGCTATACTTACAAGAATAAAAGGATTATTTTTAACACAAAGTTTTTCACAACGATCGCACTCGAACGAAACTCAATCCGAAATTGATGATCGATCGTTTCATTTTGCGGTTGATCGTTTTTGCCGGATCGATCGTTTTCGGTTCGTAATTCGGAATTCGGAAGCTTGATGAGTTCTCTAAGAGCAACTGCACCGCGGTGAGTGCCTAAGAAATAAGATAATATTGTTTCGATGAATTCACAATTTTGATAAAATCAAGTGACAGAAAATCAAACATGAATAATATTGTTAGTAATATTTAGAAGAAATATAATTGCTATTAGTAAATTCAGAAAAGAAAAGTCTAAAGTAAACAAGATAATAACAAAGCCATGTTCACGACAAAAACTGGCAAAAAAAAATTAAATTACAAAAATGGCAAAAATTATATGGTAACGAAATTGAAAAAAAAAACTTACAAATGCCAAAATAAACAAAAATTGATAAAAATAATAAAAATTATCCAATGACAAAAATAATACAAAAATTACCTGAGTGACAAATATTACAAAAATTACAAAAATAACAAAATATTCAAAAACGAGAAGCCATGGCAAAAATGATAAAATTGGCAAAATAGACTAAATTGACGAAAATGACAAAATTGACAAAACTCATTAAAATGACAAAACGACATAATTGACAGAAATGAAAAAAAAAAATAATCAAAAAATGACATAAATGACAAAATTGACAAAAATTGCAAAAATAACCAAAATGTTAAAAATTACAAAAATTACTTAATGATAAAAATAACACAAATGACTTAAATGAAAAAAATCATCAAAGAGTACAAAAATGAGAAAAAAATAATAAATGACACAAATGACTTAGGTGAAAAAAAAATGTTAAAAAAACAAAAATGACAAAAATAACAAAAATGACAAAAAATTGACAAAACTGAACTGAAAAAAATGACAAAAAAGATAAACATGACAAAATTGACAAAAATGCAAAATTGACCAAATTAATCAGTTTGGTGACAAAATGACAGCATTGACAAAAATTAAAAAATTGTCAAAAATTACAAAAATGACAAAAATGACAAAAATGACAAAAATGACAAAAATGACAAAAATGACAAAAATGACAAAAATGACAAAAATGACAAAAATGACAAAAATGACAAAAATGACAAAAATGACAAAAATGACAAAAATGACAAAAATGACAAAAATGACAAAAATGACAAAAATGACAAAAATGACAAAAATGACAAAAATGACAAAAATGACAAAAATGACAAAAATGACAAAAATGACAAAATGACAAAATGACAAAAATGACAAAAATGACAAAAATGACAAAAATGACAAAAATGACAAAAATGACAAAAATGACAAAATGACAAAAATGACAAAAATGACAAAAATGACAAAAATGACAAAAATGACAAAAATGACAAAAATGACAAAAATGACAAAAATGACAAAAATGACAAAAATGACAAAAATGACAAAAATGACAAAAATAACAAAAATAACAAAAATGACAAAAATGACAAAAATGACAAAAATGACAAAAAATGACAAAAATGACAAAAATGACAAAAATGACAAAAATGACAAAAATGACAAAAATGACAAAAATGACAAAAAATGACAAAAATGGAAAAAATGACAAAAATGAAAAAATGACAAAAATGACAAAAATGACAAAAATGACAAAAATGACAAAATGACAAAAATGACAAAAATGACAAAAATGACAAAAATGACAAAAAATGACAAAAATGACAAAAATGACAAAAATGACAAAAATGACAAAAATGACAAAAATGACAAAAATGACAAAAATGACAAAAATGACAAAAATGACAAAAATGACAAAAATGACAAAAATGACAAAAATGACAAAAATGACAAAAATGACAAAAATGACAAAAATGACAAAAATGACAAAAATGACAAAAATGACAAAAATGACAAAAATGACAAAAATGACAAAAATGACAAAAATGACAAAAATGACAAAAATGACAAAAATGACAAAAATGACAAAAATGACAAAAATGACAAAAATGACAAAAATGACAAAAATGACAAAAATGACAAAAATGACAAAAATGACAAAAATGACAAAAATGACAAAAATGACAAAAATGACAAAAATGACAAAAATGACAAAAATGACAAAAATGACAAAAATGACAAAAATGACAAAAATGACAAAAACGACAAAAATGACAAAAAAGACAAAAATGACAAAAATGACAAAAAATGACAAAAATGACAAAAATTACAAAAAATGACAAAAATGACAAAAATGACAAAAATGACAAAAAATGACAAAAATGACAAAAATGACAAAAATGACAAAAATGACAAAAATACCAAAAATGACAAAAATGACAAAAATGACAAAAATGACAAAAATGACAAAATGACAAAAATGACAAAAATGACAAAAATGACAAAAATGACAAAAATGACAAAAATGACAAAAATGACAAAAATGACAAAATGACAAAAATGACAAAAATTACAAAAATTACAAAAATGACAAAAAAGAAAAACGACAAAAATGACAAAAATGACAAAAATGACAAAAATGACAAAAATGACAAAAATGACAAAAATGACAAAAATGACAAAAATGACAAAAATGACAAAAATGACAAAAATGACAAAAATGACAAAAATGACAAAAATGACAAAATGACAAAAATGACAAAAATGACAAAAATGACAAAAATGACAAAAATGACAAAAATGACAAAAATGACAATAAACACAAAAATTGCAAAGATTACAAAAATGACAAAATGAAAAAGAAGACAAAAATGCGAAAATATTCTATAATTATAAAATGACATAAATAAAAGATAAAATTACAAAAATATCAAAAATAACATAAATAAGGGGGCATCCATAAATTACGTAACGCTCCTAGGGGGGGGGGGGGGGGGGGAGGGAGTAAGCTCTAGCGTTACGAATTGTGACATAAGGGAGAGGGGAGGTAAGCTCATCGTTACGTAACGATTTTTTCCTAAAAAATTTCAGTATAATCGCAGCTTTTTTAATATCATGCTATTTTATCTGATTGATAAGCAAACCAAAATCAGCTTAAAATTTATAAGCTTTAACAAAATTGAAACTGGTTTATAACCATTCCTATTTAAAGATTCTAAGATAGACTAAACGTGTATTGGATATCCGTGAAATAACCGTTGGAAAACCGAATATTAGATACATTTACCCCCAAGAACTCAATCCAATCTTTAGACGGAAATTTACTATTTTTTCTCAATTGATTTTGATTATTCCGATCAGCTATTTTGATTATTCCGACGAGTATAACTGTATATTTTGCTGTATATTTTGCATAACAAGTTATGCTGCTTGAACAAAATAAAGTAAACAAGGTAGATCACCAGTTAACAAGCACAGAGCAACTCGTTATAAGATATTTAATTTATTTTATCAGAGAGTTATCATCAATAAGTACTAAGAAGCGATTTGGATGGATAATAATTCTGTTTTAAAGATCGTTAAAAAAAATTATGTTATTTTTTTTACCTTCGAAAATCAGTGTTTAAAATCATGAGATGAAGGGAAGGGGGGGGGGGGTAATTGTCAGCGTTACGTAATTTTCATAGGGGGGTATGTCGAAGCGTTACGATTTGTGTGACATACGGGGGGGGAGGGGGTCAAAAAAGTGCATTTTTTGCGTTACGTAATTTATGGATGCCGCCTAACAAAAACGCACAAATGACAAAAATAACAAAAATTTCAAGAATGATAAAAAAATACAAAAATTGCGAGATTTGGGACAATCACAAAATTGCAAAAATGACAAAATGACAAAAATGACTTAATTTACGAATTGAAAAAAAATTAAAAAAAATGACAAAAAAAACGAAAATTACATAACAAATATTAACAAAATTGAAAAAAGGACAATAATGACAAAAATTACAAAAATAACAAAAGTGACACAAAAAGACAAAAATAAATGACAAACATGCCAAAAATTACAAAGAATACCAGATTGACAAAAATGAAAAAAAAAACAAAAATTACACAAATGACAATCATGACAAAATTTTAAAATTCATAAAAATGACAAAGCTTTAAAAAATGACAAAATTGACAAAGTAGATAAAAAGTAGGTGAACATAATTAAAATTTAAAAATGACAAAAATGACAAAATAAAATATGAAAAAATACAATAATGACAGAAATATCAAAAATGGACGGGAATGACAGAAGTACGTAAAAATATTAAAAAAATTGACAAATAAAATCGATAAAAATTCAAATTCGAAAATCGATATTTAGAGCTCAGAATTCAAAAACTATAAAAAAAAAACAGAATTCTGAGTTCATAAAAATTGGTCGGGCACAATTGGTTATAATCCATAAATGTCGTCACGCTTTTTGAAGTCTTTTGTAATTGAATAAATTGCTCACCAGTTGAATGCATTCATCCGCAACCATTTGATCAAAATGAACCCTGTCGTCCAAGCAACGGGAAATTCCGCCAAAAAACGAGTTCATCGCAGGCCATGTGGGTGCACGCTTTCCCCGAGATGAATGTAAACAATCCTGGCATGAACCTAATTTCGGCCTGGAGTATACCTTCAAGGCGCACGCGCCTCAACCAGTGAACCCCTTTTTTCGTTTTCTGTCATATTTTAGGATTCACAATTGATTAGACAGGGACTCTGTCATATTGCAATCGGAACCCTCGATGCGACTGAAAAATTGTCAGTCCTCAGGTGAAAAATTTAGTTTAAATAGTTAATTTTGGAACAGTTTTTATAAAGTGAATGTGTATTTTGAGGGTAATCTAATCGGGAAGTTGCGGTGAATAGTTTTCAAATCTAGGCATAAGCTGCGATTGCTATTTTTTCGGTGAAGTTGATTTCCGCATATGCAAATTAAGGAAAAGTTAAGATATTGCCACTTCCAAACTATACTTTATGTACAACAATTCGATAAGTCTGAGCGAATCAAAGCGTTGTGCTGCATTCGATTGTCAATTTGGCCTAGTAAATTGTTACTAAACTAACTCCGGGAAGCTCGAAAAATGTGATAAATTGCCATTATATCATCGTTTAGGGATAAACTTTTTCGCATAGGAAAAATTGGTTCTTTCTTCTCTTGCGTATTCTTCTTCGCCTTGAGTTGGTGCTGCATATCTCCCGGGCGCAAGTTGATGTATGGCTAACTAAGCGATATGGCGACGACATTCAGACAGCAGCACGGAGGAACGAAAGCAATCGATGGGAAGACTAAATAATCAAACCGATAAGTCTACTATACCTATAATGCACAATCATTGTTCGGTCGCTCTTCCGGAAAAAGAAAGATCGTAAAAAAGATAAGCAGCGCCCGAAAGAAAATCGGTGGGAGTTTGAGACTAACTTGAGGCGCCTTTTCCTCGGTTCCTAATCAGTGGGGATAGTGATAATTAATCAGTGATTCGTCGTTGGGACACGGCTGCTAAAACATGGCAAAAAAGATTCCCTTCAAGGTGGTGTTCGCCTCAGGTGAGCTTCGTTAAATATTGAAATCAATTGAATACAGTTTTTTTTTTGGAGGAATGCACACTTTTGTAATCAATGAAATACTACCATTTTCAGATGAGGATTCTGACTATCCGGCGAGCGAGTTGAACAGCCACAGTCCCACGGTTCATGGATGGCGATCGAATCCGGCTAGTCCGGTGACCCCGAAGGAAATAGTTTTGAGATTTTTCAATCCCGCTAGAATCGTCCGCATCCAGGTTCTAGCTCATCAGCATTTCATACGTGAGTAGCACTACACTCGAGGATTTTTTTTGCAAGATGAATACTGCATGAATGGGATTCATTTTGCTGGTTGCTTAGATGGATTGTGCGCTGTGGGTTTCCACAATTTGTGGTTCATTCATGAACACATGCACCCGGAATACGATTTTTGTTTTTGTTTTGACCAGACTATTTACTAGAACAACACGTGGCAATCTCAACTTAACTACAGCTGTCTATGTATGCATTTATTTCAGCCGAGCGTATTGAACTTTGGATACACTATTCGAGCAAGAGCGCACCGAGCACTCCGTCCAGTCAGAGCTTCGAATACATGGGATTTGTGGCGTTGTCTGATAATTCCAACACCAACTACACATCGCGAGAGTTGCAAAGTGTGACCGTGTCCCCGAAGGTCGGTTCACACCTTAAACTGCGACTTGGTCCACCGCACGTCAACGAATTCAACTCAGACAACCAAGTTGCACTGCTAGCAATCAACATCTTAGGCGAGGAGCTAAGCTCGGAAGATCTTGCCTCGATTCAATCTAATGCCTCGTTGTTGAACGCATCTCCAGCGAATCTTGAGACTTTGAACAGCTCGCTTTCGTCGGTGTGCGACGATCTTTCCTACTCCATGTATGTCGAGGAAAGTATCTGCGATGTTGTTCGTTTGATGGAGACGTTGAAAGTACAAGCTGTTCAAGGTACGGTTCGACAATTCGGCTATCGAAAAATCCTAATCGAATTAAATTTTTTCAGACGAACGCTTCGAATACGCTAGAAAGCTGAAATTGTGCATGAGCGCGTTACGGAATGCCGGGGAACGGCTTGGACGATACGCTCTAGCAAAACGCCAAGCCGTTCAACAGGAAGACTTCAGCACGGCACGACTCCGCAAAGAGCAGATTGAAATGTACCGAAAGGCGGTGTTCGATCAACTCAAGGTCAACACGCTACTCCAGAGTGACAAAAGTATCGCGTGCAACGATTCCTTCTCGGAGTTGTACGCATCCAAACCTATGTTGCCTTCACCGCCTAGTCTGCAGGATGTGGCTAGTGCTTTGTCGGAGAATTCGCTTCCTGCTGCGGTAGAAATTACTACCCGGCACCAAATTCTCCAGGACACGACTGACTCAATGACCACCACCAATTCGACCACTTCTGCCTCGAGTAGTGGCGTGACGCAAAAATCACAGGAAGTTACACCCAGCAAGGCTCCGTACAGCCTATCTCGACCTGAGGACATTCCAAACTCGCCCATGTTAAGCCACAAGGGACGAAGTCCGATGCGATCGCCCACCAGTACCGGATCATTGCGGAGACGTAACAAAAGTGCACCCCGCAACAGCTACGAAGACTACGACGAGCGAGCAATCTCCACCATAAGGCAGTAATTCTCGATCTTGGCAGTAGTGTAGTCGATTAACAGCTATTTTATTTCTTTTGCATTCTCTGAATTACAGTTCGCATACCAATGATTTCCTGAGAGAGTGTCAAGGGACGGCTATGATCGAGAGCGAGACTGGCAAAACGCGGTGCAAACTCAACGATAGAGAACGAAGGCAAGCCGCTCTCCCAATTCTCGTTTTCGGCATGGAGCTGGTTGAACTGATCTACTCACGGCAGTTCACTGACCGCGAGGAAGGATTGGTAAGGCTTCGAGGTATACTGAAACGTGATAGCGAAGACGATCAATCAGCGGGACCCAACAAGATCTGTCGAAGCGCTACGCTTCTGCTACATCGCGGAGTCCGTGATGCAGTTTTCTCTGGGTTCAGTCAAGCAACCGAAACTGTCCGAACGCTGTTCATGGACTTTGTGCCAAACCGGTGAGTCCCTAAAAAACCTCTCAAAATCAACAACCAACTAAAAAATTTTTTCCCAATAAATAGAGTCGCACCTAGTGAAGTGGCCCGATCGGTGGATCGTCTGCTCCCAGAGCTTCTGTCCAAGAGCGGTGATCCTTCGGCCAGGGTTCACACTCTGGCCCAGCATACCATTCTCAGCATAGCAGCGTGTCCCGAAGTTCGTGATCAGCACTTGATAGCACCGGCCCTCTCGAGACCCGTGGGCAGTGGAACCCATCCGAGGCTGGCATTGAGCAGAATGCAGATGCTGGAACAACTGGTCCTCAGTCAAGGTATATCCAACGATAAGCAAAGCGGACTCGCGTGTCGGACTCTTTCCGAGGCCGGTTGTTCCGGGATTCATCACCCGGCAGAATCAGTACGGAAGGTGGCCGAACGCGTACTGCTACTGGTTTATAAGGTAAACCCTAGATTAGTGAGAAAGCAGCTGCCTCCCGATGATGATGTTACCAGGAGGAATCTGCTTTATCGCCAGTTGTTTACTGAGTTTGATAAGATCGATCTACAGGTGAGTGCACACTTTTTTTTATTACCATCACCAGATGCATTCTTAAGCTTAACTCTTTTTAGCGAAAGAAGGACATGTTAGAAAACAAGCAATATAATGGACCGAACCCTTACGCGGGTATCTGTTCACCGCCGATGTCGAGCAGCTCGAAGAATTCGCCTCCGGTTGAGATGCGAAACCGAGCGTACACGGGAGGATCGAGCAGTCGAACCATCGTCAGTTTTTCCGACGACACAAATGCTAAAATCCAGTCAAATTTCAGTTCATTGAAATTGCAGGATTCCAACTCGAGTCCGGTGCGAAGACCAGATTCGGCAGGAATAATCAAGAGCAAGAGTGGCCATGCGATCGGGCACCACCACCACCATTGGCCCACCGCCAGCGAGTTCGAGTCGGACAGCAATGGGAAGGACTTTGCGAGTGTGGTCCAGCAGAAGCTTAGCCAGCCGAAGACGCTCATCTACGACAGTACGATTGGCTTTTTGGGTTCCGCCGAAAATGGGGCGGCCGGTTCGAGGAAGAGCTCCAACTCGGATTCGTTCGAGGCCATGGAAAACGAAATGTAGGATTCCTAAACCTTTAGATGCAGTCTTGGGTGATCAGGACGTCTAAAGTTCTCTCTTCTATATGTGTTGTTACCAAATTTTAGTCGCTGCCCGTTCTGTGATTGGATCTGCCACGGAGACCCGACCCAGCTGGATAAGCACTACTGGAAGGCGTGTCCGGTGCTGACGAAATGTCCCCAGTGCAGCCAGATTTTGGAGGTGGCCGCACTAACCCCTCACCTGATAAGTAAGTATTGCTTCACCGGCGAGTGTTTGAAACGATGGAACGATAGCTTAGCGATCTTTTCGATTTGTCTTTGGTAAATGGACCTTGAAGAGTTTGTATCTTAAAATTTAAGTCTGTTTCACAAAAAATCTGGTCGTATAAAATAGGTCATTTCTCCGTAAAGAAATAACGTACAACAAAAGTAAAAATGTCATTTTGTAGGGTTTTTATTGCACTTTAGGGAAAAAAAAATACATAAAAATCATTCGTCAGCTTTTCGGATGAATTTTCGAACTTTTTTTGTGATACCACCCATCATTTTCTGCACAGTACTGCTGGTAACCTCATTCGCCATCTTGTTCCACCACTTTTCCATTTGAGCAGGTTTTTTCATGGTTCTGCCACATTTCTTCAGTTTGCCCTTAACTATTGCCCAATATTTCTCGATGGGACGAAAATCCGGACAGTTTGGGGATTGATACTTTTTTCAACAAAATCGATCTTGTTCTCCTTATACCACTTAACCGGCTGTAGTGGCAGGTTTCCAGGTCCGGCCAGAACTTCGCCGGACCTTTGTGGGACCGAATGAATGGCAAAACCCTCTTCTGGAGACATTCTTCTTTGTAAACATTTCCATTCATGGTGTCCCCAGTGATGAAAATCTTAGACTTCTTCCCACAACTACAGATCCCTTGCCAAATCATCAACTTACGAGCAAATTTATCTGCGAAAACGAACTTGAATCTACTCGCAACATTCCCTTTACACTTCGCAAGGTAAAATTTGTTACCGGGTATTTGTCCAAAATCCCGTTTGACGTAAGTTTGGTCGTCCATCAAAATGTCAACACTTTCTCGTACAACTTCCTTGCCCTGGTTTTGGCAACCAGGTTTTGTTTCAGCGTCCTGTTGGGATGTTTGCTTGCATGATACGACCGCAAGCCTTCTCGCAAACAAATTCGTCGAGCTGTACTGTGGTTCGTCTTCAACTTTTTCGCCTAATCACGCAAGAAGATTTAAGGATTATTGTGAACTGATCGAATTACCTTTGCTCGCAGCTTCCGGTCATACGTTCCACTTCTACGCCTGGTTTGTTTTGCTCGATCCACCGTAAGGGTCTCCCGGTAACGTTGCAGCACCGAATTTACAGTCGATTTAGGATATTTCAGGAATTTCGCGATCTTTACCCCTGACCACGTCGGTTTCTCTACGTGAGTGTGCAGAATTTTTTCTCCCCTTTCGCGTTCCATCGTCGATAACTTTTGACTGACTGCTTCAATCTTGTTGAAATGTTCACCACTAAGTAAACAAACCATCCGGATCAAAACACTGTCAATAGATTCGCGATGTAACAACTAGGGGCGCTGCAGTAAATGAAAAGATGCGACTAGATTTTATGTGAAACAGACTTTAACGAAAACTACTTATAGGCTATAAGTTATAGCTATTTTAAAACTACCTTCACACATGTTAAAATCGAACAGATGGTATACTGAATTGAAACGTTCACAACATTTATTCAACGGGTGATTTCGGCAATAGGGGGTGATTTCGGTGATAGGGGATCTGGAGAAACTGGCTTTGTCGAAGTGTTCGGGTCGAGACGTATATACATGTTGACAGGTTGGAGAATATATAATGAATCAATTCGGCAGGTTAGGGTATCGAAAATCAAAGTTTGCTGCAACTCGGCTCGACGCTTTTCGAGTGTCGCTAAATGGATCAGGCTGCATCTTTGTTCATACGGTGATAGTCGATATGGATCATTTCAGGGAAGCTTTTTTTTTTTTCTTTTTTGGTAGGAGTTTAACCCGTTAGAGTCATTCTTCCTCGAATTCCAGGGAAGCTGTAGTGAAGCGTATCTAACGAAACATCTCTGAACTCGTTCGAGGCGGTGAGATTGGGTGTTCTGAGAAAGAGCTCAAACCTGCACGGTGTACTCCATGATGCTACGTCTGAAGAGCAGTAGATGCCTTTAAGGGCATCAATATCTTCGAAATCAGCAGTTTTTCGGCGCAAAAATCCAAGAGCTGCGAAACCTTTTGCAGCAGTAAGCGCAATGTGCTCAGAAAATCAGAACACCTAAATCAACACCAGACTTCACGTTCTCCAAGCTCACTCCAGAAAGTTGATAATTGTAATGAACAATATTACATGAACGTGAGAAATTGAACACTTTATATTTTTTGCGTTCGCCTTCATTCCGTTTAAGTGACGCCAGTCCTCTAGTTTGGCAATGTCGGTTCGTAAGGCGAGGCAATCAAATTCGCTAAGCACTTTTCCAAAGAGTTTTATATCGTGGGCATACATGAGCGTGCCACATTGAAGCGTTGCACACAAGTCATATTCAAAAATGATAAATAATAGCGGTCCGAGGTGTCTACCTTGCGGTACTCCGGATGACATCACAAATTTCTTCGAGCGTGTTTTTTTATTTCCGTGTACGCCTGACGGTAAGCAAGGTATGACGCAATCCACTTCGCGAAGTCGATGTAAACAGAATCTACTTGGCATCCTTTCTCCAGATTGTCTTTTTTTTACAAGATGGAAATTTGACTTCAAACCATAACAGCCGGGTGTTTGCTGCTGTGAGTGGTTTCGTCCCACTAAAACCACCTTAGGCTTCGTGTGCCAGATGTGCCCCTTGGTTTCACCCTATGATACTACATCAAGGGGTAGGCTGTGCTCATGCACTTATACATCTCACCCTTTTCCTTTTCCTCTTTCTCAATTTTGGTCTTTCTCCTTGATCTTCGTTCTGGTTTATCCTCTTTCTCCTTTTTCAACCTTCTTCTTTTCCTCTATCGCTTCATACTGGTACGGAAGACCCCGAGGCGTGTGCCGGTGAGGTAACGCTTTCATAGTAACTCACGCCCGTCAGAGCATCCACTACTCCGGGGACCTCGAAACGTGTGCCGGTTAGGTAACGCTTTCAAAGTAACTCGCGCCACAGCAACCACTCCCACAGGATTTCTTACCACCAAGGCATGGCCGATTGAGAGACTACCAAGCTAGAATCCCGTCACAACCTCTCCGAATGGTATCTCCGCTTCCTTTTGCTGCAGGAAAGATCGTAGCTGAGTACGTGAGACCTTTTAAGTCCCACCACACGCACACGTATGAGTCCAGATTAAGGTTATACCGCGCCCTAAGATCGCGTTGCTTTTGAATTGAAGTGTCATACGAGGTTCAAGACCTTGTCAAATTCTTGTCAAAGCTTGTCAAATTCGGTTGACTATCTCGCTCTCTCCGTTCATCATCTGTCCTGATTCTTATCAGATCGCGCATGATTTGCGAGATTTCGTCGACTATAGCACGCCACGACTGTTCGTCGCGACACATTTCACTCATAATGTTTTCAGCGTTCAAATTTTGAAGTTGTTGACGCCTAGAAATGAGCCTGGGACAGACAAAGATAGCATGTTCTGCCGATTCCTCCGTATCTACGCATTCCGAGCAATAAGGCGAGCTGATAAGCTTAAACCGATGAAGGTATTGCCTAAAGCACCCATGACCCGAAAGGAACTGCGTCAAGTAGAAGTTGACCTCTCCATACTTCCGATTTACCCAGTCTGAAAGTTGCGGGATTACCCTATGCGTCCATCTTGCGTTATTCGATGCGTCCCATTACTCCTGCCACTTGAGCATTGGCGCTGCTCGTTGAATTTTACGCTCTCCTCTAACAGCTCTTGCTTTGTAACACTCCATAAAGCATGGATCACTACAAATCTGGACGCATTAAAACGGGTCTATCTCGGAGCTATGTAAATGAAATAAAAATGTTTTGTACTTGAAATGTAGGGTTTTTATTGCACTTCAAAGGAAAAATAATAAAAAAATTATTCCGATGTTGTTTTGATGAATTTTCGAACTTTTGGTTGAGTATCACTCATTATAGTTTGAACACCCTATTCGCTGACCTCAGCGGCCATTTTGTTCCACAATCTCTTCATCTCTGTTGCTTCCCGAGTCGTCCTACCATTCTTCTTCATCTTCTGCTTGACAATTGCCCAAAATTTTTCGATAGGGCGGAATTGAGGGCAGTTGGGTGGGTTGATGTCCTTTCCGACAAAATCCACCCGTTGGCCCAATACCACTGTAGAACCTTCAAGCTGTAGTGGCAGCTTGCCAAATCTGGCGAAAACTTAACTAGTCCTTTGTGAGATCTAATGTACGAAAAAAAAAGTTTTTCAGGCATTCCTCCTTGTAAATTTCGGAGTCCATGGTCTTGTTTTTCACAAAAACCGGAATTTTTCGTCCGTAGCTGCAAATACCTTGCCAGATCAAACACTTTCTTGCACACTTATCAGCAAAAACGAATTTGAAGTTGCCGGGGACATCACCATGACCAGTGCAGTGCACCACTGCAAGGGCTTTACATAATTTTTGGCCAGAAAGCTGCCAAAAATCCATCATCACGTACGTTTCGTCATCCATGAGGATGCATCCGTCGATCTTCGTTGGAATCTTCTTGTATAACTTGCGGGCACGTCCTTTGGCTACTAAATTCTGCTTCAATGTCCGGTTTGGTTGCTTACTGGTCCGATAGGATCGTATTCCTTCGCGTAGACGAATTCTGCTGACGGTGCACCGGTCGGCGTTGAATTTCTTGGCAATGTCATAGTCCGACTACCCTGTGTTCTCCTTGATCGTTCTCAACACCTTCAAATGCAGTTTCTGATTCTTAGGTCCACTATAACGCTTGGTATGAACCTGCCGATTCATAGTACGCATTTCACGGAAACGTTTGAGAACGCTGCACACGGTTGATTTGACCATTTTTAACGATTTCGCGATTTTTGAACCCGACCACGTCGGGTTTTTGACGTGGGTGTTCAAAATTTATTTTCATCTCGCGGCTTCCATCACGTGTAACTTTTTTGAAACAAAACGAATCGTAATGAAATTTTCAGCACTGGTAGAAGAAACATTCCTCTACAAAGTGCTGCCAAAACGTTCCAGATCCGACAACTAGGAGCACTATGGTAAAATAAATAGTGCGTCCAGATTTGTAGTGATCCATGCTTTATTTTCCGCCAGAGTAATGTCGATGGGAATCATGCCCGCGATGACAAAAGCTGCATCTGCTGATATGGTCCTGTACGCACAGGAAACTCGCATGGCTATCAGCCGATGTGTGCTCCGTAATTTGGATCTGTTGCGCTCTACCTCTATCGCGGAGTTCCAGGCCGCTCCTCCGTATCGTAGTCTCGACAGTGCTACGCTCGCAAGGAGACGTCTCTTGCTACTCTTTGGGCCATGGCAGTTCGGCATAATCCAGGCCAATGAATCTATGACTTTCGATGCACTTTCACAACATTATTTGACATGCGCACCAAAACTTAAGCGATGGTCGACCATTACTTCAAGGTATTTCAGCTGCTGTTTCGAAGTGTGTGCACAATGTGCGTTTCCTGATTTGTAAAGCGGAGTGATGGCCGCAATACGCCAGGCACTAGAAAATGTCCTTTTTCTGAGTGAGCGGTTAAACAGGGGACAAATCGGTACAGCTAAAGATGCAGCGCAATTTTTTAATACTGTTGGAGGTATATCGTCTGGTTTAGTACCTTTAGATGGGTCGACTGTCGGTAATCTTTCGAAAACTTCCTGTTCAGTGAAAGCTGCTAGGTAATTGCTATCTGTATCACAGTCGGCGGAACTAAAAACCCTCTGAAAAAAGTCAGCAAACATATTCGTGGATTTCGTCAAGTTACGTGCAGTACGCCATTAAAACTGTTGTCCACAGGAATAGTTGCATGTCTTTTATTGCTCTTGAAGTGATTCCAAAACGATGAAGGATCGCGTTTCAGGTTCTGTTGAAGGCGGCTGATGTGTTGACGATAAAGATTGTCGTTCAGTTCTTCAAAATCTCATTCCAAAGTCCTCAAACGGCGTCTTTGGTCTTCGTTACACCTGCGGGCCTTACGTAGCTGGTCGCGTAATCGTCTGAGATCAGATCTGCGTCAAAGCGAATCATTTCTTGGCTCAATGGTGGGACCTCTTGCTCTCTCCGGGGCAACTAAAACGTTTTTGTTAGTCTTACTCCGCAGAGGAACTCATTTCAACGCGGACTTCGTTAAACTGAAGGAAGGATAGCTAGATACTGTGTAGGTCAGTTGTGTGAGCGATTGCCAACATCACTTTTTTAATAATTCGTGCGCTTCAATGCCCATTCTACCCCTGAAGCATCCCGGCACTTGTATTTAGACCATAGTAACACTCATAACATCTCCATGTAAGAGCATTACCCAAGTAACCACTAAAAACAAGCACCAATTCTGCTCTAACGTCAGCTATAGAGCTTGATTCTGTGCATCATATTAGCTCTGTGAGCCAAGTTTGGCGAAATTATCTTCTGCTTTAGTGCAGAAACTGGTATAACCCTATAAAAGCACTCTACTAGCATTGGTTGGTGATATAGCGTTGGCGAGCAAAATGCTGGGGAAATGCAAATGGCGTTTAAATGAGGTAAAAAATGCGGAAAAAAATTTTTTTTTTCTTGGTTTTTTATGCGGCTTCATACTTTCATGGCTTCTGCTATGATACTAAATTTGTCTTTTGTTTATATTCGCTTATAGAGCTTAACTCTGAGGCTTGGAAGCAGGGTTGCTAAAAATATTCACAGTTTTTACGAAAAAAAAATTCTGACTTTCTGTGATTTAACCCAGAAATTCTGTGATGGGTTTTTGTGATGGAAATAGCATTAATTTCTTAAAAAATTGTTTTTTTTTCATTTTACTTTAGAAAAATTAATTGAAATTTACAATCTTATCATGATTTTTCAAAACAACATAAAAAATCCGAAAAATATCTTGTCAAAATTTTCTTCTAGAAAAATGTGAAAAAAAAATCTATGAAATTTGTGAATATCTCCAAAAGTCTGTGTTCTGTGACACAGATCCTGTATATAAAAAATTTGCTCAAAATTCTGTGATTTCGGCAACTTTGCTTGGAAAGTGAGATCTGAGATTATGGACATGTGCCATGAGACACGAAACCTGAGTACTGAGACCTGAAACATGAGACTTGAGACCTGAAATTTTAAATCTACCGAGCAACCAAAAGTCCCATATCACCTTAAACGCATGCCTCCAAAGTTTGAATATCGCTGAAGGGTTCCAAAGAGAACTGGTAAACAAATTTTTCGAATGCAAGCGTGAAGGTTACAAAATGTTCCTCAAAATTGCCTTTTTTGTGAAATGGCAAACAGATCGGATTCATTAAGTATAAAAGTTACATATTGGGTGATACGGTCAAAATTTGGTCAAGGGAAAACGCGTGTAAATCGGTGAAATCGTTTATTTAAAAAAATCAAATTAAATTTCTTTTTCAAGTTTAATTAGTATAAAATTCAGGAAAAATATTCAGTTACGCTTTCGCTTTTGCAAATCCGAATTGCCGGGCCTTACGCCAGTTTGCCTTGAACTGCTGCTCGTCCTTAGCAGTTTTTTTGGTCTTCTTTAGGTTCCGCTTGACAATAACCCAGTATTTCTCAATTGGACGGAGCTCTGGCGTGTTGGGAGGGTTCTTGTCCTTGGGAACCACCTGCACGTTGTTGGCGGCGTACCACTCCATGGCCTTTTTACCGTAATGGCAAGATGCCAAATCCGGCCAAAACAGTACGGAACAACCGTGTTTCTTCAGGAAAGGCAGCAGACGTTTATTCAAACACTCTTTCACGTAAATTTCTTGGTTGACAGTCCCGGAAGCTATGAAAATGCTGCTTTTAAAGCCACAGGTACAGATGGCTTGCCAAACCAGATATTTCTTCGCGAACTAGGACAGTTTCATGTGCTTGAAAATATCTGCTACCTTTCCCCTTCCTTTTGCCGTATAAAACTCCTGTCCCGGAAGCTGCTCGTAGTCGGCTTTGACGTAGGTTTCGTCGTCCATCACCACGCAGTCAAACTTCGTCAGCATCGTCATGTACAGCCTCCGGCATCACGCTTTGGCCGTCGTATTTTGTTTATCATCGCGATTTGGAGTCACTTCCTTCTTGTAAGTCGATGGTCCGGCTCGTTTTTTGGCTCGATACACGGTTGTAGACGATACACCCAGCTTATTTGCGGCATCTCGGAGAGAGAGGTTAGGGTTTCGCTTGAAACTACCGGCGAAATTCTTTGTCGTCTCAGCGGCTTCCGGTTTTCGATTTCCTGTCTTCCAGATTTCCTGGCTATCGACAAACGTTCTCCAAACACTTTAATTACATTTGTAACGGTCGATTTGGCAACTTTTAGCGATTTTGCCAGCTTTGCGTGCGAGTAGCTCGGCTTTTCGCGATGCGCGAGCAAAATTTTGATACGCTGCTCTTCTTCCTTGGACGGCATTTTGACAACTGAAGAGTGAATTCCAAAATCAAGATAGGAGGAACATTCTACACACACACAAACCTTCAAAATGAGGGGTGTTCAGGTTTTTTAAATGCAAAATTGAAAGAAATACGTCAAGTTGATATTGATCAAATTTTGACCATATCACCCTTTAGAGGGCCTCAAATAGCTTTCTATGGGCTTCTAGTTATGAAATGTTCCTCTAATAGCTGAATCAAAGCAATCGAAGGATTCCTTTTAATTCAACCGCGGTAAATGAAATGTTCAGATATCGGTATTTCGATAGCAACTTACTATCTTCTTCATTGAGCGTTTTCGAAAACGCTCACTGAAGAAGATAGTAAGTTGCTATCGAAATTCCGGTATCTGAACTTTTCATTTACCGTGGTTGGATTAAAAGAAATCTTTCGATTGCTTTGATTCAGTAGAATCATTCAACCAAGCAGGCTCACAACACAATAGAGTCCTCAAATAGCCTTTTTTGTGACATGTCAATCGCATCCATTCAGTATAAAAGTTACAAGTTGGGTACTCTCGAGACTAATGTATAAATATAAAGATACTTGAGAGATCAGTTGTGCTAGTTGTGCTGTTTTAGGGAATTTAACACAGTGGTCATTCTTCTCAAAGTTGTGCTAGCGATTGCTATCGTTGATGTTAAGGGGTGCCAAAAATTTGCAGCCTGGCAGGATCGCCAAATTGGTTTTCCTGTCCACTAGTCTAGGGCATGGAATGATCAATTGTGCTAGCGTTGAACACGTGGATCGGTTTTTGGCAGATGTTTGTAGACAGTATTTGTTTATAATTGCGCCGAAACATGTAGGGTTAGATAGGATTGAACTGATTAAACAAGCTTACATATATGTTGAACAATGACTCTAAGGTTGTCTATCTCTAAAAACTCTTCACTTTATGTTTCATGTACTTTCAGATGAATGCGAAGCCAAAACTAGTTACGTGACGTGTGAACGTTGTACGGAATCGGTACATAAAGATCTGTACGAGTACCATATGATGGAAGATTTCTGCAGAGGTACTTGCAAAACCAATCCTAAACCACTTAATGTTCTAAACAACTGTTTTTTTTATTCTTCAGAATTGACAACGGGAGCTGCCAGATGCCCGCTCTGCCACGACGATGTGCTGTTGCCCCTGGATGGAGGCTGGAAGCGGCACCTGTTGAGTCGAGCAGGATGTTTGGGAAACACTCGAAGGCGGGCCAAAGTTTAAAACATTTTTAAAGCTACCTTTTCAGCATTTTAAGCGGAATTTTTGAACAAAGCTATTGGCAACTCATCTCTCATTGGAGATCCTAAAACAAGCTTTTAAATGGATTTTATTCGCTTATCAAACTACTACACTCAGAGTGAATAGATAGACTTTTTCGAAATTAATTAGAAAAATATGAATCATATGCAAGCACCAATAAAAAAAGTCATTCAAAAGTACACACAAAATTTTACGATTTAATCTTTGTCATCACTTATAGAGACTATGTATACAAACGAACAAAAAAACGAGGCAGTTGATGATCCATGAATATTGAATACAAAACAAAATTATTCTAAGTATTTAAACAAAAACTATTAAAATTTGTGAAACAAAGTAGGAATTTATCGGAAAAGCCCAGCTAGAACCAACAAAAAAAAAAAACAGATAGTGCAATGAACGCAAAATAACGAGTTTAAAGTCAGTCAGTCAGAAGAAAGGTTAATCACTAAGTTAAAGGTAAAGTAAACTTTTCCATTAGTATTACGACGCGTACGATTAAGTAGAATCTTTTGTTGAGACAAAAAAAAAACACTTTTTGGATAGAACAACTTACTCATTTAGGAATTATTATTCTTTATAGTACGTACTAATCCCATTTTGATATAACGACAAAAGTAACGAAAAAGTAATTAAATGTTATTGACTAATCCTTGAAACCAGTCCAGAATCAAAACAACAATAAATGAAACAAAAAAAAAGTATTTCCCGTCCTAACCTGAATGCAAATAAACGTTTTTTCTTCTTTGAGTATTAAGAATAGTGTGATTTTAAATGAATTTTAACCTTTTTACCACAATTTATAATTTTTAAATTGATGACATTTTTCCCTATGGGCATAGGAAGTACGGTTGAGGATTTTGGGTTTTACTGTTTTGAGAGGCGATTAAAAAAAAAATAGTTGTAAAATTTGTTTCGATTTTCGATAACATGACATAAAGTGTTAAAACCCGATAATTCCAAGAGGCGAATGAATTCTAAATTTAAAGTCTCTATTAAAATAAACAAAAAACCCGATAATGTTAAGAAAAAGTTTTCAATGAATTCGAAACCTCAAAATTTTAAAACAAACTCGTGAATTTTTACAATTTAAATTTGTTTTATTGAACTTTTTTTTTTTTAAATTGTGTTTTTGATAATGTTCGTCAAATTCCCAGAAATTCTCAACAAATGAATTCACATTTTTTCACTTTCGAAAAACAAAAAAAAATCTAAATTTGCACAACTTTTCATTAAAACGAAAACTTTTTTTTCCATTCGCAAATTGAACCCGCATTTTTCGAAAAAAATCAATATTTTGAGAATGTCAATAATACAAACCCCGACAAAAACAAAATTTACGGGCGTCTTGCCAAAATTGAACTGAGTTTGTATTATAATATCTTTTAACTCTTAAAATTTCGAAACCTTTTTCAATTGTGGTAATCATTTTTATAATTTTGAGTGTCTTAAGGAATTTCAAGCGTCCTAATCTTAATTTAGATTTTCATTTAAATTTTTTTAGGCATTCAAACGTAAGAATTAAAATTTGCAAATTAATTAAATAATTAAACCAAAAATTCACAATTTGGCAACAAAGTTCACCAGCATGAACTGGCCATACGGAGAAAAAGGAGAAGAAAAATTCATAATAAAATATCTAACAAAATTCAAAATTACAAATTCAAAAAATTTAGAATTTAAAATTCAAAATTTAAAACCAAATTCGAAATTCGAGATTCAAAATTCAAAGTTCTAAATTCTAAATTCTTAATTCTAAATTCTAAATTCCAAATTCTAAATTCCAAATTCTAAATTCTGAATTCTAAATTCTAAATTCTAAATTCTAAATTCTAAATTCTAAATTCTAAATTCTAAATTCTAAATTCTAAATTCTAAATTCTAAATTCTAAATTCTAAATTCTAAATTCTAAATTCTAAATTCTAAATTCTAAATTCTAAATTCTAAATTCTAAATTCTAAATTCTTAATTCTAAATTCTAAATTCTAAATTCTAAATTCTTAATTCTTAATTCTAAATTCTAAATTCTAAATTCTAAATTCTAAATTCTAAATTCTAAATTCTAAATTCTTAATTCTAAATTCTAAATTCTAAATTCTAAATTCTAAATTCTAAATTCTCAATTCTAAATTCTAAATTCTAAATTCTAAATTCTAAATTCTAAATTCTAAATTCTAAATTCTAAATTCTAAATTCTAAATTCTAAATTCTAAATTCTAAATTCTAAATTCTAAATTCTAAACTCTAAATTCTAAATTCTAAATTCTAATTTCTAAATTCTGAATTCTAAATTCTAAATTCTAGATCCTAAATTCTATATTCTAAATTCTAAATTTAAAATTTTAAATTCTAAATTCTTAATTCTAAATTCTAAATTCTAAATTCTAAATTCTAAATTCTAAATTCTTAATTCTGAATTCTTAATTCTAAATTCTTAATCCTAAATTCTAAATTCTAAATTCTTAATACTAAATTCTAAATTCTAAATTCTTAATTCTAAATTTTAAATTCTAAATTCTAAATTCTAAATTCTAAATTCTAAATTCTAAATTCTCGATTCTAAATTCTAAATTCTAAATTCTAAATTCTAAATTCCAAATTCTAAATTCTAAATTCTAAATTCTAAATTCTAAATTCTAAATTCTAAATTCTAAATTCTAAATTCTAAATTCTAAATTCTAAATTCTAAATTCTAAATTCTAAATTGTAAATTCTAAATTCTAAATTCTAAATTCTAAATTCTTAATTCTGAATTCTAAATTCTAAATTCTAAATTCTAAATTCTAAATTTAAAATTTTAAATTCTAAATTCTAAATTCTAAATTCTAAATTCTAAATTTTAAATTCTAAATTCTTAATTCTAAATTCTAAATTCTAAATTCTAAATTCTAAATTCTAAATTCTAA